>NC_136261.1:28380184-28405184 GCF_964187855.1 Myxine glutinosa
CAACTCATAACATAGTCGAATAAACACCTGTGCAGCCACCTGTCACCATGATCTCAAAGGTTCGATCCACATATGCAAGGCTTTACAAAAAGCCCAATTTTTTCGGATTCGACCCGGATATCGATATAATTGGTGAGATGATGAGCTCCGATCGTCAAATATGTTATCAGATGTCAAAAACAACTCTTAATCAAGATGTTGCCATGATCGGTAAGTTCGGCAAAGAAGTAGTCACGTGACCGCTGAAATGCACTAATTATTCATAACCCGAAAATAGTACGATTACAACCTATACGTCCATTTAAGGGTAATGTTACTACTCATCTAACAAGATAACTCTCAAGGGATAAAATAATTTGTAGAATAAAGGATCCACGTGATGCCAATTACAAACCGCCACATGCCAACAGGTGAACCTCCAACGATCACCTCATCCTCGCAACAAGGTGAGTTGTTGGTCTGCTGTTTGATTGTGACCTTACTGCTTTGAGCTCCCAAGTTTAACCACAACGAAACTTTCTACGATCAGATTTTTAACCACGATGCACTTGAATAGGTGGTTTAAACCGTCACGAGAAGGTCATTTGGCCCTTTATTACCGCGTTACACTCCCGAGTTAATTTATTTACGAACCCGAGGAAATTTCTTTACCACAGCTCCACTTCTTTACACCCTTTAGACCCCTGTAGACCCATTCCACCCCTTAGACCTCTTTCGACCCTTTCCACCCCTTAGACCCCATTAGACCCTTTAGATCCCTCTACACCACAAAGACCCTTTATACCCCTTAGCCACTTTATACCCCTTAGACCCTTTACAGTTTACACCCATCTTAGATCCTTTGGACCCTTTATATCCCTTAGAGCCCTTACACCCCTTAGAACTCTTTCGACCCCTTAGACCCCAGTTGATCCTTTACACCCCATAGTCCTCTTTAGACCCTTTACACTCCTTAGAACTCCTTCGACCCCTTAGACCCCAGTTGATCCTTCACACCTCATAGTCCTCTTTAGACCCTTTACACCCCTTAGAACTCTTTCGACCCCTTAGACCCCAGTTGATCCTTTACACCCCATAGTCCTCTTTAGACCCTTTACACCCCTTAAAACTCCTTCGACCCCTTAGACCCCAGTTGATCCTTTACACCCCATAGTCCTCTTTAGTCCTCTTTAGACCCCTTTAGACCCTTTACACCCATGAGACCCTTTACACCCCTTAGACCCTTTACATTCCTTTCAACCCTTTACACTCCTTAGACCCGTTTCCCAGCTTATCTTTCATAATATCACCCTTACTCCCAAGAAGTACTTCGAAGGTACAACAAGCATGGACTGGAAATCTTAGCTGGTGGAATGGAATGGGGTTGTTGAGGTTACCAGCTACACCAGTTGCCACATCTGTTCACTGAATATTTACACTGAATTTCCATATCTACCAATACAGACTCCAAAATAAATTGCTTATTTCAGGTGATACGTCTACGAACCCCTGTCATTGATGGGCACCTTTGCTGGTTGAGAATATTTAAACATTTACAAGTCAGGAGACGACGATGGTTCACGAGCAAGCGGTATTCA
The DNA here is from genome assembly GCF_964187855.1 of Myxine glutinosa. Taxonomy (NCBI): domain Eukaryota; kingdom Metazoa; phylum Chordata; class Myxini; order Myxiniformes; family Myxinidae; genus Myxine; species Myxine glutinosa. Next base: position 28,381,762 of record NC_136261.1, read on the forward strand.
ATGAAAATTTCACCTTTGTGACCTTCAAAGGTCGAAGATTCTGAAATTTGTTAGAAAACTTGTATTTCTTGATGTATGTGATAATATAAGATCATGTATGACATTTCACCCTATCGGGAAGCGCACAATGTAATAAAACCATCAAAAATCGACTTTTCTAAATTTCGTGACCTTTTGACCTTGGGGCGGAAATGAAAAATCGAGCTCCGTGGGGCTAGACACATGACATTGGCCTAACCAAATAGCGAAACCCCTGTCAGATTCCACCAACTCCCTCGGAGAAGATGTAGCTTGAACTCGATTACCCCCTAAAAATACATCTTTATCGGTCGTGGCTCCGCCCACAATGGGCGCAATACGCCCACTCAAGGCAGGACACAACTAGATCATGATATCAACCTCCCACCCAAGTTTCATCAAGATCGGATGATATCATCGGGTAGTTATGCTGTGGACAGACAGACACACAGACAGACACACACCCATGACGAATATAGTGGTCACTCTGTTTGATAACCCGTGAACCAAAAATCGATATTTTGGCAGTCCAAGTCAACCTTATCATATTTCCCATCACTTCATTTGAATCTGCAATGAGTAAAAGGCAGATGTACTGGAGGTGGACAGAGGGTGTGTTTTCACCCCTGTCTGTCTGTCTGTTTGTTTGTCTGTCTGTGAGCAGGGTATCTCAAAAGGTTGCGGACGGATTTGGACAAAACTTGGTGGGCAGGTTGGGTATGTGACGAGAACAAATGGATGAGACTTTGGTGAAGATCTGGATCCGGATATGAGAATGTTTTGATTTTTTAAGTAATTCTTCATAATTGAGAGATGGAGTCAAAAACATGATATCTCAACAAGTTGTGGGCGGGTTATCACAAAACTAGGTGGATGAGTTGGGTTGGTCGACAAGAACAAGCTGATTCGATTTTGTTTGTTCACATCCTGCGGCTGTTGGTTTGTGTCATTGCTTGGAGTGCAGCTGTGTCACTGATGCGGTGCCCCCTGTGGGTTAGAGCAGGAATTTGGCATTGGTTCAGGGATCCGGCGATAACTCGCATCCATCCGAGGAGCGACACACTTTGTGATGCAAGACGAGCATACCTGTGAAATCTAACAGGTATTACAATCGGGTCAGAAGTCAAACTCAGACTATACAGCTCAAAGCTAAGTACGCTCTCCCTACCTGTGCACCATCCTGTCGGAGCATCGTGCGCTCCTCGGAGCACATCCATCCAAGAGGATTTGAGGTGGATTAATCATGACCAGGCCAACGGAAAATATAAAAAAAACATAATAAAAACATTGTTATAGTAATTTCAAAGAATTTCTGCTTACGCAACAGAATAATGTAATCCAGTCCCTCACACGTGCACAGACAGGTAAAGGTAATGGATGTTCGATCGTCGTGGAATGCAAAACCATACTCAATCCAATCTTTCTTTAACGTCAAACCGTTATTATACATTATATCAGAATAGCTAACACATCAAAGTTGAGATGCACTATCTCCCTGCATCCCATTATTCCACCCAATTCACCGTGACGTTGATTGAAAGTTTCATTGCTTGGTGATTTAAGCTTTCCTATCTTTAGGATAACCTAAATTCTAACGGACAATAATGGATTAGATATCCTTATTCATACACGTCATGGTTCGTGGAATGAGTTTTGTCTCATAACCTGAATCTTACTGGTCTGTCGTATTAGTTATTATGCTTCTGTCCTTACTTTATTCGAACTTCTTTCTGGTTCAACTTTTATTGCTGCACTAGATGGGAGTAAAATGTTGGAACCCATCTGTGCATCGGTCCCATCGGCCGATGGGTCTGCATTGTCATTTCTCGTGCATCCACAGATGGGTCAGACCCATCGGCCGATGGGACCGATCCACAGATGGGTTCCAACAAAAATACTACCATATTAAAAAAGAGGGGAAAAGGAAGCTTTTATTGTTGTGCTGATTGGAGTTCAAAAATATCAAAAGTTCAAAAATTGGAGGTTATATATTTCATAACAGCAAAGAAAAGGAAACATTATTGGGAGCGATTGAGACGGCGGTCTGTTGTCTATACACCACCTGGGTTCAAATTGCTGTCTGATTGAAAATAAGACCGAAAGTCTAACAGCAGCGTAGCCGGCCTTGTTTGATACTTTAGAGGAGGACTGGATGGTATGACCTGCGTGGAGATACCACTTATCAAATAATGTAAGTATTAAATTATTTTGAAGTCCTCGAAGTCTCCAAGCTGCTGTCATACATGGAAGTGAGGAGATTGCATTGAGATACTGGTTTATTCTACACGTTGGTCAGTTAGTCGACACTATCAAAGTGACCTCAGCACCATCCCGACACACACAACTGTGTGTTACGGAATGAGGTGTTTTACTGCAGCCAAGTCCTGCCACCAACCTCCTTGAGGGAGGACCCAGTGAGTTCGTCGTCATTTTGCCGACCTCGGAAGGATGACAGGCTGAGTCAATCCCACATGGTGTTAATTCAGCAGCTGACCGGGATTCGAGCCCAGGACCCGAGGATCCCAAGCCCTCCACCCTAACCATTAAGCCAGTGGTTCCCAAACTTTTTTTGGTGGCGATCCTGAATACAATGTTGTTCTGGCCTGGTGACCCTAAACACTGTACATGCACGTTGTGGGGACGTCCCAATTTTGGAATTTATTTGACCATGTTTTTATTTTGTACTAGCAGAAGTACCGGCGTTGCCGTGCGGGGGAGGGGAGGGGGGTGGGAGGGGAAAGGGGGAGGAGGGGAGGGGAAGGAGAGGGGATGGAGGGGTGAAAGGGTTGAGGGGGGGAATGGGGAGGGAGGGGGGGAAAGGGGAGGGGTGTGGAAGGTTACGTGTGTTGCCGCTCAGGGAGAAGAAGAAGCCGTACTCCCAACTTCGTACACTTCCGGATGTTTGATTTATTTGTATTCAAATGTCTGGTGTTTGTTTTGTATTTATTTATGAGAATGTGTACTTGTATATAACTGACATTAATTTAAAAAGGCTTTGGCACTATCGAGCGTTTTTTTTTTTTTGGTTTTTTTTAACTCCAAAAAAACGATCTTTTTCCCCCCCTAAAACACTCCCAGGCACTCACTGATGAACCTCTGAAAGGTTGATGAAGATCCGTTCAGCCATCTCTGAATAAAGCATGGACACACACAGACAACTCGCATTTATATATACTAGGGCATGCCCGTACTATATCTATATCTAAAATTATATCCCCCCCCCCTCTATTTACATGAAATGGTTTGGTCCAAAGCGAACGGCTTGCGAGTGGTGACAATCCCCCCCCTCTATTTACATGCAATGGTTTGGTCCAAAGCGAACGGCTTCCGGAGTTTGGTAAAGAAATCGCCATCGCGTGCACAAACGCGCAGGAAAGCGAATGAATCGCAAATTCGGTTTTATTAGTTGTAAAACATAGTTTAACGCCAACATAGTTTGCAAACGTGAAATAAATGAATACGCTCTCAAATGTGCCATCCGAGGCAGAGTGTGCCCGCCACGTTCGGCACACGCGATCGTTCGCTGCTCTCTGATTGGTTGAATCGTTTTTTGGACATAGCTCGGTAAGTAATTGTCCGATTAATATGAAACCTTGAAAAGGCACATCCTCGGGTCCCCAGCAATATACCTGGCAAGTTAAAAGTATATCGGACCCGTGGTTGTCGAGAAACAGCGGTCACAGACAAACGTACAGACAGAGATTACTGGAATTATAGATAGATTACCGGCATTTCTTTTAATAAAGCCGGTATTTTTGGACACTTCAAATCCGTTTTCGGTTGAGTTATTTTTTGCAGGTTTGAGGACTGCCGGTGGGATCCGTTCAGGTAAGTGCTCTTCAGCATCTTCCTCCTCCCCAAAGTTGTCAAAGTCAAAGTTGATTGAGGTGCTTTCTCCACCATTCGAATAATCCTTCACTGCAATCTTCGATCAGGTTTTCTCTTGCGGCCACGTGCAGGGAGGTTGGCTACAGTGCCATGGGCCTTAAACTTCCTGATAACATTGCGTACGGTAGACACAGGAACATCAAGGTCTCTGGAGATGGACCTGTAGCCTTGAGATTGTCCATGCTTGGCTGCAATCTTGTGTCTGACCTCCTCAGGCCATTCTCTCGCTCTCTTTCTTTTCTCCATGCTCATTGCAGTGCACAGTGACTACAAAACAGCAGAATTACTCCTTTTCCCCATTCAAACTGGTTGAATGAGTGATTTTTATTTGCAGGCACCTGTAACTCACCACAGGTGACTTCAATTCCAAAGTAAAGCGGAATCACCTGCTTGAAATCTAATTCTTTCTAACAACTTCTAAAAGGTGCCAATAATATTTTTTCCGGCCCATTTTAGGATTTCTGTGTGGAATAAGCTAAGATTTAGTCATTTTTTTCAGCTTTTTTTGTGTTGTTCCACTGAAAACCAAAGGAATACAAATGTGGATACCAAAATATTTTTTAATTCCAACAATTTTCTGGAGGAAATGGTGCATTATTTGAAAAAAGAGCAATAGTGCCAATATTTTTGGCCACGACTGTATATTGTTCACACACAGAGAAACAGAAAGGGGTGAAAACATAACTTCCATCCACCGTCGGTGGCGGAGGTAACAAGGAATTTAATAATAATAATAATTTGGAATGAAAGGAAAGCCTCCGCCAATCACCTTTCTATCGATCGAATCAGCGACTCTCAGAGTGAATCCAATTACAATTCTGGGAGAAACAATTTTAACACGGATAAGACAACACAGGTTAACATCCTGTTCAGCAATGGAACGATTTGTGATAGAAATCTGTACAAATCTGCAATTAAATACCACTGGTGAAATGTTTTCCTTCACATAAATTGAGGATTTAACAAATCTTCATTGGCATTGAGGATGGCCTTGAGGTGTGCGCACCCACCTCAAAGCTGCCTCGGCTTGGTTTGAATCCCGACCCAGCTTATTCCACACAGATATGAACGTTAAACTGGGAATACCTTCTGCTGGCATTAGTTGGCGGACATTAAAGATGTCTCGGAGTCCTTCGCGAAGAGTAAATGAGCTATCGGCAGCACCTGAACAAATTAAAAATTCCTGTCCTAACTACTGCTGGGAGAGGGATGGCAAACTGCCCAGTATGAACCTTGCCAAGAAACTAGCGTTGGCATTTACAGGTATCATTTCAATATGAGGATGTTGGGAAGGGGTCCGAAGGACCAGTTCATCACCGCAGACCTACCACACACAACAACCTATCGATAAACAGGTGTGTCCAATTGCCACTCAATATCCTGAAAAACTGAGGGGATTAGATGCATTTCAAGGTATTACCTCAAATATCAATCATGGTGAAAAGCATCGATCATTTCCATTGAACCAACCTGGAGGGCCTAACAAACCTGGGTGGTCTACCTTTACGGTCTGGGGACCATGGCATTGACTGAGGGACAACAGAGGCTGCAGGTTTATGAGAACACCTGGGTTATGAGGATTGTGGGTGTAAAGATGGTGGCTAGAAGGAGAATGGATGAACTGGGGGAGGAGCTTGGTGTGTACATGAGCTTGATGGGGACATTGGTAAGATGTCGGCTGGTCACGTGGTGTGGATGGAGGAAGAGAGAATGGCAAAGAGCTGATAGTTGAGGGAGCTAGGTGGTTCTTTTTTCGTATGCAGCCTATGACTGCTGGTTGCATCATTGCTGGGAGTGCGGCTGTACCGCTGATGCAGCGCTTCCTGTTTCTAATTTTCCAGCCTCCTGCTAATGGATCTTCGGGTCTTGAGTTTGAGCCCCTGTCGTGCCGTTAAATAACATCAGATGGGTCTCCATCCTTCCGAGGTTGGCAAAATGAGTAGGGGGCCCGTGCCCCCTGGGAACAGGGGGCACGGCAACAGCGGCACAGCCGCACTCCCAGCAATAATGCAAGCAGCAGCCACAGGCTACATATGAACTGAAAATGTAGAAAAACTGCAGCTTCCTGGACCATTTAATGGGATTGGAGCAGAAGAAATGCAGAGCACGTTCCTGCACAAGGGGTCACCCCCTGGATGCACCGCCACCCCCTAATCCACCGAACAAAGCAGCACCTCAGAATGTGCACCGGAGAGTGCAAATTATGTGAAAGGACAGAGTAAAAGCACAAGTGTATAACCGCATCACATCTTATTCCTTTATATCCTTGCTGCTCTGCTTCCTGATCCTCTCCTTGCCAATATAAATTGACTTGGAGACAGGGCCTGTACTTTGTGGGACCTTGCACAATCCCCCTCTAATGGCGCACTAACCCTGCTATTTCCACGTCGTCCACTGCACCTGAGCTTAGAATGACACCTGCTTCCACTGTGTCAGGGACCTCATTATTACCGACCTCTACCTGGCCTCTGAACAAGTTCAGGTCGCCACCGACTTAGATGAGCTCCCAGCCGGCTTCAATAGGTGTTCTAAACGGTTTGGCGGAGGCCTGGTGAAGGGTTGCTTTTGGCATATCTTGAAGTTGTGGTTACAAATATCAAACTTTCAGTCCAAGTCAACGCCACAACACAGACAGTTCAAAGCCTTTCTGTCAGAAGTGTCGGCAGATTATGATGGCTTCCTGGTTCACAATGACATCCGGTGGCCGAGCAGAGGTCAGACTTCACGTGGAAGAGACAAACTCAAGGGGTAAAGGCAAAGGAGCTTTGGGTCCTCTTCTGGAAAACTTTCAGCACAGATTCAGTGACTTTGAAAAAAAAGAAGGACTTATTTGTATCAAGTGCAACTGCACCTGCTGTGAGCAAGTAGCACCTGCTGTGAACAAGCACCAGCATCCTTTCCTGATGTGGACAAATCAAGGCTACAGCTGGAGCTTACAGTTCTGCAAGCAGATGAAATGCTGAAGTTGCGACACTCACATGCTCCAACGGAGACGTTTTGGACAGCTCTTGTTCTTGATTCCAATTATCCACAACTGAGGAAGGTGGTGATTGACATGCTGACCATGTTTGGCTCCACCACGTGTCTGAGTCGGCACCCTGACAACTCACTCCACATTTCAAGGCGCTTGTCCAGCAGAGAACTTGCCACTTTTCCTACTAATGGTGAGTAATAAATTTTCCGTATATAAGCATTTTCATTGTACAAGTACTTATAAATTTTATGTTTTGTCAAATAAAGTTAAAGCTGTCCAAGATAATTTTTCTTGGGGTACATTATTAGCCCGTCCCCTGCGCAGCAGGAGATGGGGTTTTGCATTCACTTATGTGTGTCTGTCTGTCTATCTGTCTGTCTGTGTGTGTGTGTCTGTGCTGTAAATTTTTACCATTTGAGTTTTCTCAGCAAATATTCGCCAAAGCTTTATTATGAGAATATGAAGAAGGCAAATTAATAATTTTGTCAAAAGGTCAAAGGTCAGCGTCACATAAAATCATCAATTTTCATCCAATTGACCTGATATTTATATTTACCATTTGAGTTTTGTCATCGAATTTTCAACAAAGCTTCATTATGATAATATGGAAATGACAAATTAATAATTTTGTCAAAAGGTCAAGAGGTCAAACGTCAGTGTCACATAAAATCGTCAATTTTCATCTGATTCACCTGAAATTTCAGGAATTTGCATATTGGGTCACTGAATTAGTTCACCAATCAAAAGCTAAAAGCTTATTGTTTTATTTTTATTAGATCAAAAGGTCAAAGGTCAAGGTTGCATAATATTGCCAATTTTCACCTGTTTAACCTGAAATTTAAAGAATTTGCATACCGGATTGTTTTTAGATCAAAAGGTCAAGGTTGCGTAAGATCGCCAATTTTCACAAGATTAACCTGAAATTTAAAGAATTTGCATACCGGATCACTGAATTGGTTCACTCATCAAAACGTAGGAGTCGATTGTTATATATTTAATCAAAAGGTCAAGGTTGCATAAAATCGTCAATTTTCATCTGATTCACCTGAAATTTCAAGAATTTGCATATTGGGTCACTGAATTAGTTCACCAATCAAAAGCTAGAAGCTTATTGTTTTATTTTTATTAGATCAAAAGGTCAAGGTTGCATAATATTGCCAATTTTCACCTGTTTAACCTGAAATTTAAATAATTTGCATACCGGATCACTGAATTGGTTCACTCATCAAAACGTAGGAGTCGATTGTTATATATTTAATCAAAAGGTCAAGGTTGCATAAAATCGTCAATTTTCATCTGATTCACCTGAAATTTAAAGAATTTGCATATTGGGTTACTGAATTAGTTCACCAATCAAAAGCTAGAAGCTTATTGTTTTATTTTTATTAGATCAAAAGGTCAAGGTTGAATAATATTGCCAATTTTCACACGATTAACCTGAAATTTAAAGAATTTGCATACCGGATTGTTTTTAGATCAAAAGGTCAAGGTTGCGTAAGATCGCCAATTTTCACAAGATTAACCTGAAATTTAAAGAATTTGCATACCGGATCACTGAATTGGTTCACTCATCAAAATGTAGGAGTCGATTGTTATATATTTGATCAAAAGGTCAAGGTTGCATAAAATCGTCAATTTTCATCCGATTCACCTGAAATTTCAGGAATTTGCATATTGGGTCACTGAATTAGTTCACCAATCAAAAGCTACAAGCAGATTGTTTTATTTTTAGATCAAAAGGTCAAAAATCAAGGTTGCTTTAAGATCGCTAATTTTCACACGATTAACCTGAAAATTAAAGAATTTGCATACCGGATTGTTTTTAGATCAAAAGGTCAAGGTTGCGTAAGATCGCCAATTTTCACAAGATTAACCTGAAATTTAAAGAATTTGCATACCGGTTCACTGAATTGGTTCACGCATCAAAAGGTAGGAGTCGATTGTTATATATTTGATCAAAAGGTCAAGGTTGCATAAAATCGTCAATTTTCATCCGATTCACCTGAAATTTCCGGAATTTGCATATTGGGTCACTGAATTAGTTCACCATTCAAAGGCTACAAGCATTTTATATCAAAAGGTCAAAGGTCATGGTTGTGTAAAGTCAACCATTTTCACCCGATTTACCTGAAATTTAAATAATTTGCATCTCGAATCACTGAATTGGTTCACTAATCAAAAGCTGGAAGCTGATTATTTTTTTAAAGCTAAACCTCAAAGGTCAAAGGTTGCATAAAATCATCCTTTTTCATTTTGTATTTTCAGCCTCGCCAGAGGAGAAGTTATTGCATTTGAGTCAGTTTGTCTGTCTTGTCTGTTTGCCTGCACAGAATAAATATGATTTTCTCTGCAACCGTTGGTCCGATTGACCGGAAATTTTCACCAATTGACTATCTTTTCACTATCTGCATCTCCACCTGTATAATTTTTTTATGATAATTAGATTAATGAACAGGATTAAATAATTAAATTGATATATGTGGGAAAATAACATGCCCAGACCGGGAATCAAATCCATGTCCTCAATGTCCAAAGGATAAGAGTAGAAATTATAACACCGTTATTTAAGAAATTATCCAGAAAATAATTGGGGAACTATGGACGCGTTAGTTTGAATTAGGGAAGGTGTTTGAGTCATTAATTAAGAAACAGATAGGGAACTATTTGAATAATTTCAAACTAATTAAAGTTGGACAGCATGCATTTTGTAAGGAGAGGTCAAGTTTAACAAATTTATCCATGAAGCAGTTTCTGACTGGGTGGACGAGGGAAGCGCAGTGGATGTAATTTAGCTCGATTTTCAAAAAGCTTTTGAGAAGGTACCACTTAGAAAGCCGTTGGCTAATGTGAGGGCTTTTGGAGTGGCTGGTAGAGTAGCGAACTGAATTGGAAACGAGCTTAGTGATAGGAGTGGCTGTGAGTGGGAGGATGTCTGGCTGGGAGAATTCAGTAGTGGCCCCCCAGGGATCAGTCCTTGGACCATTATTATTAAAACATCTACATCAATGGTTTGGACAGTGGGGTTAAGAGTCGGCTTTCGAAATGTGCAGGTGCCACAAAGTTTGGAGGCAACGTGGACAGCAGAGAGGGGGGTGATCCGATTCAGGAAGGTCTGGATATTTTAATGAACTGGGCGAAATATTGACAGGTGAACTTCAACACAAGGAAATGTAAGGTGTTGCGGTTGGATGAGAATAATTAAAATAGGGGCTGCACAATGCAAGGGACAAGCTTTGAGCATGTGACACAGGAGAAAGAGCGAGGATTGGTAATATATATGGGGGGGGGGGGGGGTCGGTATGCAAGGAAGTTCCAGGCGACTATAGGTAGAGAAAACATAGTTTTAGGTTTCATTCATAGGGAGAAAAAAAGGACCCACCTTTAGAGGCCATTTTTCCCCGCAGGGCAGGGGTTGGCCTTTTTTGCGCACCTTGGTCCCCTTTTTACAGCAATGTTTTTACAGCCGGATGCCCTTCCTGCCGCCAACCCTGTTAGTCGCCTCTTGTGACACACAGGGAATTACCAGTGAACTGGTACTCAATTAGCCGACCTCGGAAGGTATGACAGGCTGAGTCAACCCCTCTGGTGTTAATTTAGCGATCGACCGGGATTTGAACCCAGGATCCCAAGCCGGCACAATAACCGCTAAGCCAGCACCAGGCTACCTTTATTCATAGAGAGATAAATTATAAATCAAAAGAGGTAGAATTTAGTGAGGCCTAACCTAGAGTATAGTGTAGTTTTGGTCACCACATCTGAGGAAGGACGTAGTTGTGATAGCAAGGCTACAGCATACAGCAACTAGATTGATTCCGAGCCTAACTAGACTAAAATCTATGTGGAACGGCTAAAATAGACAGGACTTTTTACTTTAGAAAGGAGGCAATTACTAGAGCATCTGATGTAAATGTTTAAGAAAAGGAGAAGATCGTGGCAAACAATATCATAGACAAATAGGATGAAAAAAGGAAGCCTTTTATTCTTGCGCTGCTTGAAAGAGCATCAAAAATAGGAGGTTCAATAAGGAATGTCTTTAGTTGTATCGTGCTTAAAGAAAAACAAACAAACTTGCCTAAAACTTGCTTAAAGAAAAGAAGAAAGTAAAATGAGTTCAACAACATTTATTTTTAAATTTTTATTTTTATTTTTTTGTAGACAACATCGAGGCTCGTGTAAGAGCTAACTAACATCAATCACAAAAAGACAAACTAACACATAAAACATACAATAAAGGGAGCGGGAGACAAGATGGGGAGAGAGAGGGAAGCACACAAGTACAACAGAAGAGAACAGAGACATCGGGAGATCTGTGGGAGGGAGGGAGCTTGGGGGGAGGAGGCATGAGAAGGGGTGGGGGGAGTATAAAAGAAATGGACACTGCAAGGACTTCCAGGAAGGAAGTTGGTATTTCAAAAAAGTGGATCTGGGGTGAATTAACGGGGGTAGAAAAGATCAAGGTTTTTGAAGGGGGAAGATAAGAGATGGTGATGAACAGCTGTTTTAAAGACCTGGAGGGAGGAGTGGGATTGAAGAGAGTGAGGGAGTTTGTTCCAGAGGAGGGAGGAAAGAGGAATGAAGGAGTGAAGGTGAGCAGAGAGTCTTGATTTTGGCAATTTCACCAGAAGAGGGTTGCTGGCAGATCTTGTACGTCCTGTAGGAATATTTGGGGGACAGAGCACAGATAGAGCTGGGGGAGCAAGGCCGGAGAGGAGTCGGTAGAAGACAGAAAGACCACCAACCTGCCTGCGGTGAGTGAGTGAAAGGGCCTTGGAGTTAGCTTCATCGCAGGAGATTCCAATGATTCTGAACGCTTTGGTTTCAACAGCGTGAACACGAGCTAGGTGTGAGGCAGGAGCACCAGCCCAGAGGGGAGAGCAGTGTTCCATTGAGCTGCGGATGAAAGCCTTGTATGTGGTGAGGAGCTCAGGTGTGCCAAGGAAGGACTTCGCACGACGGAGGATGCCCAGTCAGCGACTGGCTTTGGAGGCCAGCTTGGAAATGTGGGTTTCCCAAGAAAGATCTTGGCAGATGCAATTAGTTGTCCTTGTACAATGTGTTTCAATGTCAGCACCATAGAGTTGGAAAGCATTTCTTGACGTACCCCCACGATAATCATATTGGGAGACCGTGGAGGCCAGAGGGCTGCCCCGTCATGTCCAATACACCTATCAGGGAAGCTCTCTTTTCTAAAGGTTGCACTATCTGCACTTTATTTGTGTGAAGATGCAATATCTTGTGTACAACTTTGTTTTTATGCCTCCGCCCCCGAAGGATAACTGAGGCATTTTGTTTTAGGGTTGTCCGTCTGTCTGTCCGTACGGGATAACCTCGTTTTTCTCAGCAACCACTTGTCCGATTGAAACGAAACTCTCAAGGTAGAGGAGCAACACCCATGTAGAACATTCTTATGATAATTGTGACGTCATATGTCATGTGGTATGGCAGCCATCTTGGATTAAACACAAATAAATTTAAAAAAGATTTCTCGGAAACCGCTGAATGGAGAAATTTGAAAAACGGCACAATGTCAAATACTCCCAATGGGGAACAAAAGCTTGATTATGATGACATCATCAGTGAAGTGGTATACCAGCCAAAAATGTTTTAATCTAATGCCTTATCCTAAAAATCATAAATAGCATGCACATGATCTATAACCCATTTGTATTGAAATATTAAATTTATGACATCATAAGTCACATGGTTTGTCAGCCATATAGGATTTAACCGAAAACCTTAAAAATATATATCCTCCCAAACCACCAAAGCGATTGACTGAAAACTTTACGTGTCATCGATTAGGCATGGCGATTAAAAGTTGATCAAGAAAACGTCATCGGTCACATGGTGTTGCAGCCATATTGGATTGAAGGAAAATGTTAAGTAATTATATCTCAGAAACCACTTACCCTATTGATGCGAAACTTTACAAATGTCATCTAGCACCATTGCTGCATATAATTTCAAAATGATAATGTCGTAGGTCACGTGGTCTGGCAGCCATATTAGCTTGAAAGCCGATATTATAAAACCCTCTTCTCCGAAACCGTTTCACAAATCGATGATAAACCTGCCATGTCTGCTAAAAATGAGATAATTGAGAACAGCTAAAGAGATTTAAATCAAACTTGTTTATTTTTAGGACAGTCAACAAGGGCATCCACCCATTGTCACGGGCAGGGACTATGCGGAGGCATATTGGGGATGCAGCCAAATTGCTCTAATTTATATTATAATTTTACTATAGGTTTGGATTAATTTGAAGCAACTTTTCTTAATATTTTTTTCTCTCCAAGGACTGAAGGAGCGTTTCTGTGTTCCAGGGGTGACAGACAGACAGCATTAGCCCATTATATACACTGTATGGAGTTGTGTTAAATTCCAAAATAATTATATTTCTTAACAGCAAAGATATAGTGGCATATTTATTAACAGCAAAGAAAAAATATTTTTTAGGAGTGATCAGTCACGGAAACAAATCTGTTGCCTATACTCTGCCCAGGTTCAATTCCCTGCCTGATTTTCCCCGTAGGTTTGGATGAATTCGAAACAACTTTTACCGAACAAATTTTACCTGTGACATGTCACTTTTGTGTACAGCTCCTTTCCTATACCATCTCCAGGCGCTGCTTGACGTCATCCCGAAGGGAACCCGGTGATGACGCGCACTGAAAGGGAGTACTCAGTTTTCACTCCGGTTGTTTGTTTTCTTGCTTTCTTGTTGTTTTTTTCCTGGGCGATATCTCAGCCATCCTTTGACCTAGGAAGCTGAGATTTCGGCACAATAGTGAGCAAGTACTTTGGCAAAAAACGTATTTTTTGTTATTTGATGAATCAATTAATTACTTAATTATTATCGATTTATTAAGTACTTTTTTATTTTCTTTCTCACCTTATTTATTTATTTTCTTTCTCACCAAGTACTTATTTATTTATTAAGTACAACACACACACACACACACACACACACACTCATGCAAGCACAGCACCAACACAGGCAACTTGCTGTGGTTCATGTATACCAAAGGCCTGTGAGGCCTGAGAGCTGACATGAAGCGACCAAAATGGCAGCAATTTGCTTTTGAAGCCCCCTCACTGAACGGGGGAAGCCCCACCCTGAACGGACGGACAGACAGACTGGAGGACAGTATTATAGTGTAGATACTTGCAAAAGTACCCACCCTCAGTGGCAGGAAAGGATTAAGTTAATCTATCAATTTAAATTATTTTATCGAGTTAATTGTGTTGTGTTCCTGGTTTCACTCAGAGCCAAAGCTCTCAGCTACTTATACCGCCAGCCGCGAAATGGTAGTGCAGCATTGGGAGGCAAAGGTTAGATTTGTCCAAAAAGAGGGCAGAATATATATAGCTATTTAAAATTGTGTTACTCCATGAAGATCTGTATTAAATCTACTTTCATCCAGATGTTAACATTGATTTTAAATATTATTATAAGGTACAATCAAGTGACTAACTATATTGCATTAATAAAGGTCAAATGAAAATACAAAATAACAAATGAGCAGCGGGAGAAAGACAAACGCACGGGCAGAGATTACAATTCGCAATATATAGTAGGCTGCAAAAGTATTCATCCTCTCCAAAGTTTTCAAATTTTGATGCCACTTCAGCTTATTTCACTATGCCTTCAAATCAAACTTAATATATAGAGTCTTCACAAACTACTCCAAAGTGTGATAAAGATAACAAATGCAGATAAAATGTGAATAAGTTTGATCAACAGAGAAAATCAGATGATTCTCAGTTACATAAGTTTTCAAACTCTTTGCCTAATTAACTCTAAATCACTTCAGGAGCAAATAATTTGTTTGAAAGGTTAAAAAATAAGTGTAATAGGTTTCACCTGTATGTAATCAGTGGTTTAACTTAAAAATTAAGCTACTCCACTTATTGAAGGTATTTTAAGGTGCAACTCACCTGGTCAACCAACAAGGCAAATATGAAGACCAAGATGTTTTCGAAAGAAGTCAAACATAAAGTGGTGGAGAAGCACCGTTCAGGAGAGGGTTATAAGAAGATTTCAATGTCACTCATTTTCCCTTTGAGATCCGAGATGCATGGTCCGAGATGGTGGTCAGTGTTCATCAATCAACAATATCCCGTTTCTTTCACGGAGCTGGCCTCTGTGGACAGGTGGCAAGAAAGAAGCCATTCCTGAAAAAGACACATCTCAAAGCTCAAATGGAGTTTGCGAAAAAGCATCTTAATGATACTGCAGGCATGTGGAGAAAAGTATTGTGGTCAGATGAGACAAAAATTGAACCTTTTGGTCTAAATTCAAAGCGTTATGACTGGTGCAAGCCTAACACTGCACATCACCCAGTGAACACAATCTCTACTGAAAGCATGGTGTTGTCAGCATCATGTTATGGGGCTGCTTTTCATCAGCAGCGACTGGCAAGCATGTCGGAATAGAAGGGACAATGGACGATGCAAAGTACAAAGTAATCCTTAAAGAAAACCTGGTTGAGTCAGCCATGAATCTAAAACGGGGTAGGAGATTTACATTTTTTTATTTTTTATTTTTTTTGTATACTGAATCGAGGCTCGTGAAAGAGCTAACATTTACTTCACAAACAAATCAACCAGACAAACAAAATATATAAAAAGAGGGAGCGGAAGACAAGATGGGGAGAGAAGGGGAAGCACACAAACACAACATTTGAGAGCAGGGAGATGTATGGAAGGGAGAGGGCTTGGGGGGAGGAGGCATGGGAAGGGGAGGGAGAAGTATAAAACACAAGGACACCAAGGACTTCCAGGACAGAAGTTGGTATTTCAAAAAAGTGGAATTGGGGTGAAATTAGCGGGGGTAGAAAAGATCAAGGTTTTGGATGGGGAAAGAAAAGAGTAGTTATAAGTAGATAAGAGTAGTCTACATTTCAGTAGAACAATGATCCGAAGACAAAGCTAAGGCCACACTGGAGTGGCTGAATAAGAAGAAAACAAGAGCGAGAATTGCTTTGCAATACATATCCCTTCTGGTGTGATATCTTCAAGTCCCAAAATGGCATAACTCTGTGAAAAATTGATGAAACGCCCTGAAACTCGAACTTGTTCTGTAACCTATCATAATAAAGTCGTGTACCAAATTTCAGTTGAATATGTCAAAGGATATGGGGAAAAAAGTCTGAAAAACTACAGGTTGGACAGACGGACAGAGAGCAAACTTCCCCTCTTAGTGAAACCTGTAGGGTACTCATAAATGCCCTTGAGTGGCCCGGTCAAATCCTGACTTGAACCCAATTGAACATTTATTGCGAGACTTGAAGATTACAGTCCATCGACAATTTGGAAAAATCGTTTCTACATAATTCGTAATTCATTCAAATGTGGAATTATTGGTAAGGGATTGAATATTTTTGCAGGCTACGGTATATAAGATGACTTCCCTTCCAAGGAACTTTAACACAGAAAGAGACCATTTGGACCATCAAGTCTGCACGATAGTTGCAAACCTGTGACTGTCTGGCCATGCTCCATCCTTTTTATATGTAGAGCCTCAAGGAAGGAAGCACAACTTTGATATACAGTCATGTGACTGTATATAAGTACACCCCATGTAAAGTAAGTACACCCCATGTAAAGTTTTGACAATTTCAACATATTTCAACATACAGCTATTTCATCTTCATTTCAACAATATTGATAGATAAAGGTGATATAATACAACAAATATCATGAAACATTTACATTTTGGAGTCCATTGTATAATTTAAATAAAAATAAATGCAAATTTCGCACGTGGAAAAAGTAAGTACACCCTTGGCTCTAATAGGTGGTATTGCCCCCTTTGGCAGAAACAACCTCAAGTAGGCGTTTCTTATAACTGTCTCCCAGTCTCTGACATCGACTGGGAGAAATTTTTGCCCACTCCTCCATGCAGAATTCTTTCAGCTGTGCGATGTTGGAGGGGTTTCTTGCATGCACAGCTCGTTTCAAATCCGCCCACAACATCTCGATGGGATTTAGATCCGGGCTTTGACTTGGCCATTCCAGAACCCTCCATTTCTTTCTTTTCAGCCATTCCTTGGTGGATTTACTGGTATGTTTAGGGTCATTGTCATGTTGCAAGGTCCACCTTCAGTTGAGCTTCAACTTTCCGACAGATGGCCTCACATTATCCTCAAGCAACCTCTGGCACAATGAAGAATTCATAGTGGATTCTATGATGGTGAGCTGCGAGGCCCTGATGCAGCAAAGCTGCCCAAACCATAATATTTCCACCACCATGCTTTACAGTTGGTATCAGGTTCTTGTGGTCAAATGCTGTCTTTGGTTTTCGCCAAACATGTCTTCTGGTACTGTGGACAAATAGCTCTACCTTTGACTCATCTGTCCAGGTCACATTGTTCCAGAAGTGCTGGTCTTTGCCTGGTTCATTGGTGCTGGTTCATTGGCAAACTTTAGTTTTGCCCTGATGTTCTTTCTGGACAGCAAAGGCTTCCTCCTGGCACACCTCCCAAGTGAATCAAATTTGTGCAGCTTCTTTCTAATGGTAGACTCGTGCACTTTGACATCAACAGTGGCAAGAGCTACCTGTAGGTCCCGTGATGACATTCTGGGGTTCTTAGAGACTTCTTTCAGCATCTTGCGGTCTGCTCTCGGGCTGAACTTGCTGGGGCGGTCTGGCCTGAACAAGTTTGCAGTTGTTTGGAATCTTCTCCACTTGTAGATTATCTTCCGGACAGTCGAATGATTGATTTCAAATTGTTTGGAGATCTTTTAAAATCCCTTCCCAGACTCGTAGGCATCTATAACCTTCTTTCTGAAGTCCTCAGAGAGCTCTTTTGATCTTGGCATGGGACGCCGCACACTTCAACAACAAAGAGTAAACCAAACGAAATGTCTGATGTTTAAATAAGACAGGTTCCTCCAAGGTACTCTCTAACGATGTTCTAATCATTTGCACCTGAGCTGGTGCACCTGATTCTAATTTTAGGTATTTGAAGTAGTGATAAATGTAGGGGTGTACTTACTTTTTCCACATGCGAAATTTGCATTTATGTTTATTTAAATTATTCAATGGACTACAAAATGTAAAAGTTTCATGATATTTGTTATATTATATCACCTTTATCTTTCAATATTGTTGAAATGAATATCAAATAGCTGTATGTTGAAATATGTTGAAAAAGTTAAAACTTCACATGGGGTGTACTTACTTTTTCAAGTGACTGTAACTAATGACTTGGCTCGGGTTTGAAACGCCCACCTTCTCGACTCATAGTGGACACTCAAGGTCTAACGAATTACATCGAGTCCTCCGAGCGTTAAATTTAAGTTTATTTTGGACCTCTTTGAAGTTTTTTATGAAACATTATTTTTCGGTCACAATGCGAAATGGAGGTTTTTCTTTTATTAATTCATCCCTTTGTTTGGAATACTTTCCATATAACCACTGTTATTATAACAACTCTTGCAGTGCTTTTTCAACTTTGTGATTATCCTCAGGTTAAGCCAATCTCGTGCCTTCAATACGGTCTAGCAACCCGCTCGGCTCAACAAACTCTCCTCTTATGGTATCCATGGAAATCTTCACACATGGCTCGCTGACATCCACTCCTGTCGTAGCCAACGTGTGGCTCGAAATGGAATTCTCTCATGTCATCTTCGTGTCTAGGCTGGAGTTCCACAAGGCAGTGTTCTAGGCCCTGTGCTTTTCCTAATTTTCATCAATGATCACTCCGCCTCTCTGGAAAATCCTCTTTATCTTTTTGTTGATGACTGCACTCTCTGCCACTCCATCTCTCATCCCTCAGATCGACAGGCAGCAGCCTCTTCACTCTCTGCAGCCGGATATAAAATTACAACCTGGTCATACATGTGGAAAATGTCTTTCAATCCTGACAAATCTCACACTCTCACTATGTCTCTCCCAAAAGACCGTCTGGAAAACCTTCCCATCTACTTTCTCAACAATCCTCTCCAAGAAGTTCTGTCACTCAATCTCTTGGGTCTCACTATCTGCCATGATCTTTCTTGGGAAAACCACATTTCCAAGCTGGCCTCCAAAGCCAATCATCGCGTTGGCATTCCGACGTCGTGTGTAGTCCTTTCTTGGCACTACTGCGCTCCTCATCACATACAAAGCTTTCATCCGCAGCTTGATGGAGTAGTACTCTTCCCCTCTGGGCTGGGGCTCCTGCCTCACACCTAGCTCGGCTTCACGCTGTAGAAACCAAGGCTTTCAGGATCATTGGAATCTCCTGCGATGAAGCGGATTCTGAGGGCCTTTCACTCTTTCACCACAGGCAGGTTGGTGGTCTTTCTGTCTTCTACTGACTCCTCTCTGGCCTTGCACGCCCAGTCTGTGCTCTGTCCCTCAAATATCCCTGCAGGACGCATAAGGTCTGCCACCAACCCTTTTCTGGTGAAACTACCAAAATCAAGACTCTCTGCTCACCTTCACTTTTTCATTCCTCTTTGGAATAATTTGTTTGGAACAAACTCCCTCACTCTCTTCAATCCCACTCCTCCCTCCAGTTGTTAAAACAGCTGTTCACCACCATCTCATATCTTCCCCATCCAAAACCTTGATATTTTCTACCTCCGTTAATCCACCCCAAATCCACCTCCTTCAAATTCCGTATTATTTTCTGAAAGTCCTCATCGTGTCCGATCTCTTGTGCATCTTGTGGAGTATCCATCTTGTTTATCCCATGTACCCCGCCCCAGCCCTCTCCCTTCCACAGATCTCCCGATGTCCCTGTTCCCTACTGTTGTTGTGCTTCCCCCTCTATCCCACTTTTGTCCCCTTGTCCCTATATTACATGTTCTATATATTAGCTCTCATAGACGCCTCAACGTTGTTTACCAGAAAAAAAAGGTCGTATCAAAATGCACTGTTAAACACACCAGTTCCATATTGTATTTACATGTTTGGTATCATGCTCTTCATCTGGTTGAATGTTGTTGAGCGAGCTTTGCCTGCATGCGTACCTTTCCAAACACAGCGTGGGAAGAGGCCACTATAAAGAGGAGACAGACGAACACACTGATAGACACCATGGGTGTATATATATATATGAGCTTATGTCAAAAATATAGATGCAGTTCTCTGTTAATGGTGTTTTCAAAATAATATTTTGTAGCTTCAAAGGAAGTTCCCTGGTGTCATTTCCCTCTTTCCTTCCTTTGTGTCTGTTTTCAAGTCATCTTATTTGTTTCCCCCGATGCCCACTATCTAATTCATTCATTGCCCTACCTCCGCTACTGAAGGTGGACAGAAGTTATGTTTTCACCACTGTTTGTCTGTCTGTCTGTTTGTTTGTCTGTTTGTCTGAGCAGGATAACTGAAGACGTTATGGACGGATTTGGACGAAACTTGGTGGACAGGTTGGGTATGTGAGATGGACGAATTGGTTAGATTTTGTTTCAGGTCAGAATCCAAATCCGTCCTATCAGTGGGATCCAAAAAGTAAACTGTTCAGCCTTGCGGAGGTTTGCGCTCTACCGAGTACCGTTCTAGTTCTTACTGCTTTCACCTATTCTGAATACAATCGTATTTCCTACCTCCTTTGTTATTCCCCTCTGAATCTCCATGTGTTTCCACCCCTTCCCCACCATCTTTTTTCCTCTCCCCTATTACATTTATAGCACTGCATATAAATAAAGTTATTATAATCCTGTATAATCCACACGGTTTTTTTCTCAAGCTCTATATGGCAGCAAACACTTTTGTTTCACTGCAACTCACTTTAAAGATTACATTACTAGATCTGAGAGTTTCAGTTTCGATACAATTCTCATACCAATACCATGTTTATTCCTGTCTGCCTCTCAATCAGCTCAGCTACCAACGTAAGCCACTCAAATAATACGGGCCCAATCTCAATAACTATATGTAATGCAATTATGCTCTGATGTAATGTCTATTAATGTCTTACAAACACCCCATGACATGAATGGTACTCGAAATGAACAGAATTGATAAAAAAGCAAAAAATAACTGGTATAGTAACATTTATAGAACATTACATTGCAAAGCAAGACATATTGATAAACAAGAAAGCGCAATCAGAGATTGCAGACCCTTGCCAGGACCTGTTTTCAAGGATTTTGTGTTAAAACAAATATGGCAGCTGAACCACGTGACCGATGACATCATCATTATTGTTTTCTTCACCAATTTATCCCTAGATGACGCTCAAGAAATTTCATCTTGATTGGATGAAGTTTTGTACTTGCTTGTCACATGATGACATCATAACGGAGGCACATATGACATCATAATTAACATATGTTATTCCCCATGGAGAGTTCTGTACAATGAGCCATGTCCCAATTTTTTCTATTCAGCGCTTTCATAGATATAGAGGTGCAAAGTTTTTCGGTTTTTCCAAGATGGCGCCCATACCACGTGACCGATGACGTCACAATTTTCATTTAAAAATTTTTTACAGGGGGAGGTGCATCCTCCTATGGTGAAAATTTCCTGTCAAACGGACCAACGGTTGCAGAGAAAATCATATTTATTCTGTGCAGAATAGACAGACAGACAGACAGACAAACAGACAGACAAACGGCCTCAAATGCAATACCCTCTCCTGTGGCAAGGGTAACTAGATGGTATTCATAGAATACTTACCCCACTCTATTGACTTGGTGTGAGCCAACTCTTCTGTTTTTAACCCTAGTCCGCAGGCGTGGGTCTAATGGACCCGGTACGTTTTTTATTTTTGCTATAATTTGTTTATAAAAACGTTTTTTTGGCATGACCCTCCATGAATGCTTCTACAAGTTGGTGATAAACATTTATTCACTGTTTATCCAAAAAGATATTATTTTAGTTCCAAGAAAAGTTCTGACAAATTAAGATTTTTCTTAAAATGCAGTCCTTTGGACCTGCAAGACCGGAGTTATTTTTTGCCTTTCTTTTGTTCTCAAAGTACCTAATTTGCATGTGAGCTGTCCTAAAGTACCTCATTTGCATGTGAGCTTTGCTATGGAAAGTTACCAAACCTATTCATTTGGGTATGAGTCATCTCTGACGTAATTTCTGGTCACGTGTTTTTTTTTCATTCCTTTTTCCTTCCTGCCTTACGTTTTCCTTTTCCGTTTACGTGAGTTGTGTTTTTGGATCGTTCACAACTTCTCGTCAACTTTTCCCGTATTTGAACTTCGGATTATTGCTTCAATTGCTTTTGTCGAGGTGAGCTTGACACCATTTTACATTTTTCACTTTTTATTGAATTTGCTTTGGTTCTTTGACGATCTCCCAGACCCAGACCTGCATTTGTGTAAAATTTCGCAAAATCCTTCAGTATTTCAAAACAAAACGATTCGTGAATCCACTTTCTTGAGCAAAGACTACTCAATTAACCAAACCTTTATATGCAAAACAAATCATTTGTGTAAAAATATAAAAGTAAAAGCAAACCAACATTTGAAAGAAAAGTTCAAGTATGTATTGTTTGAATGGGTCTTCTTCAAAATAAGCGTATAGCTGAATCACCATTATGGTGGAAATACTACTGCAGGAAGCCTCTACTTTGCATACAAAAGAATAACCAAAAAGAATAATAAATAAATAAATAACAATTCACAGCAATGCGCTCCTGGGGTCTTATAGACCCGAAGCCCTGCATTATCGTGAGGACAATATAGCCTGCGGACTAGGGTTAGGGTTTATTTTTGATCCAATATGGCTGCCAGACCACGTGACCGATGACGTCATAATTATCACTAAAAATTCTACCCAAGTAGACGCTATGGTGAAAAGGTCGTGTCAATCAGACCAACGATTGCCGATAAAATGAATTTTAATAATGCAGAGATGCAGAGACGATATGTATGTAAGTACGAAGTATGTATACGACATATATACATGCACAATTACGACATATATATGTTCAAATCCCGACCCAGCTATAAACTGGCTCCCTGGTATTTCACAGGCTGAATGATTCATCAATGTGTGTACCGTCCCTCGGATGAACGTTAAGCTGGCTGTCCTGTCTGAGCATCGATTAGTGCACATGAAGAATCGCACGGTATCATTTGTGAAGAAGACTTGAAGAAAAAGAGAGCTATCGCCGGCACCCTGAACAATTTACAATTTCCTTCCCTAAGCTTCGTCGAACTTCAAGCTGGCCAGCCAATTCGTGAAAGACTTGGGTCAAAAAAAAAAACTTCCCACGGCCAAACACACAAGCATGTGGGAATAATTGAGGCTGTTAAAGAAGAGGTGTCAAAATAAATAAATAAAGACCCAGTCTCAACAGGAAGGGCATTAAGAAGGGCATCCGGCCATAAAAACATTGCCTCAAACAGGGAACCATGATTGTCATGGGGCCCACAAGGCTAACCCCCGTTCCAGCGGGGAAAATGGCCTTAAAAACGATCATTCATTCATTCATTCTCAACAGAGTCTTTTGTGACGAGGCAGAGGGGAACATAGCATAACTGGAGAGGAATCTCATGGCCCCAATCAAGCTTTAAGACTTTGATAGTAGTCATTTAAATACCAAGCAATTGCTCTTGGCAATGGTCATCTACATATTACATCCACAACTAGAAC
>NC_136261.1:28410184-28442123 GCF_964187855.1 Myxine glutinosa
CAATGAATTAAAAGCGAAATACAGAAATATCTAATTTATTTAAGTATTCAATCTCCTGAGTCAATACCTTGTAGAAGTGCCTTTGGCAACGATAGCAGCTCAGAGTCTTCTTGGGTATGTCTGTATCAGCTTAGCACCGCTGGATTTTGGGAGTTTCTCCCATTCTTCCTTGCAGGTTTGCTCAAGCTTTGTCAAAATAGATGGTGAGCGTCAATGAACAGCAATCTTCCAGTATTTCCACAGATTCTCAATGGTATTCAAGTCTGGGCTTTGGCTGGGCCACCAAAGGACTTTCACATTCTTGTTTTGAAGCCATTCCAGTGCTGCTTTGGCTGTATGCTTGGGGTCATTGTCCTGTTTAAACATAAATCTTCCCCACAGTCTCAGGACTTTTGCACTCTGAAGCAGGTTCTCCTCAAGGATTTGCCTGTATTCGTCTCCATTCAGTGTTCCCTCTATCCTTGCAAGTCTCGCAGTCCCTGTCGCTGAAAACCATCCCCATAACATGATGCAGCCACCACCGTGCTTTACGGTAGGGATGGTATTAGATGGGTGATGATCTGAGCTCAGTTTCCGCCAGACATAGTGCTTTGCATTCAGGCCAAAGAGTTCAATTTTTGTCTCATCAAACCACAGAATATTTTGCCTCATGCTCTCAGTCTTTCACCTGCATTTTGCAATCGCCAGGTGTGCTGTCATGAGACTTTTCCTCAGGGGTGGCTTCCGTCTGCCCATTCTCCCATAAAGCCTAGATTGTGAAGTGCTGCAGAGACTGTTCTCCTTCCAGCAGGTTCTCCCATCTCAGCCAAGAAACTCTGTAGTTGTGTCAGAGTGGTCATTGGGTTCTTGGTCACCTCCCTGACCAAGGTCCTTCTTCCCCTGTTGCTCAGTTTGGTCGGTCGGCCTGCTCTAGTAAGAGTCTGGGTAGTTACATATTATTTCCATTGCCTAATGACGGAACTCACTGTGCTCTTGGGAACTTTAAACATTCTAGAAATTGTTTTATACCCTTCCCCAAATTTATGCCTCTTTACAATTCTATCTCGGAGTTCTCCGGACAGTTCCTTGGACTGTCAATGATGATGATGGAGATAATGATCAAAGGACATTGGATGTACCTGAGCTCAATTTGGAGTGTTATAACAAAGGGGTTGAATACTTATTGTCTCGAGACGTTATATATTTTCTTTTTTAATAAATTCGGAAAAATTTCAAGGAAAAACTTAAATTTGATATTATGGTGTACTGTACTTTGTGTAGATCAGTAATAAAAATGTTCGATTTAAATCCATTTTACATTCAGGCTGTAAACCTGGTGTTGGCTTAGCGGTTAGGCTGCCGGCTTGGGATCCTAGGTTTCTGGGTTCGAATCCCAGTCGATCGTTGAATTAACGCCAGGGGGGTTGACTCAGCCTGTCATCCTTCTGAGGTCAGCAAATTGAGCACCAGTTTACTGGTAATTCCCTGTGTCGCAAGAGGCGACTAACAGGGTTGGCGGCAGGAAGGGCATCCTGCCATAAAACATTGCTTCAAAAAAGGGACCACGGTGCCCGAAAAAGGCCAACCCCTGGCCTGCGGGGAAAAATGGCCTCCAAAGGTGGTTCCTTACATTCAGGCTGTAACACAATAAAATGTGAAAAAGTTAAGGGGTGTGAATACTTTCTGAAGGCACTGTATATTCTGGCCATTTTATCTGATGAAAAAATGGTGAACCCTATAAACCCGAACCCAAAATTCAATGGAGCTATCTGATGGATTGCAGGAACTAGCAGAGACGAGATCGAAATAGGTTTTGCATTCTGCATTCAGACATTGATCACATGAATACACCTGCTGGTTGTCACTACTAACTAGGCATTGGCTTCTGGATCACCGATGAATTCTGACTCCATTCCGAGCTCAAATCCACATTCTCTTCCCGCTTAAGCCCAGTGTCGCAGTGAGTTAACATTGGCTGCAATCCAGTGTTCTGACAAGATTGATCTTGCCCTGTCTGTCCCCATGGTGCAATAATAAAAGTCCACACTTTTTTCTTTTTTTACTGACTTTGTGTTTTCCAATTTCAAGCAAATGGCACTGGAAAGATTTGGAATCACAATAGGCAGATGGCTCTATCTGTGCCAATGAAGCACTTGTTATGCTATGCAATCCGTGTCTCAACCCCATTAATATTTCAACATCAATCTTCTGAGTCACACTTTTTGAAAGCCTGAAGGCTTGGACACTTGAAAAGAGCACCGATTTTAATTTTCCGGGGTAAAATCACCTTGCACCTCTTTTTTTCTCGACAAGAGCGAGGCTCGTTCAAGATGTGCTCCGATAAGAATGTGCAATCATTTGGACGTCAGTAGTTGAACAATTGCCTGGAAGGCATTGCGTCATAAGTGTCGAGGAAAGAGATGCAAGACTACCAAACGTAGTTCCCACTTTGTGTTTTTTTTAAAACACGTTTCACTTGTGTCGATCGAGATCGGAATGACAACCCATGCAGGATATATTCTGGCCTACAGCCATTTCCGAGAAAGTGCGAAAGCAGCAACAACGCTCTGTAAAGAGTATGGTACATCGATGAAGAGCTAGCAGGATAACCTAGAGGTATACTTTATGTTCTCACTCCTAAGCTGTCTAGTCTGGGTTTCAATCTTGAACCAGCTGGTCAACTGCCATCTCTGGTGTTTCGCATACAAGGCGATTCATCATTGTGTCTGCCATCCCTCTGATGGTCGTTAGACTCGGTGTTCCGTCTACTCGTATTAACATAAGTTGGTGGATGTTAAAGATCCAACGATGCCCTTCACGAAGAGTAGACGAGATCACTGGCACCATGGTTAAATTTCAAATTCCATGGTTAAAGTTTATATACATCTTACTATAATTCACCAAATGTCTGTCCGTCTGTCCGTCTGTTCCCAGGTACCGCAAAAACGGCTGAACCGATCGCAACGGAATTTTTGGTGGGTAATCCTGGGACTCCCTGGAGTAAAATAGGCTATATTGTTTTTCCAATTTCAGCTTTGGTCTCCAGCATTTTCAGGTTTGGACTCCCGTCTAACGTTATTGTCCCGGGTACCGCAAAAACGGCTGCACCGATCGCAACGATTTCCTGGAACCCCTGCAGTAAAATCCTACGATAATTCACCAAAAGAACATGACATGAACATTTAATTGCGGAATTGAGGAAAATCCTGATGAATTACGAACCTGCCGCGAATGTGGAAGTGGACAGATTACGGCAATGAGCTGGTTTGATAATATCCCAATACAACCGTCATTTAAAACAGTATTTTGTTCAAGTAACAATTGAGTGAATATAATTACGATTTTGAATTCGTAATTGTATTCACCCAACCGTACGGAACTTCACATCAGTATTTAAATATTTGTTTATGTCACGAATGTTGTTAAAAGTTTATTTTTTATATTAATGTTATTTAATTTGTGATTGGAGTTATGCTGTTTGGAATGAAAAAACAGATATCGAGTTCGAGTGAATGACGAAATGCCGTGACGGTTTCTACTTTCTAAACGTGAATTCGCAGATCGCCATTTGCAGATTCGCCATTGACTGGGTATGGAACAAACGTACCCGTTTGTTTGCCAACAGGTACGTTTTTCATGTAAGTCCTTCACGAACTTGCTGTCCATGTCTGACATGCGACTGAGGGTGCTACAGGAATGTGGAATTTATTGGTTTCATGCTTTAGCATTCGCCGTTTCTGCATTGTCTGTTGGCTTCTGGCCTCCAACCCGTGCATAGCACGGGTACCTCACTAGTCTATATAAATATAAACATATACAAATATATATATATATATTTATTTATTTATGTATATATATATATTTATATAGATATAGATATACATATATATATATACATATACATATTTTCATATATATATACCCTGCAAAAAAAGAAACGCAAAACTGCAAAAAAAGAAACGCAAAAGTGATTTTAGATGTATATTTTATATATCATATAAATAATCAACAGATGGTAATCGATTGTTCAAAATTGGCACACATCATTCTCATTGACCCAGGTTCCATATGGCACACATGGAATAGTAGATTTTCAAGGTGAAGGTCATCTGTGCTCAATATCTTGTATGGCCACCATTAGAGTCCAAAACTGACTGGCATCGTCGTCCCATGGAAGCAATCAGATCACGAATTGTGGCCTGGTGAATGTTCACCCACTCTGCCTGCAGTGCTTGTGCCAACTGTCGGAGGTTCTGTGGTTGTTGCTGACGTGCTCGCAGTTGTTGATCCAGTGCATCCCATAAATGTTCGATTGGGTTTAAATCTGGATACCTGGAGGGCCATGGCAGGACCTGGATGTTGTGATTCCTCAAAAAGGCTGTTGTCAGTCTTGCCGTGTGAGGTCGGGCGTTGTCTTATTGGAAAATGACGTTCGCTTGTTGCATAATGGGAAGGACGTGTGGCCGAAGAATCCCATCCGTGAGTCGTGGCATGTTTTCGCTGTTCACTTGCTGTAAAATTGTGATGGCATGCAAATGAAAAACCCTAAAGCGCGGCGTTACGCGCGCTGCTTGTGAGCAAGGAGGAAGCGGACAAGCGGTAACATATGAACGTCTTTATTGTAAGACTACACTGTAACACTTCCGGGCTGGTCGCCCGGTGTATATCCTGAGGCCACGCCTACCCCTCGGGCGTGGCCACCACCCACTTGGTGCGTGGAATGATGTCACCACGCCAGTGGGCTTTTGTGTCCGCCACACGCGCCCCCCCAGAATTCCCGCGCACCTGGAGGGCCAGTTTGCGGGGCAGACGAATGACCCGGCCGAAGCGCCCCCTGGCGATCGGCGGCGTCTGGGGTGCAGGGATACCAGGTGGGATGCCCCTGGCTGCCCCTGGGATGGGTGCAGGACCGGGGGGCGCCGTGGCGGCGGGGCTGGGCGGTGCCGGGGGTGCGCCCGCAGGAGGGCGGCCCCGACGTGGGGGTCGGGCCACTGGCGGTGGATGGTCCACATCGAGGTGGGCCGGCTTGAGGTGGTCTACCGAAACGCGGTCAGGAGTACCGCCGATGTCCAGGGTGAAGTGCTTCGCCCCGGTCTCCAGCACGCGGAAAGGCCCGTCGTACGGGGGCCGCAGTGGTGTCCGATGGGCATCGTGGCGGACGAAGACGTACTCCGCCGTGCGAAGCTCCGGGGCGACGTGCGTCGGTGGGTGCCCGTGGCATGCCGTTGGCACCGGGGCGAACCTCTGGGCGGTCTCTTGCAGAGCGGAGCGCTGCTGTGCCGCGGACCATGGTGCCGTGGAGTCGGGGAGGAACTCGCCCGGCACCCGCAGCGGTTGCCCGAAGACCAACTCCGCCGCGGATGCGCGCAGGTCCTCCTTGGGCGCCGTCCGGAGGCCCAGCAGGACCCAGGGGAGCTTGTCGACCCAGCTGCTGTCGCGGAGGGTGGCCCGGAGCGCGGCCTTCAATGAGCGGTGAAATCGCTCACACAGGCCGTTAGCCTGGGGGTGGTAGGCCGTGGTTCGGTGCAGCCGGACCCCGAGCCCCTGCGCAACCGCCCCCCAGAGCTCCGAGGTGAACTGGGGGCCGCGGTCGGATGAGATGTCTGAGGGGGCGCCGAACCGGGCGACCCAGGTGGCGATGAAAGCCTGCGCGACATCGGCCGCCGTTGTCGACGCCAAGGGCACGGCCTCCGGCCACCGGGTGGTGCGGTCCACCATGGTGAGGACATGGGTAAAACCCCGCGAGGGGGGCAGAGGTCCCACCAGGTCCACGTGGACGTGGTCAAACCGGCGTTCCGGCACCGTGCACGGGGCCAACGGGGCCTGGGTGTGCCGGTGCACCTTGGCGCGCTGGCACGCGAGGCATGTCCTGGCCCAGCCGCGGACGGCCTTCCGGAGGCCATGCCAGACGAACTTGTCGGCGATCAGCCTTTGGGAGGCCCTCGCGCCCGGGTGGGACAGGCCGTGGATGGCGTCAAACACCTGGCGCTGCCAGCCCGCGGGCACAATGGGGCGAGGATGCCCGAGGGAGACGTCGCACAAGAGGGCCGCGCCCGCGCCGTCGAACGGCACCTCGGTGACGCGGAGGCCCGTGACGGCGGTCCGCAAGGCCTGGACGTCGGGGTCAGCGGCCTGGTCCGCTGCCATCCGGGCATAGTCGATGCCGAGGTGGACTGCGTGGGCGACGGCCCGGGAAAGGCAATCCGCCACCGGGTTGTCCTTCCCCGCGACGTGCTGGATGTCCGTCGTGTACTCGGACACGGCCGAGAGGTGACGCTGCTGCCGGGCCGACCACGGCTCGGTGACCTTGCCCATCGCGAAGATCAGCGGCTTGTGGTCGACGAAGGCAGTGAACGCCCGGCCCTCGAGCAGATGGCGGAAGTGCCTGACCGCCAAGTGAAGTCCGAGCAACTCGCGGTCGAAGGTACTGTAACGGCGTTCGGGCGGGCGAAGCTGCCGGCTAAAGAACGCCAGCGGTTGCCAAGCTCCACGCACCCATTGCTCGTGCACCGCGCCCACCGCGTAGTCCGAGGCATCGGTGGTGAGGGCGATCGGTGCATCGGGCGCCGGGTGCGCGAGCATGGTGGCGTTAGCCAAGGCGAGCTTCGCGCCCGTGAACGCCGTGTCCATCTGCTCGGTCCAGGTAACGTCGCCTTTGCCCGGCTTACCTCGGAGAGCTTCGTGCAGGGGGCGCAGGAGCTGGGCGATACGGGGCAGGAACCGATGGTAAAAGTTCACCATGCCCAGGAACTCCTGCAGCCCTCTGATCGTGCGGGGGCGCGGAAACCCCTTCACCGCCTCCACCTTGGCCGGCAGGGGGACGGCTCCGTGCCTGGTGACACGGTGCCCCAGAAAATCGATTGTGGCGGCACCGAACCGGCACTTTGCGGGGTTCACAATCAGGCCATGCTGGCCCAGGCGTTCGAAGAGCGTGCGGAGGTGGCGTAGGTGCTCTTCGCGGGACGCGCTGGCGACGAGGATATCGTCCAGGTAGACGTAGACAAAATCCAAGTCGCGCAGGACGCTGTCCATCAGTCGCTGGAACGCCTGAGCCGCATTCTTCAGACCGAAGGGCATGCGCAGGAACTCGAAGAGTCCGAATGGCGTGATGACCGCCGTCTTTGGGACGTCCTCCGGCCTGACGGGGACCTGATGGTAGCCGCGTATGAGGTCCACCTTCGAGAAGAAGGACCTGCCCGCCAAACGGGCGGAAAAGTCCTGAATGTGGGGGACGGGGTAGCGGTCGGGAGTCGTGGCGTCATTGAGACGGCGATAGTCCCCGCACGGTCGCCATCCCCCGCCGGGCTTCGGCACGATGTGCAGCGGCGACGCCCAAGCGCTCTCTGAGCGCCGAACGATGCCGAGTCGCTCCAGGGTAGCGAACGCCGCTTTTGCCACCGCCAGCTTCGTCGGCTCGAGGCGGCGTGCCCGGGCGTAGACCGGTGGCCCGACGGTGGGGATGTGATGGGCCACCCCGTGCTTGACGGCCCCCGCCGAGAAGGTGGGCCGCGTGAGGGCCGGGAAGCCGGCGAGGAGGCGGGTGAATGCGTCCGCTGCCGGAAGCGTACAGACCAACGTGGCCGGAACCGAATCGTTCGGCAAGCCGCTTGGCAAGCCGCTCGTTGAGCTGGGCAACGCACATGCGAGCGAGCTGAACGTCTCGGCCTGGACAAGCCGTCTGCGCTTGACGTCGACCAGGAGCCCATTAGCGCACAGGAAGTCCGCGCCAAGCAGTGCCATGGGCACGTCGGCGGTGACGAACGTCCATCGGAAAACCTGCCCTCCAAACCGCAGAGAGAGGCAGCGTTTTCCGTACGTACGGATGGGCGTCCCGTTCGCGGCAAGCAGCGCGGGGCCCCCACCCGCGGCGTGCTTGTCTGACGTGCCGGCGGGAATGACACTCACCTGTGCTCCCGTGTCGCACAGGTAACGGCGCCCGGAGAAGGTGTCCGTTATGAACAGCAGGCTGCTCGAACGGCCGGCGCTCATCGCCACAATTGAGCGCCGGCCCGGGCGTTTCCCGATCCGTTGAAGGAGCACGGCGGATGACACCGCCGATCTTCGTGGCCGAACTTGGCGTGGAACCAGCACCAGGTGGTGGAGCTGGAGGAGCGCGGCTGGCTCCGCCAGGCCGGTGGAGTCGACGGGTTTCCCCGCGGTGGCGGTTTTCGCCGCGGCGGTGGGCGGGGCGTGGCGGCGTTCACGAGGTGCGTATCAGCATGCTGCTGAAACTCAGCGTGCTGTAGAAGATGATGCTGTGGAACAGCAGCGTCGAAGGCCGTGACGGCCACGCCAACGCTCGCCCGCGTGTCCGAAGCGGCGAAGTACTTGTCCGCCTCGGCCGCCAATGCTCGGGGTTCCGTTAGCCCGGTCCCGGCCAACGCGAGGCGAACCTGCGCTGGAAGTTGGCGACGGAAAAGCGCCCGGAATAGCGAACCGGGGGCTTCGTCGCCCAACAGTGACAGCATATGGTCCATTCGGACCGACGGGCACGTCTCACCGAGCTCGGGGAGATCCAGGAGGCGGTCGGCCCGTGCGTCGTCCGTGAGGCTGAACGTGGCTAGGAGTAGCCGCTTGAGTGCCTCGTACTTGTGGCCGTCCGGTGGGTGGCGAAGGACGGACACAACTCGAGCGGCCATGCCGGGCCCGAGGGAGGCGACGACATGGCAGTAGCGCAGGTCGTCGTTGGTGAGGCGCCGAAGCTGAAATTGGGCTTCGGCTTGAACGAACCAGACCTCGGCCTGGGCCTCCCAAAATTCGGGAAGTTTAATCGCCATTGACTTGTCGTTGGCCATTGCAATGGCGTCGTGTTCGGAAGGATCGCTACGGCAGATCCAACGTCGAGGGTCACCAGTAAAGCGCGGCGTTACGCGCGCTGCTTGTGAGCAAGGAGGAAGCGGACAAGCGGTAACATATGAACGTCTTTATTGTAAGACTACACTGTAACACTTCCGGGCTGGTCGCCCGGTGTATATCCTGAGGCCACGCCTACCCCTCGGGCGTGGCCACCGCCCACTTGGTGCGTGGAATGATGTCACTACGCCAGTGGGCTTTTGTGTCCGCCACAACCCAACGTTTTTATAGCCCAACAAGTGATGTTGCACGTGCATGTCATGTTGGTAAAGCGCGGCGTTACGCGCGCTGCTTGCGAGCAAGGAGGAAGTGGACAAGCGGTAACTTATAAGCGTCTTTATTTCAGGAGCTCACTGTAACACTGGCGCGCTCCGGGCTGCGCGCCCGGTGTATATCATGAGGCCACGCCTACCCCTCGGGCGTGGCCACCGCCCACTTGGTGCGCGGAATGATGTCACCACGCCAGTGGGCTTTTGTGTCCGCCACACACACCCCCCCAGAATTCCCGCGCACCTGGAGGGCCAGTTTGCGGGGCAGACGAATGACCCGGCCGAAGCGCCCCCTGGCGATCGGCGGCGTCCGGGGTGCAGGGATGCCAGGTGGGATGCCCCTGGCTGTCCCTGGGATGGGTGCAGGACCGGGGGGCGGCGTGGCGGCGGGGCTGGGCGGTGCCGGGGGTCCGCCCGCAGGGGGGCGGCCCCGACGTGGGGGTCGGGCCACTGGCGGTGGATGGTCCACGTCGAGGTGGGCCGGCTTGAGGCGGTCTACCGAAACGCAGTCAGGAGTACCGCCGATGTCCAGGGAGAAGTGCTTCGCCCCGGTCTCCAGCACGCGGAAAGGCCCGTCGTACGGGGGCCGCAGTGGTGTCCGGTGGGCATCGTGGCGGACGAAGACGTACTCCGCCGTGCGAAGCTCCAGGGCGACGTGCATCGGTGGGTGCCCGTGGCATGCCGTTGGCACCGGGGCGAACCTCTGGGCCGTCTCTTGCAGAGCGGAGCGCTGCTGTGCGGACCATGGTGCCGTGGAGTCGGGGAGGAACTCGCCCGGCACCCGCAGCGGTTGCCCGAAGACCAACTCCGCCGCAGATGCGCGCAGGTCCTCCTTGGGTGCCGTCCAGAGGCCCAGCAGGACCCAGGGGAGCCTGTCGACCCAGCCGCCGTCGCGGAGGGTGGCCCGGAGCGCGGCCTTCAATGAGCGGTGAAATCACTCACACAGGCCATTAGCCTGGGGGTGGTAGGCCGTGGTTCGGTGCAGCCGGACCCCGAGCCCCTGCGCGACCGCCCCCCAGAGCTCCGAGGTGAACTGGGGCCGCGGTCGGACGAGATGTCTGAGGGGGCGCCGAACCGGGCGACCCAGGTGGCGATGAAAGCCTGCGCGACATCGGCCGCCGTTGTCGACGCCAAGGGCACGGCCTCCGGCCACCGGGTGGTGCGGTCCACCATGGTGAGGACGTAGGTGAAACCCCGCGAGGGGGGCAGAGGTCCCACCAGGTCCACGTGGACGTGGTCAAACCGGCGTTCTGGCACCGTGAACGGGGCCAACGTGGCCTGGGTGTGCCGGTGCACCTTGGCGCGCTGGCACGCGAGGCACATCCTGGCCCAGCCGCGGACGGCCTTCCGGAGGCCATGCCAGACGAACTTGTCGGCGATCAGCCTTTGGGAGGCCCTCGCGCCCGGGTGGGACAGGCCGTGGATGGCGTCAAACACCTGGCGCTGCCAGCCCGCGGGCACGATGGGGCGAGGACGCCCGAGGGAGACGTCGCACAAGAGGGCCGCGCCCGCGCCGTCGAACGCCACCTCAGTGACGCGGAGGCCCGTGACGGCGGTCTGCAAGGCCTGGACGTCGGGGTCAGCGGCCTGGTCCGCTGCCATCCGGGCATAGTCGATGCCGAGGTGGACTGCGTGGGCGACGGCCCGGAAAGGCAATCCGCCACCGGGTTGTCCTTCCCCGCGACGTGCTGGATGTCCGTCGTGTACTCGGACACGGCCGAGAGGTGACGCTGCTGCCGGGCCGACCACGGCTCGGTGACCTTGCCCATCGCGAACATCAGCGGCTTGTGGTCGACGAAGGCAGTGAACGCACGGCCCTCAAGCAGATGGCAGAAGTGCCTGACCGCCAAGTGAAGCCCGAGCAACTCGCGGTCGAAGGTACTGTAACGGCGTTCGGGCGGGCGAAGCTGCCGGCTAAAGAACGCCAGCGGTTGCCAAGCTCCACGCACCCATTGCTCGTGCACCGCGCCCACCGCGTAGTCCGAGGCATCGGTGGTGAGGGCGATCGGTGCATCGGGCGCCGGGTGCGCGAGCATGGCGGCGTTAGCCAAGGCGAGCTTCGCGCCCGTGAACGCCGTGTCCATCTGCTCGGTCCAGGTAACGTCGCCTTTGCCCGGCTTACCTCGGAGAGCTTCGTGCAGGGGGCGCAGGAGCTGGGCGATACGGGGCAGGTACCGATGGTAAAAGTTCACCATGTCCAGGAACTCCTACAGCCCTCTGATCGTGCGGCGGCGCGGAAACCCCTGCACCGCCTCCACCTTGGCCGGCTCCATGCCTGGTGACACGGTGCCCCAGAAAATCGATTATGGTGGCGCCGAACCGGCACTTTGCGGGGTTCACAATCAGGCCATGCTGGCCCAGGCATTCGAAGAGCGTGCGGAGGTGGCGTAGGTGCTCTTCGCGGGACGCGCTGGCGACGAGGATATCGCCCAGATAGACGTAGACAAAATCCAAGTCACGCAGGATGCTGTCCATCAGTCGCTGGAACGCCTGAGCCGCATTCGTCAGACCGAAGGGCATGTGCAGGAACTCGAAGAGTCCGAATGGCGTGATGACCGCCGTCTTCGGGACATCCTCCGGCCTGACTGGGACCTGATGGTAGCCGCGTATGAGGTCCACCTTCGAGAAGAAGGACATGCCCGCCAAACGGGTGGAAAAGTCCTGAATGTGGGGGACGGGGTAGCGGTCGGGAGTCGTGGCGTCATTGAGACGGCGATAGTCCCCGCACGGTCGCCATCCCCCGCCGGGCTTCGGCACGATGTGCAGCGGCGACGCCCGAGCGCTCTCTGAGCGCCGAACGATGCCAAGTCGCTCCAGGGTAGCGAACCCCGCTTTTGCCACCGCCAGCTTCGTCGGCTCGAGGCGGCGTGCCCGGGCGTAGACCGGTGGCCCGACGGTGGGGATGTGATGGGCCACCCCGTGCTTGACGGCCCCCGCCGAGAAGGTGGGCCGCGTGAGGGCCGGGAAGCCGGCGAGGAGGCGGGTAAATGCGTCCGCTGCCGGAAGCGTACAGACCAACGTGGCCGGAACCGAACCGTTTGGCAAGCCGCTTGGCAAGCCGCTCGTTGAGCTGGGCAACGCACAAGCGAGCGAGCTGAACGTCTCGGCCTGGACAAGCCGTCTGCGCTTGACGTCGACCAGGAGCCCATTAGCGCACAGGCAGTCCGCGCCAAGCAGTGCCATGGGCACGTCGGCGGTGATGAACGTCCATCGGAAAACCTGCCCTCCGAACCGCAGAGAGAGGCAGCGTTTTCCGTACGTACGGATGGGCGTCCCGTTCGCGGCAAGCAGCGCGGGGCCCCCACCCGCGGCGTGCTTGTCTGACGTGCCGGCGGGAACGACACTCACCTGCGCTCCCGTGTCGCACAGGTAACGGCGCCCGGAGAAGGTGTCCGTTATGAACAGCAGGCTGCTCGAACGGCCGGCGCTCATCGCCACTATTGAGCGCCGGCCCAGGCGTTTCCCGACCTGTTGAAGGAGCATGGCGGATGACACTGCCGAGCTTCGTGGCCGAACTTGGCGTGGAACCAGCACCAGGTGGTGGAGCTGGAGGAGCGCGGCTGGCTCTGCCAGGCCGGTGGAGTTGGCGGGTTTCCCCGCGGTGGCGGTTTTCGCCGCGGGGGTGGGCGGGGCGTGGCGGCGGTCACGAGGTGCGTATCAGCATGCTGCGTATGCTGTATAAGCTGATGCTGTGGATCAGCAGCATCAGCAGCAGCATCAGCAGCATCAGCAGCAGCATCAGCAGCATCAGCCAGGAGGGCCGTGACGGCCACGCCGACTCTCGCCCGCGTGTCCGAAGCGGCGAAGTACTTGTCCGCCTCGGCTGCCAATGCTTGGGGTTCCGTTAGCCCGGTCCCGGCCAACGCGAGGCGAACCTGCGCTGGAAGTTGGCGATGGAAAAGCGCCCGGAATAGAGAACCGGGGGCTTCGTCGCCCAACAGTGACAGCATATGGTCCATTCGGACCGACGGGCGCGTGTCACCGAGCTCGGGGAGATCCAGGAGGCGGTCGGCCCGTGCGTCGTACGTGAGGCCGAACGTGGCTAGGAGTAGCCGCTTGAGTGCCTCGTACTTGTGGCCGTCCGGTGGGTGGCGAAGGACGGACACAACTCGAGCGGCCGTGCCGGGCCCGAGGGAGGCGACGACGTGGCAATAGCGCGTGTCATCGCCGGCGAGGCGCCGAAGCTGAAATTGGGCTTCGGCCTGGACGAACCAGACTTCGGCCTGAGCCTCCCAAAATTCGGGAAGTTTGATGAAGTTGGCCATGGCAATGGCGTCGCGTGTGGAAGGATCGCTCCGGCAGATCCAACGTCAAGGGGGTCACCAGTAAAGCGCGGCGTTACGCGCGCTGCTTGCGAGCAAGGAGGAAGCGGACAAGCGGTAACTTATAAGCGTCTTTATTTCAGGAGCTCACTGTAACACTGGCGCGCTCTGGGCTGCGCGCCCGGTGTATATCATGAGGCCACGCCTACCCCTCGGGCGTGGCCACCGCCCACTTGGTGCGCGGAATGATGTCACCACGCCAGTGGGCTTTTGTGTCCGCCACATTGGTGTGTTTCGGCGCCAGGCTCTCACGTGGTTGTGTTTTTGCGATTGTTCCATCTTTTCGCCAAATTTCTGCAGTACCTCATTCTATCCATACAAATCAATCCCAATCCATGCAGAAATGACCAATTCATTTTTGGTATTAATTTTGTATGGATATCGGCAACACCCTGTCAGATATTTACGATTTTACTACTTTTGCGTTTCTTTTTTTGCAGGGTATATATATATATATATATATTGTTGTGGATCCCGGGTTCGTCGATGTACCAAGGGGGGTTTAGGCCCTGCTCCTCCTCGAACTCTGGGTCCAATGAGGCCGCCGACCACAACTACTAAGCATGTGGTTGACGGATTGCTAGGCAACTCCAGCCGCCGAGCCCGCAGCTGCGCGTGGAAGGGTTAATGGTCACAACCCGAATACCTTCGGACACACGCAGCCTTGAGAACGGGGACTGAATCCCGCACAAGTCACACTGATTCCTGACGCCCGAGCGGTTGTGCGTCGCGTGACCCGTGCCGTTACACTCTCGGAACCGATCGAGCGGTTTTAATTCGGGCGATGCTAGGTCAATGGATGGGAAAGGACAATGATGGCTAGGTTGGAAGTACCAAACACAGTATTTATTCACAGTATGTACAGAATACAGACAAAGTAAAGAATCTTAACAGCCTTACCTACGTTCCCAGACAAGGGCCCTCATTCATTCGGGGAAGGGGGGGAAGAGGGTAATGCGCAGGGAAGCGCGGCCACTTCGTGCAGCTTGCCCGGATGGGCTCGGTCGTGCAGCTGGTGCGAATGGGCTTGGTGGACGAAAGCCCCAGGAATCGCTCCTCCCCAAGGCACCAACAGCCGGAGATAATCGCGGCAGGGACGAAGATTGATGACGTACCAGGAGCAGGAACCAGAGGACCGTTCAGTATAGCAGGAGCCCAGAGAGAGAGGAGAGAGAGAGAGAGAGAGAGAGAGAGAGAGAGAGAGAGAGAGAGAGAGAGAGAGAGAGAGAAAGAGAGAGAGAGAAAGAGAAAGAGAAAGAGAACGAGAAAGAGAAAGAGAAAGAGAAAGAGAGACAGAGAGAGTGTGTGTGTGTGTGTGTGTGTGTGTGTGTGTTCTGGGTCGGGTTTTTATAACCCCCTTAACCCCTTCCCAAATGTTCCATGGGTCTCAATTGGCCGCGGGGGGTCACGTGACGTGACAGCCCCTCATTGGCCACCCTCGGCCACTCCCTTTAGCTCCCATTGGTTGCTCACTGCTCCTCCTCCCAGGAATGTCTTGTTCCTCCTTCGGGGAAGGTTTTTTTCCTCCTTCAGGCCTGCAGGGCCTAGTCTAGTCCAATGACGAGGCACTTTAGGCCTCAACGAGGCCTACAGTCATCCTGCCTGACTCAACGCATATTTGGTCTTTATTACTAAACACTGAAAAGGGCCTATGCTTTACATTTAATAAGAAATAACTAACTATAGGAGGCTGCATGTTGTGGTGTAACTAACTATAGGGGGGTTGCCTTTATTCACAAAACTGCAACAATATATATATAGTCACGTCTGAAGCTCCCACTAAGAAAGAAACATCAGCGCCAAGACCTTTAGTCTCGGAAGATGGACCAAACGATGTTTTACTGCAATGCGTTCAATTAATTTATGCAACTTTACTGTTCCCCAAGGATCATTAAATTTGGCCAAAATCGATGGCAAACACACAAGGAAAACATGTACCTCAAACACGTTTTCTTGCCTTTTAAAGTGTTTGTTTGTGAAGTAAACAGGGAAGAGGGTAAACAAGATGCCCTAAACAAAAATGGAATGAACCAAGTGAGTCAAATGTATACAAAGTAAGAGAAAACAGGAACCAATTTGAGAGTTCAAAGAACACCTTACCCCACACAGTCTTGAGAAAAAAAGTACATGGGCGGAGTCTGTGAGCAGCAAATTTGATTGGTCGAGATGATGCAAAGTGCCGTAATATTTTGTCCAAGTACTGCTAAATGGAAGAGTTTTGAATCTAGCCGTTTTCCGATTCATTTTCTGATTCGTGTTCAAAATATAACATTCAATTGAAATTAAGTTGTTCCTCAATCAATCATAAACTGGTCTCAATCATAAACTGGCGTTTGTAAGCAGGACAGACAGACAAAGTGAACCAATTGCTTGAACCCACTTTTGACTTCGTGTGCGGGAGGGAATAAGTAGAGGTGAGCAGTGAGCCCGGATTTTGTGAGTTTCACCATAAGAGGGTTAATTGCAGATCACGTGTGCCCTGCCGAGACCTGGGGCGAGGGATGGGATAGAGCAAGGAAATGGCAGAGAGTGCAAGACCACAAAGGAGTCAGTAGAAGACAGAGAGGCCACAGACCTGTCTGCAAAACAGGAGTAAATGGCCCAGAGACTCAGCTTTGTCGCTGGAATTCAAATGTTTTTGAGTGTCTTGTCCTCCATGTCATCAATATGTGAAAGGTGTGAGCCCATAGGGGAGAGCATCCATCAAGCTGAGGATGAAGGCCTTGTAAGCAGATGAAAATTCAGATTTGCTAAGGAAAGACTTTTCCCACCAATCGGCAGCTTGCTTTGGAGGCCATATTAGTATATGGTTTGCCTTAATCTATTCCTTTTGATTCCCTTTTCTGGTCTAACTGTCCTGTTTTACATATTTATTACTTGGCCAAAAATTATTTTGGACAAGTATGTTGTTCACTACGGTTTGTGTGTTTGTCTGTCCACTCACCTGTACTTGCCAGACAAGCCACAATTGTAATATATACTAGGGCATTGCCCGTACTATATCTATATCTAAAATTATATCCCCCCCCTCTATTTACATGAAATGGTTTGGTCCAAAGCGAACGGCTTGCGAGTGGTGACATTCCCCCCCCCTCTATTTACATGCAATGGTTTGGTCCAAA
This sequence comes from Myxine glutinosa, assembly GCF_964187855.1. NCBI lineage: Eukaryota > Metazoa > Chordata > Myxini > Myxiniformes > Myxinidae > Myxine > Myxine glutinosa. The sequence goes on from NC_136261.1 coordinate 28,426,730, forward strand.
GCGAACGGCTTCCGGAGTTTGGTAAAGAAATCGCCATCGCGTGCACAAACGCGCAGGAAAGCGAATGAATCGCAAATTCGTTTTTATTAGTTGTAAAACATAGTTTAACGCCAACATAGTTTGCAAACGTGAAATAAATGAATACGCTCTCAAATGTGCCGTCCGAGGCAGAGTGTGCCCGCCACGTTCGGCACACGCGATCGTTCGCTGCTCTCTGATTGGTTGAATCGTTTTTTGGACATAGCTCGGTAAGTAATTGTCCGATTAATATGAAACCTTGAAAAGGCACATCCTCGGGTCCCCAGCAATATACCTGGCAAGTTAAAAGTATATCGGACCCGTGGTTGTCGAGAAACAGCGGTCACAGACAAACGTACAGACGTACAGACAGACAGACAGAGATTACTGGAATTATAGATAGATATATATTGTATACTGAATCGAGGCTCGTGAAAGAGCTGACATTTACTTCACAAACAAATCAACCAGACAAACAAAATATATAAAAAGAGGGAGCGGAAGACAAGATGGGGAGAGAAGGGGAAGCACACAAACACAACATTTGAGAGCAGGGAGATGTGTGGAAGGGAGAGGGCTTGGGGGGAGGAGGCATGGGAAGGGAGGGAGAAGTATAAAACACAAGGACACCAAGGACTTCCAGGACAGAAGTTGGTATTTCAAAAAAATGGAATTGGGGTGAAATTAGCGGGGGTAGAAAAGATCAAGGTTTTGGATGGGGGAAGATAAGAGATGGTGGTGAACAGCTGTTTTAAAGACCTGGAGACTATATATATTGATATACATATATTTGGGTGGTGGTGGGAGAAGTATAAAACAGAAGGACAATGCAAGGACTTCCAGGAAAGAAGTTGGTATTTCAAAAAAAAAAGTGGATCTGGGGTGAAATTAGTGGGGGTAGAAAAGGTCAAGGTTTTGGATGGGGGAATATAAGAGATGGTGGTGAACAGCTGTTTTAGAAACCTGGAGGGAGGAGTGGGATTGAAGAGAGTGAGGGAGTTTGTTCCAGAGGTGGGAGAAAAGAGGAATTTTCATCTGATTAACCTAAAATTTGAATATGATTTGCATATCAGGTCACTGAATTCAACCACAAATTATTTGTGAGGTCAAAAGGATGCTCCATGCGTGCCATTCTACTTTGTTCTCTTTTGCCAAGTGTCGCTCTATGAGTGATTTTTTCAGCCTATTTGTTTGTTTGTGCTAAAAGGACCGCCCATGAGACGAGGAAATTAGAGGTTTTAGAGGGGGATCGGATAGGCTCTGTGGTGTGTGAAGCAACCTCAGTGGTTTGCGGGACGGTGGTTACGGGCATACAGTTGGATCCTGCAGGAGTTTTTCGGGCACACACATTTCCAACAGTCTGCATCGTGCATTTGTTTCCTTAATCTCCTCTGCTCCCTTGCCCTGTCCTTATGTCTCGACTAATTATATCCCTGTAAGTTCATTCCTTGGCATTTCAGTCTGCCTGTTCCCTCTGCTCCATTATTTACTTGTAGGCCTCAATTTTTTTGTTGTTCAGCCCACCCATGAGTCTCAAACTTTGGTAAAAACATTTTACTTTTTTTGGAAATACTTTTTCTGGGAATGATTCAAGGTTCATCTTGGAGGAAAAGTACGTCTATTTTGACTTGTGCTTTTACTCGACCATACAGCGGAAAACTACATGTGGTAGTAGTAATAAACGGCGTAATGCAAGGGAAGGATTTCCGTTTGATTTAAACTTTAAGCTTCATATTTAAATGTAAAATATCTCATTATACCCTTGCTTGCACTCTATAGGCCGCATTCTATTGTGCAAACAGACAAATCAATGGCTGCACTTGAGGTTTCCTTGACACAGGCAAGTTAACCCAGAGAGGAATTAGCGTCGTAAGCTCACTGGTGGGAATCCAATGCAAAAGGCTCAATTACTGCTCCGATGTCATAAAGCATCCATGGTCAGCCTGAGCTGCCCTTCATACCTTTTTGTACTTGCTGCCATTAACTTATCCATTTTATGTCAAAACTGTCTCTGCAGTCGGCCTACAACCCTACACAATGGTGTGTTCTCCTTTTGTTGAACCTGTCAATCGACACGTGACCATTTGCTTCAAATAGGTCAATTAATGACTGACTTAGGTCAGTTTGCAATTATATATGTATATATATAAGAGGTAAGGTGTTCTTTTAACTCTCCAAATGGTCTCTGTTTTCCTTTACCTGTATACAGTGCGTATCAAAAAAAAGGTAATCCGAATTCAAGGGGTTAATATGCAAAGGTTATTTAGTTTGACAATTTACATGTGGTTTACCAATTATGAGGAGATCCTCAGCTTTCCATTGATGCTTTTCATGCATCATTGCTGTCACGCATGACCGAGTACATGTTCATTGAAAATGACAAGTTCAAATCGCATTTTTACAAGTTTGGCTAATTGGTGCAAGACAGTTTGAAATGGTCGCATTACTTGTCGACTGCCAAGTTGATTATGTAAAATTGTTAAGATGGTCTGGTAATCGTCGGTTGCATCATCCTTTGTTTAAGATGGGTATTTAAGATGGGCCTACAGTGTATGGGTTTAGAGATAGTCTGAGTCATTGAAAAGATGGTTCAACTTACGACTGAACAGCGGACCTTCATGGTTACAACCTTTCACCAAACTCGAAGTTTGCAGCGAACTCGTGATGCGTTCAGGGAACGTTTCCCAGAACGGGAGCCTCCAGAAGCCAAAACCATCTGGGCGAATGCTAGAAAATACCAAGAGCATGGCACTAGCCTCAACCGCAACAAGGAGAATTCTGGTAGGAGGCGCACTGGGCGATCGGAAATGAACATTGCAGCAGTAAGGCAGCAAGTTTTGGAGCATCCTAGAGATACCAGCGCAAGACGAAATGGGACGGGATTGCCTTCGGCAAAATTCAACCAAATCACAAGACTGGACCTCCACCAACATCCATATCGGATTCACATCCAGCATCAACCTACGCCAGGGGATTTTGCCAGAAGGCTGGTGCTTGCCGGATGGTTAATAGCACGTTACGAAGCAGACGTCAATTTCCTGCGGTGCACCCTGAGATGGTGCACCTGATATTATCATGCCGTATGCGTGTGAGCATGCGGGTGTGAACCAACCTGCCGGTGCAAAGGAGCATCTCTAAATGGTGCCTTCCATTTAGGGAGATGGAAGGCACCATCTCTGTCGGTTGCGGTGATGGGCAGCCGTCATCACGGGGCCTCTGTATGGTCTTCTGGCAGTCAGACCACAGTCATGCAGTCGTCTTCGTGCAGTATCATTGGAGATCCGTGGGTTTGCACGCCCCGGAGTTTCTGCCGCAGTGCGGGATGCTGGACGGAATCGATCCCGCAGGTGACTTCGGACCATCTGCCTGTCCTGCCTTGCAGTGGTGACTCTTGGCCTCCCTGATCGAGGTCTGTCATCTGCAGAGTTGTGGAGGGTGTCTCTGTCCACCAGGGCCGATATCGTCTGGTGTGAACAGCCAAGGCGACGTGCCACCTCACGGTAGCTCAGTCAGCCTTGCAGCATGCCCAGGGCACACTGCCGTTGATCCCTTGACAATCGTGGCATGTTGATTGAAATGCCCATTTTGCACTGGCCTTTTTAAAGCCAATATCAAGACATCACGTGCAGCTCATTAAAATCATCCCATACCCCTTGGCTAATCACTGGGAGTCAAAACGGCTGTTCAACAGCTGTGCTATGAAGTGACCATTGAAGGTTCAAGTGACCATCCGTGACCGTTTTGTCTGACAGTGAGGACACTATTGTCCACAAATAAGTTCACACATTTACTACACGCAGTGTTATTGTTGATATTTAAAGGTTTCAAAGGTGGTAAGTTTATTTTGCGTTTCAGTATATATATGTATGTATATGTATGTATATGTATGTATGTATATGTATGTATATATATGTATATGTATGTATGTATATGTATGTATATATATATGTATATGTATGTATAGGTATGTATATGTATGTATATGTATGTGTATGTATATGTATGTATATGTATGTATATGTATGTACGGTATATGTATTTGTATATGTATATGTATATACAGTCACGTGAAAAAGTAAGTACACCCCATGTAAAGTTTTGACTTTTTCAACATATTTCAACATACAGCTATTTGATCTTCATTTCAACAATATTGAAAGATAAAGGTGATATAATATAACAAATATCATGAAACATTTTCATTTTGTAGTCCATTGTATAATTTAAATAAACATAAATGCAAATTTCGCATGTGGAAAAAGTAAGTACACCCTTGGCTCTAATAGGTGGTATTGCCCCCTTTGGCAGAAACAACCTCAAGTAGGCATTTCTTATAACTGTCTAAGAGTCTCTGACATCGACTGGGAGAAATTTTTGCCCACTCCTCCATGCAGAATTATTTCAGCTGTGCGATGTTTGAGGGGTTTCTTGCATGCACAGCTCGTTTCAAATCCCCCCACAACATCTCGATGGGATTTAGATCCGGGCTTTGACTTGGCCATTCCAGAACCCTCCATAGTGTAGCAGCATAGCAAACCTGTTGTGCATTTTGTGATACAAGCACCAAATTTGGCACAAATGTACATTAATATGTTGCGAACATTTTCAGATATTGGGCCACTTGAAATTCCGTAATTTTTTTTTTCAAATTTTTTCAAATTTCGTAATTTCAAATTTTTCGGGTGACACCGTCACAATTTCGGTCTTCGAGGCCGGCCGATATAGTGGGGCGGCTTAGCCCAAATATTCAAAAGAATTGTGCAGTTTGTGATACAAGCACCAAATTTGGCACAAATGTACATTAATATGTTGCGAACATTGTGTGGTCAGCAATGAAGACGAGAGTCTGAATTACATGTATGCAAAAGACCTTGTGAACCAGTGAAGCAAATACACGGGTAAGCATGAATTAAATCTAGGGCATGATATAATTTCCATGATGTTTACCTCTACACTCAATGGTGGAAGGAGGTAATGTTTTGATCCCAGCTTGTCTGTATGTCTGTTTGTCTGTTAGTCCACAAAATTCCAGACAAAGCTTGTAGTAGTGGTAGTTGTAGTGGTAGTGGTGATAACAGAAATTGTTATATAGAACTGAACTTATATTATTATTATATGCAGAAAATAACTTCATTTCTATATGCCCTGCAGTGGACAGGTTAATTGGTTTATGCACTGAAGGGGTCACCCTGGTGTGCACTGATGTGTTCTGCCTCACTGAGTTGTTCAGGTATGATGTACTCAGCACAAGCTTCCGGTCGGCCCGGAGGTGGGGGTGCGGGGCCTGTCACGGAACGTCAAAACAAACGGCCTGCCGGGGCCGCCCAAAAGTCGGGCGTGAGGGGCGCGTCCACTAATGGAACGCCTCTCGCTTCCCAGATCGAGGGCCACGTGGTCAGGAGAACCTCGTCCCTTCCGGTCACACTTTGCCTATCGGCCGGCCTCGAAGACCGAAATTGTGACGGTGTCACCCGAAAAATTTGAAATTACGAAATTTGAAAAAATTTGAAAAAAAAAATTACGGAATTTCAAGTGGCCCAATATCTGAAAATGTTCGCAACATATTAATGTACATTTGTGCCAAATTTGGTGCTTGTATCACAAAATGCACAATTCTTTTGAATATTTGGGCTAAGCCGCCCCACTACCATTTCTTTCTTTTCAGCCATTCCTTGGTGGATTTACTGGTATGTTTAGGGTCATTGTCATGTTGCAAGGTCCACCTTCGGTTGAGCTTCAACTCTCTGACAGACGGCCTCACATTATCCTCAAGCACCCTCTGGTACAATGAAGAATTCATAGTGGAATCTATGATGGTGAGCTGCCCAGGCAAGGATGCAGCAAAGCTGCCCCAAATCATAATATTTCCACCACCATGCTTTACAATTGGTATCAGGTTCTTGTGTTCAAATGCTGTCTTTGGTTTTCGCCAAACATGTCTTCTGGTACTGTGGCCAAATAGCTCTACCTTTGACTCATCTGTCCAGAGCACATTGTTCCAGAAGTGTTGGTCTTTGCCTAGGTGTTTGTTGGCAAACTTTAGTCTTGCTCTGATGTTCTTTCTGGATAACAAAGGTTTCCTCCTGGCACACCTCCCATGGAGATCAAATTTGTGCAGCCTCTTTCTAATGGTAGACTCGTGCACTTTGACATCAACAGTGGCAAGAGCTACCTGTAGGTTCCATGGTGATGACTCTAACGATGACATTCTGGGGGTTCTTAGAGACTTCTTTCAGCATCTTGCGGTCTGCTCTCGGGCTAAACTTGCTGCGGCGGCCTGGCCTGAACAAGTTGGCAGCTGTTTGGAATCTTCTCCACTTGTAGATGATCTTCCGGACAGTCGAATGATTGATTTCAAATTGTTTGGAGATCTTTTTAAGTCCCTTCCCAGACTCACAGGCATCTATAACCTTCTATCTGAAGGCCTCAGAGAGCTCTTTTGATCTTGGCATGGTGACGCAGCACACTTCAACAACAAAGAGCAAACCAAACTAAATGTCTGAGGTTTAAATAAGACAGGTTCCTCCAAGATCCTCTCCAACGATGTTCTAATCATTTGCACCTGAGATGGTACACCTGATTCTAATTTTAGGGATTTTGAAGTAGTGATAAATGTAGGGGTGTACTTACTTTTTCATGTGATTGTATACATATGCATAAATTTATTATATAGATATAAATATATTATATCTATATAAATATATTGTTATGGATTTGAGAATTGTGTTTTTTTTGTGTGTTGTAAATATCACCCTCCTTCCTCCATTTGGTGTATAAAGGTCAAAGGTCGTGCCCGTAGTTATTCCATATACAATCACGTAGCCAATCATAGAACTCCTTGTTCAGTAGTTATCTCCTTATTATGTGTATTAGATTAAGGCCTTGTCTTCCATTAATTGACACTGCATTGCACCGAAGTCAAATAAGCTAGGTCCCCTTTCGTTTTCATCCCAGCGGTGCGAGTGGTTTTCCATCCCAGCGGTGCGAGTGGTTTTCCATCGCCGCAAGACTCCATTAGCCACGAGGTCATCTCGGAGCAGAAGGTGGGAGGAGTCGGCCCAGTGCCGGGAACAAGGCGTGGCCTTGCCAACGCCTCCTCTAGGGGCGGGATCGGTGAGCCCTCGCGACAATCAAGGCCGAGGCGAGCTCACCGATGGGCGTGTCCTGGAGGCCGGCGGCTTGATCGCCTGAGGCGTTAAAAAAGCGCACGCGCAAGCCTTTTGCGAGAAAAAGATGCGTGACCCAGCTGAGTTCTGCACAAGCATAATTCTGCAGGGGCCGCTTCAACCAGCCCCGTTTCAACCTACCGCACGGAGCCTTGACGCGCTGCTGTGAACCAACCTGCCAAATACTTGGAGCTGCCGGCTCCTCGCGTCCTGCCCGGAGTGGACCTGCTCGCTGTGCCCTGTGATTCCACCTGTTCATCCCTCCAAACCATTCCTGCCATTCCATCCTCTAGTGTACGTGAGTTTGTTTTGTTTGTTCTGTCCTGGGGTTGTAAGTAAGACTGCCATAGGTAAGCTAGCATTGCACTGTGTCCTTCTGGTCCGTCCCTCTTTCTGTATTTTATTTTATTATTATTCCCTCTTCCTTGGTTCCTTTGATTCTTGTAAATAGTTAGTAATAAATTATATTTGTTCTCCCTACTCTGTCTTCTTCTTCTTCTTCACATCCGTCATCTTTGTCTTTTCCCAATTGAATACCTGTGGCACGATTTGGCCAACGTTCAGGATCGGGTTAGTCTCTGCTAATGGCTCGAACGTCGGGTTGCTAACACCGCTCGGCAATTATAACATCTAAAACCAGGGTTCGAGCGGGAGTCCCTCCCTTGCTCGCAGTCAGGAGTGGCACTCAGGTCCTTGGGACTTTTTGTAGACCAAATACCCTGGCTGCTCCCGACCGGGAGGAGCGTTGGGACCCCCAGGACTCACGTCGGTCAGTCGCGGACAAGGGAATTGACCCCCCCCCCCCTTCTTAAGGTCAATTGTTACCTGGGTCCGTAACAATTGGTGTCAGGAGTGAGATTCGGACCTGAAGCGCTTAGCGCGCTCAAATTACGATTGGCCCAAAATTGTATTTTATAACATCCTAAATTTTAAATCGTGCCATGGATGGTCAAGGCGATCGGGTGCCGGTTGGGGAGTTAGAGGGTTTAGAAGCGACCCAGGACCCCAGGAAAGAAGTGGGAATAGTGGAAGAGGAGAGCAAAGAAGGTGCGGTCATGGGGATTACAGGCACACTAAATGGCGGCCTCCCGTACGTGACGGCGATAGCCGGACCCGCAGTGCCAATGGACTGGGGCCTTTTGATGACGCATTTCGGTGCCTCTCTGATGGGTGACAGTAAGGGATTTGATGCAATGATGGCTACCCAGGGGATAGACATGGGAAAAGTGAGGCACGAAGCAAGGTACAACCCGGAGGGATTTCAGGAGCAAATGAACGCCACGGCGAAAAGAATACAGGAAGACATTGACCGCGGGTTGAGCGAGCAGGTCCCCAGGGTGCACGACGAGGTAAAGCGGGTCGAGGAGCACTGGTTGGGCGAAGTGGAGAAAAGCACAGGTAACTGGACCGGGGTAGAAATCGCGACCCGGGGTATGGGGCAGCCGGCGACTGCTGAGGTAGAAGAGGGAATTTTAATAAAGCCAGCGGTCGTCGTGGTGAATAAAGAAGAAGCAGTAGTGGGTATAATTGAAATTGAAAAGACGACGGAGGTAGCCCAGCAGTTGGAGGAAGGAATGGAAACTGTACAAAGTCCGTGCTCACATCACGATGCTGTGCTTAATAATCCTTATAAAGATTTGCAGGTGTTGGTGCAGGGAGGAAGAAGAACCCCAAAGGTGAGACGGGCTGTACATGGTGCTAAGAGGTTTTTCAGCAGGAGGTTGTTTGGCGCAGAAAGAATTGTCGCGCGATTGGGATCGATATGGCACCTGGGCGTTCGTGGGAGGTCCTGTGTGTGTGGTGTTAAAGCGAATGGCACGCGTGTGAGGAAAACGTGTGCGTCAAAGAGTGAGCGTGTTACAAAGCGCGAGTGTGAAACCGAGTGCGAGCGAGAATGCACGTCGGGGTGTACGGAGTGTGACACGGGGAGTGAGTTGGTGGTGGAGCGGGTGCGAGGATGCACGTATGGGATGAACGGCGAGAGTGTGCGAGAAAGCACATCTGAGTTGGTTGTGGCACGGGTGTGGGAGAGCCCATCGTAGCGCGTTAGTGGGTGGATGCAAGAGTGCACGCCCATGGTGAGTGTTACGGAGGATGTAACGGAGAAGAGGTGTGGACCGAAGTGTGCGACGGCAAGTGTGTGCAAGAGGGTGCGCGAGAGGTGTGGTGTGTAACAGGGAGTGCGTTGGTGGAATGGACGGAGTGTGTGGAATGTAGGGGCGGCGTTGGAACGCCGGGCTTGGTGAGTGTGGAAAGGGTTGCGTATGCGTGTGAGCATGCGGGTGAGGCAACGACGTTGAACGGGGTAGCGGTTAGGGTGACGGATAGCCGACGCGGGTGCTCGGTGCGCGGCGCGCTTTGTTGGATGCGAAGCTTCGCGCGGATCGATGCTGCGTCGCCCCGCTTCGGAGCGTCGCGCACGATTCGGGCCGGGTCCCGCACTGAATGGTCGGAGCCGCGTCAGAGCGGCGATCGGCACGATTCCGGGGGAGGGGAGCTGGATCGGACCTTCGCCCCCTGGCGGGGTAGGGGTTTCGACCGGGCGAGCCTCGGTCGTCGGGCCGGAGACCGCAAGGTTCCGCGCCGCAATGGGCCGTGGACCCTGGGCCCAAGCATGCCTCCTCCCCAGAATCGTGAATGCCGGACGGATCCAACTGCAGGCAAAAAACCACCCGCATTCATTGATCGGCTGTGCGAAGCCGGGCTTTGGAAATGTAACGACGCACCGAGGCTCAAGTTAAAGGACATTTGGTAGGAATAGGGAATTTGTGATTGGAAATTTTTGATTGGTTGCAATTGGATGAGCGAAATTTATAGTAGAAGATGCCCGATGTGGAGGGATGGCAAATCCACCATCCCTCACATAAAGGGGGCAAAGGAGCAATAGTTTTATGGGGGTATGGCAGTGAAAACTAGCCCGGGAGGGTTAGGATATAATGTATAGGGATCTAGAGAAGAAGGACCATAGGTAACGGTAAGGTTAGGTAGCAACATTGGACAGGTAGTCGGGGACATAGAGAGGGTAGTTGGATGATAATGACGAGGGAGCGCAAGAATGTAAGGGGCGACGGGGAAGCGCGAGTGTTAGCAGGAAACCAGGTAGATCAGATGATGCTGTGTGAGTATTGATATCGAGCAAATGAGGAATTGCGGGGCAATGCTTGGGAGAGATGTGAGTTGTATCGAGCGTGAAAGTGTATGGAGCAGTGCGTGAGGAACAATTGTGATTGCACAGGTGTGCAACTGAAAAGGTGTATGGAGCGGTGTATGAGTGAGTAATAGTGATTGTGTGTTGTGTTGACCAAATGGTCCTGGGAGGAAGGAGGGTGCAGGAAGCACCAGGAGTAATTGCACAGGTGTGCAAATGCAGGAGTATGGAGAATGGTTGTATGGAGTATATGGAGTATGGAATGGATGGTCGTGGAGTGAGTGTGTTGGAAACTGTGGAGTGGAGTGGATGGTGCGAAGGTGTGGATGGGGGAAGGGAGGATGGACCCCATCACAAATACCCGGGGAGGGTAGTTTAAGCGTTAGGTAGAGGGTACAAGTAAATTGTGGTTGGATATTGGCATCTGTGGTGCGTGTGGAAGAATGGTGTTTGGATGGGTGCATTAGTGACGTGGAAATGGCTGGGCGTGTGGCCTGTTAGTATGTGTAGTTGAATGGGCACTCCACCACTGTGAGGATGTCGGCCAGGTGAGGCCACAGGTGGGCTCTGGGAGCCGTTAGAGTTGTGGATGGGGCCCGAGGATCCAAAGGACGGACCCGGGTAGCCCAGTGCCAGGGGGCACCGAGTGGGGAGAGCGCCAGAGGGCCTTCCCCAGTTAGATAGGTTAGGGTGAGGAGCAGGTAAGCTCGGAGGCAACTACAGTGGTGGAGGTGTGCAGGTGGGTAGACCTGCTGGGGGAGCACCATGACCCAGTCCTGAAATTGTGCAAAGGCACAGGGAGTTGAATCGGGGGAGTGAGACCCCAAATTGATGAAGCACCACAGTTTGGTCAATGGGAATTTGGTTCTGAAAACCACATAGAGTAAGATGGCCAATGGTTTGGCAGGGAAAGACCCCGGGTAGTGTAAAGTGTGTTAATGTCATTTAGAAGATAGTTAGGATTAAGAATCTCCTTGCACCATCTACATCCACTCACCTGAGGTGACGTAACACTAACTACACACCATGCCATGGTTTGTTTTTGTTATTTTCTGTGCAAATGTTTGGAATGTGAGATGCATCATGACGTGGGTGTGACATTGTGCTTTGTTATTCCATCTCTCCCTCCTTATGAGGATTGATGATGAATTGGGTGATGGCAAATTTTGGTTAGAGGGATTGTGGGGATGAATTTGGGATTAGGGGAAATATGGGGATGACGTGACGGTAGCGACGAATTTGTAAATGTGTTAGATTTTTTTGTACATATGGGGTAATGGCAAGGGTAGAGTAGGTAACAGGGGGGGTGACGTACGGTAGGGACGAGCTTTCTCACTTCGCTCTCCGTATGCACCTCGTCTTGCATTGCCTTGTTGATGTGTACCCTTGTGACCTTACCCTCACTCACCTGTCTTCTCCCCCCCCCCCCCTTGTCTCCCACCCGAGGGACTGTGCGCCACTGGGCGCCAAGGCGAGCATGCGGGAGTCCGCCATTGTGTGCCCGAAACTCCCGCAACCAGCTGTCTGCATCGATGCACCACGTATGGACCACATGTCTGTGGCTGAGCACCACTTATGGACCCCACGGGTTGGGGCATGGCCCCTCTGCTGGAACCGGCCATGATGGCCCGAGATCGTGCTGGCGGACCTTGGTAGCATGGCACCTATGCCACACAGGTGAACCACTCATAGTCGGCCCTGTGGGCCATAAATAAAAACAATGGACACGTTCTGTGCTTGTTTTATTTCCACCAAATAGGCCGCCAGCAAAGAAGAAAGACAACATCTGGAAGAACCATGGCCAGCAGAGGGAGCCGAAGAGGAAGACCAGCACCAGGGGTTTGTTGGGTTCTTTTTATTATGAACTGTGGTGACTGTGCACCGATTGGTGCTTGATGGTGCTTAGGTGCGTTTTGGTGCTTTCTGGTGCGTCGATGCAAGGCAAGCTGTCTCCCCCAAAAACAACAATTACAGGTCCTGGGTTAGTTTTGTAAATACAAGTAACGTTAACTGTAAATAAAGCTCCCCCATCGTTCATGTTGTAGTTTGAAAACAATTCCGCAATTCGGTTAGCTGTGGGCGTAAATCTGTTAGGCAGGGTGCAATGCAGCAGCGGGACATACTTATTTGTGTTTTAAAATTGTCGCACTCAGGGTCAGGTTAAATGTACAGGGAACTACACCTACGTGCCACACTAAAGGTAAAGGTTAATAGGCCCGGGACGTGCCTAAGAGGAGGAGGGTGCAGTGTTATGGATTTGAGAATTGTGTTTTTTTTGTGTGTTGTAAATATCACCCTCCTTCCTCCATTTGGTGTAATAAGGTCAAAGGTCGTGCCCGTAGTTATTCCATATACAATCACGTAGCCAATCATAGAACTCCTTGTTCAGTAGTTATCTCCTTATTATGTGTATTAGATTAAGGCCTTGTCTTCCATTAATTGCCACTGCATTGCACCGAAGTCAAATAAGCTAGGTCCCCTTTCGTTTTCATCCCAGCGGTGCGAGTGGTTTTCCATCCCAGCGGTGCGAGTGGTTTTTCATCGCCGCAAGACTCCATTAGCCACGAGGTCATCTCGGAGCAGAAGGTGGGAGGAGTCGGCCCAGCGCCGGGAACAAGGCGTGGCCTTGCCAACGCCTCCTCTAGGGGCGGGGATCGGTGAGCCCTCGCGACAATCGAGGCCGAGGCGAGCTCACCGATGGCGTGTCCTGGAGGCCGGCGGCTTGATCGCCCGAGGCGTTATAAAGGCGCGTGCGCAAGCCTTTTGCGAGAAAAACATGCATGACCCAGCTGAGTTCCGCACAAGCGATAATTCTGCAGAGAGCCGCTTCAACCAGCCCTGTTTCAACCTACCGCACAGAGCCTTGACGCGCTGCTGTGAACCAACCTGCCGGTGCGCGGTGTACAGCCCAAATACTTGGAGCTGCCGGCTCCTCGCGTCCCACCTGGAGTGGACCTGCTCGCTGTGCCCTGTGATTCCACCTGTTCATCCCCTCCAAACCATTCCTGCCATTCCATCCTCTTGTGTACGTGAGTTTGTTTTGTTTGTTCTGTCCTGGGGTTGTAAGTAAGACTGCCATAGGTAAGGTAGCGTTGCACTGTGTCCTTCTGGTCCGTCCCTCTTTCTGTATTTTATTTTATTATTCTTCGTTCTTCCTTGGTTCCTTTGATACTTGTAAATAGTTAGTAATAAATTATATTTGTTCTCCCTACTCTGTCTTCTTCTTCTTCACAACCGTCGTCTTTGTCTTTTCCCAATTGAATACCTGTGGCACGATTTGGCCAACGTTCAGGATCGGGTTAGTCTCTGCTAATGGTTCGAACGTCGGGTTGCTAACACCGCTCGGCAATTATAACATCTAAACCGGGGTTCGAGCGGGAGTCCCTCCCTTGCTCGCGGTCAGGATTGGCACTCAGGTCCTTGGGACTTTTTGTAGACCAAATACCCTGGCTGCTCCCGACCGGGAGGAGCGTTGGGACCCCCAGGACTCACGTCGGGTCAGTCGCGGACAAGGGGATTGACCCCCCCCCCCTCCCCTTCTTAAGGGGAGAAGGCCGACGGAGAGATCCGTAACAATATCTATATAAATATACATATATATTGTTGCGGTTTTAGAACCCTCACTTGTAAATATGACATTAAAGGTTAAAGGTAGCACCTTAGTTAGGCCACAGCAACACGTAGGTCACCATAGGAATTCCAGTTATTTCATTATTATGTGTTTAGTTAAGGCTGTGTTTCCAATAGTTGAATCTGCGTTGCATCAATTAAATAAGAGTAGGTCCCATTCCAATTTCGGCCATTTTGCGACCTCCCTCTCCAAGCGATGCCATTACGCGCCTTGCCAGCAGCGTTCGCACCATAGCGCTCGCTCAAGCGCCGCCATTGACCATGCGGTCGGCTCGAGGAAGAAGGGGCCGGAACGCCAAGGACAAGGTGTGGCCTGTCGACTAGCAATCAAAGGCGTGGCCGGTAAGCCCCCACCAGCCAACCAGGGGCTGATGAAATATCACTGGCGGGTGTGGCTCGATGAAGCGTGGAGTGATCTTGAAGCGCGATATATAAGCGCGAGCGCAAAGCCCTTACACAGGACTTGTTGGAGGCACGCCTATTGTGAGGGACTGCGTTTGATACGGAGCGCACATTGGAAAAGGAGGACTCACTCGCTGGCGCTGAATGAGAACTTGAGAGAGAGGGAGCGTTTAGCAAGACCGTCCATCTGTTAGATACGCTAACGGACACGAGCCTCCCCCCCCCCCCCCCACCCCACCATATGTAAGGTCCGCTCGCGGTTGAACGATACGCGCGAAGCTGCCTGCCGGGTTTTCGCCCGCGGGACCGGAGCCTGGACACCATCGCCTGGACCATCTACCTGGACCTTCCACCCTACCAGCTACAATCCCGTGTGAGTGTGTATGTTTGTCTGGGATCGTACGTTAAGACTGTGTAGTTAAGCCCGCCCTGTGTCCTGCTTCTTCTTCTTCTTCTTCCTGTACATTCTTTCCTTTCCTCTTCTTTTTGGTTGTAAATAAAATCACCTTGTTCTTTCTTGGTTTTCCCTAATCCGTTCGCATCCATCCTTTCTTTCAATTGAGTACCTGTGGCATGATCGCAACCACTCAGAATCGGGTTTAGTTATTGTTAACGGCCTGAGTCGCAGCTCGCTTCGCTTGGCGTGTCCACTAACGCCGCGGCTCGGGCGGGGCTCATTTCCTTGCTTCCCGGAAGGCGCTGGTAATTAGGTAATAGGAACAATTCGGCCTACCACCCTATTCAGCGCTGACCGGAAGTGACATCATAGCTCCAGGACTCGGGACGGCCAGCTTAAAGGACAAGGGATTAACCCCCCCCCCCCCCCCTTGATAAGGGGAGAGCCGACCCCCGAATCCGTAACTATATATATATATATATATATATATATATACAATATATATATATAACACAGTTTGTGTGTGTGTGTGTGTGTGTGTGTGTGTGTGTGTGTGTGTAATGTTACCGGTAGACTCCTAAACGGAGAGGCTCACGTACTTGATATTTGGCACAGACATGGCCATTGAGCCTG
>NC_136261.1:28442323-28902323 GCF_964187855.1 Myxine glutinosa
AACAGACACATGCAGAAACGGTGAATGCTAAAGCATGAAACCAATAAATTCCACATTCTGTAGCACCTTCAGTCACACGTCAGACATGGACAGCAAGTTCGTGAACGACTTCCATGAAAAACATACCCGTTCACAACAAAGGGGTACGTTCACGTATAGAAACATCGATCATGGGTCCGTGGCGAATCTGCATTTGGCGATCCACGAATTTCACGTTTGAAAAGTAGAAACCATCAATGCATTCCGTCATTCACTTGAAATCGATATCTCTTTTTTCATTCCAAACAGCATACTCCAATCACAAATTAAATAGCATTAATATAAAAATAAACTTTTAACAACATTCGTGACATAAACAAATATTTAAATCCTGATGTGAAGTTCCGTACGGTTGGGTGACGGGTCCACTTCTGCATTCGCGGCAGGTTCATAATTCTCATCAAAATCTAAACAGTATTTGTAGAATTTCAATAAAAGCCACATCACTGTTCATATCGTAAATATTATTCCATTGTGTTCGGAAAAATGGAAAATTGGAAAAACAATATAGCCTATTTTACTCCAGGGGGTCCCAGGAATACCCACCCAAAATATCGTTGCGATCGGTCAGCCGTTTTTGCGGTGCCTTGACGGACCGACATTTGGTGAATTATAGTAAGATTATATATATATATACATAATATATACACATATACATACATATGTACAATTTGTTTCGTGTGCAATGATTGAAATGAAGGCTGAAAAATAATTTGCATTCTGCAGAATTAGAACATCATGGGATCCTTAAAAAGGTGCGCAGCAGCGGATAACTCAATGGAATTACCTTTGAGGTGTTAAATTCTGCATGTTAACCCCAAGCAAAATCTAATTTGACTATAAAATAGTTGTTCAGGTGTGGTACCAGCAGGCAGTGATGTTCATGAAATTAGTCCTTCAGAAAGGCTGGCAGGATGGCCTAGACCCTGGAGGTACGCGCCCAAGCCTCTCATGAGCCATGTTGAGCCTGCGTTTTAGGTTAATGGTGATGTCTTGTCGGCAGGGCGAGGCGTAAATGTGTGTGCCATCCTACGGTGTCCTTAGTGAAAAGTGCACAAGGGTCAGCACCACGGCCAAATTATTACACTAACCTATGGAGGGGCATTGCATCAGTGGATGATCCAATTATCCTTGCCAATGATCCTATTCTATTCCTATGTCCTGGGTTCGAATCCCGGTCGATCGCTGAATTAACGCCAGGGGGTTGACTCAGCCTGTCATCCTTCCGAGGTCGGCAAATTGAGAACCAGTTCACTGGTAATTCCCTGTTTGTCGTAAAAGGCGGCAAAAAGGGTTGGCGGCAGGAAGGGCATCCGGCCGTAAAACATTGCTTCAAAAAGGGGACCGAAAAACAACAACAATCACGGTTCCCGAAAAAGGCCAACCCCCGCTTTGCGGGGAAAAAGGCCTCTAAAGGTGGTTATTTATATATCTAATGATCCTATTTCTCAGCCATGTGCTGCATATCAAAGAAGAAGAAGAAGAAGAAGAAGTAGGAAGTCCTTCAGAAAGAGCACTTAATTTTCTGCATCTTGACTCAATATTGCCGAAAAGATGATCCAGTCCGGATGACATAATGATACTTCGCGAATGATCTTATGCAGCAATTTGCTAGATATGAGAAGAAGAAGAAGTCCTTCAGAAAGAGCTTTTCACTTAATTTTCTGCATCTGGAATTTTCGGCATTATTGCTTTACATCTATAAACTAGAACAACACTCAGTAGAGAGCACACAGTAGAGAGCCTCCGCCTGGTTGGCTATATCATTCAATGGTGAAGAATCACTTAGAAAATTATACTAGCCGGATCCGGATCCGGATCTTCACCAAAATTGAATTGATTCTTCCTTGTCACACACACCTGTCCACCAAGTTTCGTCCAAATCCATCCATAACTTTTTGAGATATCCTGCTATGTATAGTTTTTGGCCCTATCTCCCATGGTGAAGAATCACTTTAAAAATTTTAGTAGCCGGATCCGAATCAGGATTGTCACCAAAATCTAATCATTTTGTCCTTGTCACATACGTTACATCTCTGCCAAATGTCGTCCGAATCCGTCCACAAAATTTGAGATATTTTGTTCATAAACAAGCGGACAAGCAGACAGACAGAAGGGTTTAAACATAACCTCCATCCACCTTTGGTGGCGGAGGTAACAAGTCAGAAAAACATTAAACAAAGAAAAAAATGTTGGGATGTAATCCCCCAAAAACAACCAAACAAGTTAGGAAAAACACCCACGATCCTTTTACAAATTGCCATTCCATCATGAGCTTGTTGGTGTTATGATTCTAATGCCCTCATATCCTATCAAATCCCATACCATCCCATCACCATGCTTGAAGGGCATATTCACTATAGTTATTTAATATTTCTTGCCCATCATGATAGCATCTAAGAGATCATTCTAAGGATTAGACAGGTCAACATCAGTGAATGCATTTTGAACCAGGGTTCAATTATTAATTTAGCAAGCTGATTGCAGCATTATTGAGGAATAGTTGTTCCACTGAGGCAACGCCCCTCAACATTATGGCAGGAATTTGAATTTGTTTAGGGTGCCGGTGGGCGGTGATGAATGCACACTCTTCGTGGAAGACACCATGGATTCTTAAATGTCCACCAGCTAATGCTGGCAAAGGGCCCCCAGCCTAATTACCATCTGAGGGATGGCACACCTGGTGATGGTATTCCCTACCCATGAAGGACCAACTTGACAGTTTACAGGTGCTTCAAAAATCAAACACTCATTAAACAGATCAAAGGCAAGGGTGCTGCCTCTGCATCATTCTGCCGGATGATGGGTTTAGTTAGTAACAGCTATACAGTCGTGGTCAAAAATATGGCACCCTTGCTCGTTTTTCAAATAATGCACCATTTCTTCCAGAGAATTGTTGAAATTAAAAAATATTTTGGTATCCACACATGTATTTCTTTGGTTTGCAGTGGAACAAAACAAAAAAAAAGCTTTAAAAATTACTAAATCTTTGCTTATTCCACACAGAAATCCTAAAATGGCCCAGTCAATATTATTGGCACCTGTTAGAAGTTGATAGAAATAATTAGATTTCAAGCAGGTGATTCTCCTTTACTTTGGAATTGAACTCACCTGTGGTGAGTTGCAGGTGCCTGCAATATAAAAATCACCAATTCAACCAGTTTGAATGGAGAAAGGAGTCGTTATGCTGTTTTGTGTCACTCTGTGTACAATGAGCATGGAGAAAATAAAGAAACCAGAGAATTGTCTGAGGAGGTCAGACACAAGATTGTAGCCAAGCATGGACAATCTCAAGGCAACACGTCCATTTCCAGAGACCTTAATGTTCCTATGGTCTACCGTACGCAATGTTATCAGGAAGTTTAAGGCCCATGACACTGCAGCCAACCTCCCTGGACGTGGCCGCAAGAGAAAACTTGATCGTATATTGCAGTGAATGGTTGTTCGAATGGTGGAGAAAGCACCTCGATCAACTCCCAAACAGATTCAAGCGACCTTCAGACACAATGTACGACAGTTTCAACTTGCACCATCCATCACCAACTCAATGAAAGGGGGTTCTATGGTAATAGACCCAGGAGGACCCCACTGCTAAGAAAGCCCAACTGGTGTTTTCTAAAACACACCTGAACAAGCCAAAATCCTTCTGGGAGAATGTCCTGTGGACAGATGACACCAAATTAGAGCATTCTGGTAAAGCACATCATCTCTAGTTGAAATGAATCCTTCAGAAACCAAAATGAATCCTTCAAAGAAAAGAACACCTTCCCTACAGTCAAACATGGAGGAGGTTCAGTGATGTTTTTGGGTTGTTGTGCTGTCTCTGGCACTGAGTGCCTTGAATGTGCGCTTGGCATCATGACATCAGGAGATTACCAAGGCATTTTGGAGCGCAATATTCAACCCAGTGTGAGAAAGCTGGATCTCTGTCGAAGGTCATGAGTCTTTCAGCAGGACAATGGCCCCAAACACACTTCAAAAAGCACCCATTAATGGTTCAAGACAACACTGGACTGTCTGAAGTGGCCAGCAATGAGTCCAGATCTAAATCCCATGAACACATACGGCCACGACCAATATTTTTGGCCACGACTGTAGTGACCTAAGATATCTTAGTAGTAAATAAAGAGCAGAGGACACAATACTAACTAGAAAGCATCTGAAAATGTAAAGCCCATCCGCGTCTGTTTGTAATCGGACCTCTTCTTCTTCTTCCATATGCTAAAAAATAACAAAAACAGTGTAAAATAAATACAAAATTAAAATCGATGATTTATGCAGCCTTTACCTTTAACCTTTTTATCTAAAAAAAACACAAAACAATCGACTCCTACCTTTTAATTTGTGAACCAATTCAGTGACCCGATATATAAATTCTTTAAATTTCAGGTCAAGCAGGTGAAAATTGGCGATTTAATGCAACCTTGACCTTTGACATTGTGATCTAAAAAAAAAAAAGCATCAGCTTCTAGCTTTGATTGGTGAAACAGTTTCAGTGATCCATTATGCAAATTCTTTAAAATTCCGGTCAGTCAGGTAAAATTGATGATTTTATGTGATGCTGACCTTTGACCTCTTGACCAAATTATTAATTTGCCTTGTCCATATTCTCATAATAAGCTTTGTTGAAAAATTGATGACAAAACTCAAATGGTAAATATAAATTTCACGTGAATTGGATGAAAATTGATGATTTTATGTGATGCTGACCTTTGACCTGTTGCCCTTTTGAAAAATTGTTTATTTGCCTACTCTGTATTATCATAATAAAGCTTTGGTGAAATTTGATAACGGGAGACCATGGTAAAAATGTTACGGCCCGGATAGACACACACATAGACACAAAAGTGATTGCAAAACCCCGTCTCCTGCTGCACATGGGATGGGCTAACTCGAACGGGCGCCTTGTATCACACTAATAGGCTGGATTTGGATTCAGACCTGAACCAAAATCTAACCAGCTTGTCTTGTCACTTAACTCATCCACTAAGTTTTGTGATAAGGTCTCCACAACTTTTTGAGATATCAGTCTCAAAAGCTATAGATATACGTATAGCTTAATGCGATACGTATGTCGTTTTTGGCCCTATCACTCAATGGTGAAGATAACTTGAAGGTTAAAAATTCTCTGATCCGGATTCGGATCTTGACCAAAATAGAATCAATCTTCGGTGTCACACACCCAATCTGCCCACCAAGATTCCTCCAAATCCGTCTACAACTTTTTGAGATACAATATCGTGCTATATATCGTTTTTGGCCCATCTTTAAATGGTGAATAATCCATTAAAACGTTTTCAAACCCAGTTCCGGATCCAGATAATCACCAAAAATCTAATCATTTTATCCTTATCACATAGTAAACCTCTCAATTAAATTTCAACTGAATCTGTCCACAACTTTTTGAGATATCCTGTTCACAAACAAACAGACAAACAAACAAGAAAGACGTCGTACAAGGCACGATACTTACACAATCTACCCTTCCCCCCCCCCCCCCACCCCCACTCCAGAAAAAAAAGCTGCCATGGAGACATCAAAATTGTACATTTCATTAAGCATAAAATTGACGATCTTAAACATAGCTTGGGTCAATCAGATGAAAATCTATTGTTTTTCAGATGAAAATTGATGATTTTAGAAGTTTGATATTGAGTTGACCTTTGACATTTTGACCTTCAAAATAGTTGGTTTCCCAATTCAGTGATGCACCATGCAATCGCTGCTTAATTTTCAGTTAATAGGATGAAAATTAATGATTTTAGAAGTTTGACATTGAGTTGACCTTTGACATTTTCACCTTAAAAATAGTTGTTTTTCCAATTCAGTGATGCACTATGCAATCGCTGCTTAATTTTCAAGTTAATAGGATGAAAATTGATGATTTTAGAAGTTTGACATTGAGTTGACCTTTGACATTTTGACCTTAAACATAGTTGGTTTCCCAATTCAGTGAGGCACTATGCAATCACTACATAATTTTCAAGTCAATAGGATGAAAAATGATGATTTTAGAAGTTTGACATTGAGTTGACCTTTGACATTTTGACCTTCAAAATAGTTGGTTTCCCAATTCAGTGAGGCACTATGCAATCGCTGCATAATTTTCAAGATAATAGGATGAAAAATGATGATTTTAGAAGTTTGACATTGAGTTGACCTTTGACATTTTGACCTTAAAAAAGTTGGTTTCCCAATTCAGTGAGGAACCATGCAATCGCTGCTTAATTTTCAAGTTAATAGGATGAAAATTAATGATTTTTGAAGTTTGACATTGAGTTGACCTTTGACATTTTGACCTTAAACATAGTTGGTTTCCCAATTCAGTGAGGCACTATGCAATCACTACATAATTTTCAAGTCAATAGGATGAAAAATGATGATTTTAGAAGTTTGACATTGAGTTGACCTTTGACATTTTGACCTTCAAAATAGTTGGTTTCCCAATTCAGTGAGGCACTATGCAATTGCTGCTTAATTTTCAAGTTAATAGGATGAAAATTGATTTTAGAAGTTTGACATTGAGTTGACCTTTGACATTTTGACCTTAAAAATAGTTGGTTTCCCAATTCAGTGATGCACTATGCAATCGCTGCTTAATTTTCAAGTTAATAGGATGAAAATTAATGATTTTAGAAGTTTGACATTGAGTTGAGCTTTGACATTTGACCTTCAAAATAGTTGGTTTCCCAATTCAGTGAGGCACTATGCAATTGCTGCTTAATTTTCAAGTTAATAGGATGAAAAATGATGATTTTAGAAGTTTGACTTTGAGCTGGATTTTGACATTTTGACCTTAAAAATAGTTGTTTTCCCAATTCAGTGATGCACTATGCAATCGCTGCTTAATTTTCAAGTTAATAGGATGAAAATTAATGATTTTAGAAGTTTGACATTGAGTTGACCTTTGACATTTTGACCTTTAAAATAGTTGTTTTCTCAATTCAGTGAGGCACTATGCAATCGCTGCTTAATTTTCAAGTTAATAGGATGAAAATTGATGAGTTTAGAAGTTTGACATTGAGTTGACCTTTGATATTTTGACCTTAAAAATAGTTGGCTTCCAAATTCAGTGAGGCACTATGCAATTGCTGCTTAATTTTCAAGTTAACAGGATGAAAATTGATGGTTTTAGAAGTTTGACTTTGAGCTGGATTTTGACATTTTGACCTTAAAAATAGTTGTTTTCCCAATTCAGTGATGCACTATGCAATTGCTGCTTAATTTTCAAGTTAATAGGATGAAAATTAATGATTTTAGAAGTTTGACATTGAGTTGACCTTTGACATTTTGACCTGAAAAATAGTTGTTTTCTCAATTCAGTGAGGCACTATGCAATCGCTGCTTAATTTTCAAGTTAATAGGATGAAAATTAATGATTTTAGAAGTTTGACATTGAGTTGACCTTTGACATTTTGACCTTAAAAATAGTTGGTTTCTCAATTCAGTGAGGCACTATGCAATTGCTGCTTAATTTTCAAGTTAATAGGATGAAAATTGATGATTTTAGAAGTTTGACATTGAGTTGACCTTTGACATTTTGACCTTAAAAATAGTTGTTTTCTCAATTCAGTGAGGCACTATGCAATCGCTGCTTAATTTTCAAGTCAATAGGATGAAAAATGATGATTTTAGAAGTTTGACATTGAGTTGACCTTTGACATTTTGACCTTAAAAATAGTTGGTTTCCCAATTCAGTGAGGCACTATGCAATTACTGTTCAATTTTCAAGTTAATAGGATGAAAATTAATGATTTTAGAAGTTTGACATTGAGTTGACCTTTGACATTTTTACCTTAAAAATAGTTGGTTTCCCAATTCAGTGAGGCACTATGCAATTACTGTTCAATTTTCAAGTCAATAGGATGAAAATTAATGATTTTAGAAGTTTGACATTGAGTTGACCTTTGACATTTTGACCTTAAAAATAGTTGTTTTCTCAATTCAGTGAGGCACTATGCAATCGCTGCTTAATTTTCAAGTTAATAGGATGAAAATTAATGATTTTAGAAGTTTGACATTGAGTTGACCTTTGACATTTTGACCTTAAAAATAGTTGGTTTCTCAATTCAGTGAGGCACTATGCAATTGCTGCTTAATTTTCAAGTTAATAGGATGAAAATTGATGATTTTAGAAGTTTGACATTGAGTTGACCTTTGACATTTTGACCTTAAAAATAGTTGTTTTCTCAATTCAGTGAGGCACTATGCAATCGCTGCTTAATTTTCAAGTCAATAGGATGAAAAATGATGATTTTAGAAGTTTGACATTGAGTTGACCTTTGACATTTTGACCTTAAAAATAGTTGGTTTCCCAATTCAGTGAGGCACTATGCAATCGCTGTTTAATTTTCAAGTCAATCGGGTGAAAAATGACGATTTAAAAAATTGACCTCAAGATGACTTGTGAACTCAAGGACTCTGTCTACAATTTGGTAAAGCTTCATGATGATCGGTTTGGATTTGTGACCTGTAGGCGAGTGACAAACAAACAGACAGACAGAATAGCAAAATCGACCGACTTCTTTGTCAATCAGACATGGCGGAGTACACCAATTCCATCAATCAGACAATTCAGACAGGCATAACCTCTGTCCACCTTCAGTGGCGGAGGTAATAGTAGTTGACTGGTATTCCAACTAAGAAGATCCTTACCAACATACAAAAAAAAAATCAGGACTCTAAAATAATGCCGTGGTACGAGTCTCTCGCTTTGCAATTAGAGAAGTAAGTAGCACCAAATCAATTTCCCAGATGAGAAATGCCTTAAAGATTTTCTAAAAGAATTAGTTAATGTATTCAAAAACAAGCAACAAAAACATTCAAGTTTTCATTACACTTGGGAAGCTAATGTGACCTAGCCAACAATTGTCTGGGTGAAGACCCCATAGCCTGTGGTTGCCCCGATGCCTCCAAGCTGAGCTTCTGCTGTGTTGACCAAATAAGATTGACAGCAAATGATTGCCACGTCAGGTTGAGCTCACCAGAAGCAGATTGGCTGCGCTTTGATGTTCTCGTAGGCTCGCAATGAATTCATCGGTCGATCAATGAATCAAAAACTTTTATCGTACCGAAGCAGTGTCTGTCAAGTAAGAAGCATATATTTTGCTTTTTTCTGTCTCGCTCAAGCACTACCCAGGCACCATCGTGGGAATAATTCGCAGACATTCAAGCACAGGCTTTTGGCGAGGCAAGTCGACATCGAATATGCACACAGGTGGAAACCACTAAAAAGAAATTGACTTAAAAGGCAATCCATATATTCACATAGAGCTATTCATATAAAAACAGCATAATAAAAATTAATTATTCATTGATAAGTAGGATAAACGAACATAAAAAGTAATAAGTTGGGCAAGGAATGACTGTGCAGTCAAGAAGATAAACGTTAGTCCATGACCTAACGAATAATCTTAAAATGGATCAGATCTAAAAGGTAATCAATGAGAGGAGTCATCCAAATTCTACAAAACAAACGAAATAATATATTTTTATTCTTGCGTTGGTTGAAATAGCTCAAAAATGGGATGTTGAAGGAGCTGGGGCTCCCACGTCGATCGGAAGAATGGACGCGACAAAAAAGCTGGAATTCATCCGAGTTGCTTTATTCAAACCAAACACTCAGGCACTCTGACAAGCCCGTTTATCGGGCAGCAATATATATACATATTATCCCGGAGCGTTTGCCCAGGAAAGGCGAGAGGGGGCGTGGCCCAGCGTCCTGGCTGCGGCCTGGCAAGTTGAGGGCGAGCCTGCCCGGGCGTCCTGGACGAGCCCGGCATGGTGATCGCTCCGCGTCCTTGATAGGTGCAAGGCGATTGTGAAAACCCAGCGGTAGCCACTACAATGTTATATATTTCTTAGCACATAGAAATAAAAATGTTTCTGGCGCGATCGAGGCAGCAGTTTGTTGCCCACACACCGCCCGGGTTAAACATTTTTGTCTAATTTCAAAAACCATCATTTTCCCATTGGGTTGGATTAATTTGAAGCAACTTTTACATTATAATATTTTCTCTCCGTGGAGTGTTTCTGTGCTTCATGGTAGGACAGACAGACAGACAACCTGAGCCTAATATATAATATAGTGTCAGTGTGAGAAATCTCTGAGGATATCCAGGAGACTCAATAGCTCAGTTGGCTGTCACCACATAAGTGATGAGTTCCTGGGTTTAAGTCCCGGGTTGAGTCAGAATTTTTTCACACTAGCCTCACGCAGGAATTTACTTCCTGTTTCTTAAATTGTTAGATGAGTTCATCTTCAATGCACTTTCACACTTACATACACTCACATCCGGGGTCTGCCGAGCAGGCACGCAAGACATCGGCCATTATAAAGCTCACAGTGTTAGTGTGAGAAATCTCTGAGAATATCCTGGAGAGTCAATAGCTCAGTCGGCTGTCACGGCGTAAGTGATGAGCTC
Source organism: Myxine glutinosa (assembly GCF_964187855.1). NCBI lineage: Eukaryota > Metazoa > Chordata > Myxini > Myxiniformes > Myxinidae > Myxine > Myxine glutinosa. The sequence continues at coordinate 28,452,787 of NC_136261.1, forward strand.
TTGGGTTCGAGTCCCGGGTTGAGTCAGAATTTTTTCACACTAGCCCCACGCAGGAATTTACTTCCTGTTTCTTAAAATATATATATATATACAGTACATACAGTCACGTGAAAAAGTAAGTACACCTCATGTAAAGTTTTGACTTTTTCAACATGTTTCAACATACAGCTATTTGATCTCTATTTCAACAATATTGATAGATAAAGGTGATATAACATAACAAATATCATGAAACATTTACATTTTGTAGTCCATTGTATAATTTAAATAAACCTAAATGCAAATTTCACATGTGGAAAAAGTAAGTACACCCCTACATTTATCACTTCTTCAAACACCTAAAATTAGAAACAGGTGCACCAGCTCAGGTGCAAATGATTAGAACATCGTTAGAGAGGATCTTGGAGGAACCTGTCTTATTTAAACCTCAGACATTTATTTTGGTTTGCTCTTTGTTGTTGAAGTGTGCGTCGTCACCATGCCTAGATCAAAAGGGCTATCTGAGGCCTTCAGAAAGAAGGTTATAGATGCTTACGAGTCAGGGAAGGGATTTAAAAAGATCTCCAAACAATTTGAAATCAATCATTCGACTGTCCGGAAGATCATCTACAAGTGGAGAAGATTCCAAACAACTGCCAACTTGTTCAGGCCAGGCCGCCCCAGCAAGTTCAGCCCAGGAGCAGACCACAAGATGCTGAAAGAAGTCTCTAAGAACCCCAGAATGTCATCACGGGACCTACAGGTAGCTCTTGCCACTGTTGAAGTCAAAGTGCACGAGTCTACCATTAGAAAGAGGCTGCACAAAGTTGATCTACATGGGAGGTGTGCCAGGAGGAAACCTTTGCTGTCCAGAAAGAACATCAGGGCAAGAATAAAGTTTGCCAATGAACACCTTGGCAAAGACCAGCACTTCTGGAACAATGTGCTCTGGACAGATGAGTCAAAGGTAGAGCTATTTGGCCACAGTACCAGAAGACATGTTTGGCGAAAACCAAAGACAGCATTTGACCACAATAACTGATACCAACTGTAAAGCATGGTGGTGGAAATATTATCGTTTGGGGGGCAGCTTTGCTGCATCAGGGCCTGCGCAGCTCACCATTGTTACGGATTTGTCACTTCCGTTGTTGTGGTTTTCATCCACTGTAAACATTTTTGATTCCATGTATTATTATTATTGTTGTTTGAGGGAAATAGCAATTATTATTGTCAAAAGGTAAAAACGTTAATGTTTTAAATGAAACAGGAACCGGACGGCGACGAAGAGGAAGAGGAGAAAAAGAAGGCGGAGCGAGTGGAGTCGGACAAGAAGCATAGTTGCTTTGCGGTCTGGAGCGAACATTGGCGAGCAAGAGTCACGAGTGAACTTTGGGTTTCCCAGGAAAGGGATTCCTGCGACAGAGTTGTTATCGCTGTGACAGATTAACCTGTGTGTCAGGTTTTGCAATTGATTCCGAAGAGAATCATCGAAGGGCCGTTACGTCTCGAGAACGGGCCGTCAGCCATTTTGACTCGCGCGCTTTGCGCGTCGAGCAAAGATTCTTTGCTTCGTCAGCCGTTTTCACCGCTTTCAGACGTATCTGGTGTGTGTGTGTGCAATGTGGCTTTTGAAGATTAATTTGCGGTTCGCCGACTGTGAGCCGTGGAACATCCATACCCGAGGGTGTGATTTCCCCATCACCTGGAGGGCGCCTTTGGATTTCCCAGTCGCCGTGAGGGCGCCTTTGCACAGCTTTGGCAGCAGGACTGTAACTGCCAACCCAACGGGATTCTGGTCTCGATTGGACATCGTTCTGACGATCGCTGGAGCGGATCGACTTTGCCTTGAAGCCGGAAGCAACTTTGGCTTGAAGCCGGGAATTAGAGACATTGGGCATCTTCTTCTTTTCACTCACATGGAGCACAGTGAGTTATATTGTACGAACCTGATGGTACCATCATAGGAAATATATATTGGTTGTACAATTGATTACTATTGTTGTTGTACTGTTAGTCTTGTGTGATCTTAATACAATACTGGTTTGTTTGTAACAATTGTTGTTGTACTGTTATTCTTGTGTGATCTTAATACAATACTGGTTTGTTTGTAACAATTGTGTGTGTGTAACAATACTGTTTGTAACAATACTTCACCATTGATCTTTGACATACAGAATAACACATTTTTCTGCCGTGACTCTTCTTGGGGCTCGGAGGTACACAGTGACCAGGGGGTTGGGGAGGAGCACGTAACACCATCATATAATCCACTATGAATTCTTCATTGTACCAGAGGGTGCTTGACGATAATGTGAGGCCATCTGTCGGAAAGTTGAAGCTCAACCGAAGGTGGACCTTGCAACATGGCAATGACCCTAAACATACCAGTAAATCCACAAAGGAATGGCTGAAAAGAAAGAAATGGAGGGTTCTGGAATGGCCAAGTCAAAGCCCGGATCTAAATCCCATCGAGATGTTGTGGGGGGATTTGAAACGAGCTGTGCATACAAGAAACCCCTCAAACATCGCACAGCTGAAAGAATTCTGCATGGAGGAGTGGGCAAAAATTTCTCCCAGTCGATCTCAGAGACTGGTAGACAGTTATAAGAAACGCCTACTTAAGGTTGTTTCTGCCAAAGGGGGCAATACCACCTATTAGAGCCAAGGGTGTACTTACTTTTTCCACATGCAAAATTTGCATTTATGTTTATTTAAATTATACAATGGACCACAAAATGTAAATGTTTCATGATATTTGTTATATTATATCACCTTTATCTATCAATATTGTTGAAATGAAGATCAAATAGCTGTATGTTGATTTAGTCAAAACTTTACATGGGGTGTACTTACTTTTTCACATGACTGTATATATATATGTATATATATTGTTGCGGATCCCGGGTTCGTCGACGTACTAAGGGGGGGGAGGGGTTATGCCCCGTTTCTCCACGAATTCCCGGTTCCACACAGACCATCGACTGCGAGCGACTAAACTCCTGATTGACGGATTGCCAAGCAATTCCGATCACCAATTTCCCAGTCACGCGTCGTAGAGTTTGCTGGTCAATATTCCCAAATACCTTCAAGACACGTGACCAGAGAAACCGGGGATCGAACCCTCGCTTTCGCACACCTTATAGAATGCCGAGCGGTTTCGCACAGTGTGGAAAGCGGCCTAACCCCGACAAAATTTATGGACCCGATGCGAGCCAAATTCGGTCTCAGATGGTGCGAGGCCAATTGGCGAAAGGATGTAGCGAGCAGGTAGGAGATGAAGAACAAAATGTACAGCCTTTTATTCTGAAGGCATAGAGCAAGAGACAAAGATTTACCTTAACCAATATTACCTCACTAATAAACCCCGACTGGTACCTTCACACTCTGACACACTCTCTCACTGGGACAAAAAGGCACTGGTTTAAATCCGTACCGATGTACGTGCTGGGAGTCCTCGCTGGTGACCACGTGGTCTGGTGTTCGCAGCCCGGTCCCCATGTGCAGGCTGGACGAGGTAGAAATTGCCATCGCTTGCGGGTCAGCCAGATGGCGCAAACGATCGGTGCAGAAACTTAGTGTTTATCCAGAAGACAAAGCAAAGGGCAAACACGTGTTGTGGGAGAACCGAAACTGCGCAAGCGAGGCCTCATCGTGAACGTGGCAAAAGGAGGCACTAGCGGAGGAACAGAGAAAAAGGGGTCGTCGACGTGGCGAGGCGAAAATCCAGGCAAAAAGAGATCGATAACGCAGAGAAGGAGATCGTGGCCGTGCAGCGAGATCCCAGGTAAAAGAGAGCTCAGGTGTGTCCTTGCTGAAGTCCCGGGTGTAAGAGAAAGAATTGCGATCTGCGTAGGCTAATACCAAACTGGTCACGCCCTTCAAAATGTTCCACGGCCTCCCCATTGGTCACATGCTGGCCTTCGATCTCCCCTCCCCCAATGAAGGTTTCATTCCTCCTTCCTTCTTTCATTCAGGGAAGGTTTCACTGTCCATTAGTCACGTGGGCCTGTGGTGTTGGCCACGCCTTCCTGCATATCTTAATGGCCACGCCTCCCTGTACATCCGGTGTTATGGCTCCTCCCAGTGACACGAAGGTTTGACATCCTGCCTAACTTCAACGCATATTGGTTTTGATTACTACACAAATGGAAGGGCTACTCTGTACATTCAATAAGACATAACTAACTAATGCAGGCTACATGATGTCGTGCAATTTAACTATAGGGAGTTTGCCTTTATGGCACAACTGCAACAATATATATATATATATATATATATATATATATATACATATACATATATATATATATATATATATATATATATATATTATATATATATATATATATATATATATATATATGTGTGTATATATACAGTATATATATATATATATATATATAGTGTTGTGGTTTTTAGAACCCTCCACTTTGTAAATATTTGTAATATTCCCTTATAAATAATCCCCTGTAAATATTCCCATTTTTGGTGTAAAGGTCAAAGGTCACACCCTAGTTAGGTCATATTGCAACACGTAGGACACCATAGGCTTCTTCTTTAGTTATTTCATTAGTATGTGTTCCAGGTAAGGATCTGTTCCCAATAGTTGAATCTGCATTCTATTAATTAAATAAGAGTAGGCCCCCTTGTCAATTCATATTGCGGCATAGCCTTCCTCCAAATTGTGTTCCTTGACTTGCCAGTAGCATTCGCTGCCTGGCTCAGCCGCCATTGAACACGAGGTCAGGCTTGGAGAAGAAGGGGGCTTGGCGGCAAGAACGAGGTGTGGCCACGTCAACTCACCGCCAGGGCTGAGGTGAGCTCGTTAATAGGCGTGGCTCGATGAAGCGCGGCTTGATTTCTAAGCGGGTTATAAAAGCGCAAGCGCCAAGCCCTCTCGGAGAGATGCGCAAGGGGAGGCCATTGATAACGGACTGCGCCGGGGGATGCTGATTGTGAACGAACTGCGCAGGGAGTGCTCGATTGATTGTCACGTTGTTGGAGTGACCTGCGCGAGGGTACCCTTTGAGACGAACGTTGGGGGAGAGAAAGTTGGCACAAAGATTATGTGCGCGGCATCCCAGTCCCCCGCATTATATCATAAGGTCTGGTCGCGCACCAACGACACCAGCTGCCTGCCATTCTTCGCGGCGGACCCGGAGCCTGGAACCATCTGCTTGGACCCTTCTCTTCCTTACCACCACCACCACCCCCATTCCTGTAAGTGTGTTTGTATTGTCCTGGGCGTGTGATAATATAAGACTGTATAAGGCTGCCCTGTGTCACTGCTTCTTCTTCTTCTTGTATATTCCCTTCTTTCATTTCCTCTTCGGGTTTCTTGTACATAATTAATAAATTATATTTGTTCTTGCTTTACTTTGGTTCCTCTCATCCGATCGCTTGCGTCCTGTCCCCAATTGAATATCGGTGGCACGATATAGGAACCGCTCAGAATCGGGTTAGTCTTTCTGCTAACGGCTCGAGCTTCGGATTGCTAAACCGCTAGGCAAAATTCCATCTTGTCCGTGGCTCGGGCAGAAGTAGCGCCCTGCTTTGCGGCGAGGTTGGCGAAGGTATCTGGGAACCCATTGACCAGTCACCCTGGTCAATCTCAACCCCGCAAAGGAGCACGATATCTTCTAGGACTCGGACGGCCAGCTTAATAGACGAGGGGATTAAACCCCCCTCGGTAAGGGGAGCGCCGTAATCCGAGATCCGCAACAATATATATATATATATATATATATATATATATATATATATATATATATATATATATATATATATATATATATATATAAGCAAAGATTTGCGGTTGGGAGTAAATCCAAATGACTCCATGGTAAGATCTCCAACCTTTAATTGAACAAACAATGTGCCACTGAGCATACACTTGTAACTTGTAACTTCCTGGCGGTTCTCCACTGATGATATGAAGGTCGCATAGTGACTGATATAAAAACCGAAAGGTTCACAGAGTTACAAGTGTATGGAAGCCTCACTGCGTTGCCCTGATGAAGCCCCAACAATGGCGAAACCAGGTCGGTAACTGTGAGTTTTGCATGCACTTGTGACAGTATCTGAATTTATAATCCGTAATGACGCACTGCTAGATGGTTCCTCTGGAGCTTTGCAGGCAATGCGGACATGCATGGCGATGACGTCATGTTGTCCGCTCATTAGGTTGGAGAACCAGATTACAGATACCATTATTAGTAACTCCCAACCGCAACCAGGTCGACTCCATATGATGAGTGGATACCGGAGATAACGTTACCGTGTGGCAGGCGGTGCTTATCGCTCCCAGCAAGGTGCAGCAGCAGCTGTATGGGACACCTTGCTGGCGGTTCTCCACTGATGATATGAAGGTCGCATAGTGACTGATATATATATGTATATATATAGAAAGTACACCCCATGTAAAGTTTTGACTTTTTCGACATATTTGAACATACAGCTATTTAATCCTCATTTCAACAACATTGACAGATAAAGGTGATATAATATAACAAATATAATGAAACATTTACATTTTGTAGCCCATTGTATAATTTAATTAAAATAAATGCAAATTTCGCATGTGGAAAAAGTAAGTACACCCCTACATTTAAAACTACTTCAAATACCTAAAATTAGATCAGGTGCACCAGCTCAGGTGCAAATGATTAGAACATCGTTAGAGAGGCTCTTGGAGGAACCTGTCTTATTTAAACCTCAGACATTTACTTTGGTTTGTTCTTTGTTGTTGAAGTATGCAGCGCACCATGCCTAGATCAAAAGAGCTCTCTGAGGCCTTCAGAAAGAAAGTTATAAATGCCTACGAGTCTGGGAAGGGATTAAAAAAGATCTCCAAACAATTTGAAATAAATCATTCGACTGTCCGGAAGATCATCTTCAAGTGGAGAAGATTCCAAACAACTGCCAAATTGTTCAGGCCAGGCCACCCCAGGAAGTTCAGCACGAGAGCAGACTGCAAGATGCTGAAAGAAGTCTCTAAGAACCCCAGAATGTCATCACGGGACCTACAGGTAGCTCTTGCCACTGTTGATGTCAATGTGCACGAGTCTACAATTAGAAAGAGGCTGCATAAATTTGATCTACATGGGAGATGTGCCAGGAGGCAACCTTTGCTGTCCAGAAAGAACATCAGGGCAAGACTAAAGTTTGCCAATGAACATCTCGGCAAAGACCAGCACTTCTTGGAACAATGTGCTCTGGACAGATGAGTCAAAGGTAGAGCTATTTGGCCACAGTACCAGAAGACATGTTTGGCGAAAACCAAAGACAGCGTTTGACCACAAGAACCTGATACCAACTATAAAGCATGGTGGTGGAAATATTATGGTTTGGGGCAGCTTTGCTACATCAGGGCCTGGGCAGCTCACAAGCATAGAATCCACTATGAATTCTTCGTTGTACCAGAGGGTGCTTGAGGATAATGTGAGGCCATTTGTCGGAAAGTCGAAGCTCAACCGAAGGTGGACCTTGCAACATGACAATGACCCTAAACATACCAGTAAATCCACCAAGGAATGGCTGAAAAGAAAGAAATGGAGGGTTCTGGAATGGCCAAGTCAAAGCCCGGATCTAAATCCCATCGAGATATTGTGGGGGGATTTGAAACGAGCTGTGCATGCAAGAAACCCCTCAAACATCGCACAGCTGAAATAATTCTGCATGGAGGAGTGGGCAAAAAATTTCTCCCAGCCGATGTCAGAGACTGGTAGACAGTTATAAGAAACGCCTACTTGAGATTGTTTTTGCCAAAGGGGGCAATACCACTTATTAGAGCCAAGGGTGTACTTACTTTTTCCACATGCGAAATTTGCATTTATGTTTATTTAAATTATACAATGCACTACAAAATGTAAATGTTTCATGATATTTGTTATATTATATCACCTTTATCTATCAATATTGTTGAAATGAAGATCAAATAGCTGTATGTTGAAATATGTTGAAAAAGTCAAAACTTTACATGGGGTGTACTTACTTTTTCACGTGACTGTAGCTGGTTCATGCGCATCTCCTATCAGAACTCGTAACTCTCTCAACAAGCGCCTCTCCAATAACTCAACGCACAAGCTCGCCTCTACCCGAACTGCTCAACTCTCACAGGACTTTAATAACTTGCAAGCTCACCCCTTCGCAGAACTGCTGGTGGGGGCTTCGCGCAACGGGTTTTATTGCCACGCCCTTAGCCCTCTCGAATATTCCAACCACACCCTGTGACGCAGTGCCGCAGCCACTCCCTTCGAGCCCTGATTGGTGGCTCACGCTTACCGTCAGCTTCTCCGCTGCCCTCATTCCGTCTTGCCTTGATTTGCCAGGCCTGCCTCGTGTTAATTCGCGCCAAAAAGCCAAAGGCAGCATAAGGAGGCGTAAGGCGGCATATGGCAATAGAGGCGGCCGGCATAAGGCAATGAAGGACCTACTCTCATTATTCTAATCAACGCAAAACTAACACAGGAAAAGGACTATGCTCACACATACTAAGAAATAACTGGACTATCGCGAGGCTACATGTTGTAGTGTGACTAAACTATGAGGGGGAAAATTAACCTTTATTGTACAAACTTAAAACCGCAACAATATAAATATATATATATATGTTGTATATATTGTTATGTTGGTGGGTAGGGAATATCTAGAGCCAGGTAGATCTGCATAGGTAGGTGCTCAATTGTCGTGATAGGGAATCTACCTGTAATAAGTTCTATGTTCAGCCATATGTCTGAATAAGTTGTATCTGTGTCTCTGCCGTGAGGGGGCGGGGCATGCTAATTAGTACAGGGATTATGGGTAAAATTCCCTTGTTTGTCGTTCCCTCTGTGAGCAACCCAGTGTCCCTTAAGGAAACGCACTCATCGACATTAGATAGATCCATTAGTGCACACATTAATTAATTCCCCTCCGCCACAATAAGACTTACAGGAAGAACAGGCAGGAAGCCAGGCAAACAGGCAACAAACATCGTGCGAGGCAGCTGGAGCCACGCCCATGGAACGTGTATTTGGCTGGGGTAAGGGGCTGGCCACTGATTGGTGAAAGGAAGGTGGAAGGAAGCGGCATACTGATTGGCCACCGACCATTGACATCTCAGCCAATCAGTGCGTAAGGCGCGAACACTCAGCCAATCAGTGCGGAAGGCGCGAACATTCGGCCAACCAGTGCGGAAGGTGCAAAACCACTACTTAGAAGCAGGTCGCTGATTAGAGGAAAAGGGCCGATGACATCAGAAGGCGGGAAAGACCACGAAGAAGGGGGGGCTGGTTGATTAGAGACGGACAGAGAGCTGACGAGAGACACGGGAGGTGACAAAATGACTCGCTCATGGGCATTCTGGGTCGTCTTCCCTGGGTTCTTCTTGGAGCGAGGTTTGGTGCTTGGAGCGAGGCTTGGTGCTTGGAGTGAGGCATGGTGCTTGGAGCGAGGCTTGGTGCTTGGAGCGAGGCTTGGTGCTTGGAGCGAGGCTTGGTGCTATGAGCAAATGGGACCTCACGTGCAACCGACGAGCGGGCGAGTGAGGCGTGCCACTGAGCAGACAAGGCCGGGGTGAGCGGGTGACTCGGGGCCTGGCAGCGGGCGAGCGGGGGCACATCGAGGCCTTTCTTCCTGCCACCCAGAGCTGCGTCGGAAGACGCACTTGAACATCGACCCGACGCTACACTGCCAGACAGATAAGCTCGCATTCACAAATACATGACAGGACATTTATTTTATTCATTCTCCCTTTGTCTCGTATCCGAAGTCTGTGAGTCGGGACGTCCCAACCGATAATTTATTTTTATCACCGCGTTTCCCTGTCCCGATATTTATTTTGAATATACCCTTCTATTATTTTCTCTTTCATTCCAAATCCCATGTTCGTGTGATATTAATTTGCAGGGTTGAAGACTGCTCGAATCGCATCAGGTAAGAGCTCGCCGCTTCTTCCTCTTCCTTCTTCCTCCGGTGCTTGTATTGTCAAAGTCCGTCATTGATCGTCGCCTCCATCAATGTTCGTTTGGCCATCTGCGAGCCTATGGTATTAACCGAGGGCATTCGCGCGACAATATACATGTATATATATATATATATATATATATATATATATATATATATATATATTGTTATGGTTCTCCGCCGCCCTTCTTCCCTTTACCAAGGGGGGGATTAATCCCCTTGTTCTTTCTGGGCTTGGCGGAACCGAGAGACTTGAAATGCCTCTTCCAGGCAAAACGCAAGGTAGGGTTTCGGGACCAAGTCTCGCTCGTACCTAAATCCCTGCGCCGCCACGGAAGCGAGGAAGCAAGCCTCACATGAGCCACGTGTGATCTGGGTACACCGAGCGGATTGAGTACCACGTGGTCCGTGCAGTTTTAGGTAGTGGAACCCGATTCGAGCGGTTCTATTCGTACCACGCTTAGCCAATGAGGAAATCACGAGAACGATTGAATGGAAAAGGAAGAACACAGGTTTAATTATGATTCCCACACGTATATACAACGATCGGTGGACGCAGAGACACAGAGCAGCACTTAGTCAGTCTTATCTTACTGCCCAGACTCGGGCCCGTCACACTCACACAGGGAATTGCAGGTAGGTTGATGTTCCAGCCAGACGCATCGACGTGGTCATCCAGGAACAGCCCCGTCTGGCTCTCCACGGTCCCAGCACGTCCCGCGAAGATGACAAGCAGGCGGAGGAAGGGTCCTCGTAGCGCGTCTCCTGAACAAAAGGCAGCCGATGAGGTAGGATGGAAAATGCGCATCTCTCAGCGCAGCTGGCGGTTACACAGCCGTTATCACTTGCATAACTTAATGTACTGTACGCAGCTCGGCTTTAGGCTCAACCAAGCGTCGCTTTATATATCAGCGCGTATCCTGGTTCAATGCGCGGCTTTCTTCCGATCGCGTATCTCTCAAAGTCCTCTTCGGCTCACCGCGCTCCTTCAACTCTCGAGTCCTTTTGACGCTCTCGACTCGCAAGTCATTGACGCTCTTACTCAACTGCTCGGGAGTCCGCAATTCATCAGTCCTTGCATCAGTTAGTCCTCTTGGGGGCTTTGCGCAACGCTTATATAGATACGCCCCAAACCTTCTCGAACCCCCTCGAACCTTCCAACCACGCTCTGTGACGCAGCGCTGCCGCCACACCCTCTGAGCCCTGGTTGTCGGCTCATGCTTACCGTCAGCTCCTCTGCCGCCCCTCATTTGGCCCCGCCCCGACACTCCTAGGCCTGCTTCGTGTTAATTCGCCCAAAATGAACCAAAGTCAGCGCCAAGGGGCATGAGGCTAGGGAGGCGGGATAGTCAGTAGTAGTAGGACCTATTCTCCTTACTCTACTCAACGCAGAACTAACATAGGAAAAGGACTAAGCTCACAAATACGAAGAGATAACTACACTATCGCGAGGCTACATGTTGCTTGTATGACTAACTATGAGGGGGAAATTTTAACCTTTATTATACTGACTGTACAAAACTCAAAACTGCAACACTACCCCTCTCCCTCGTCAGACTCGTCCCCGAGTCGAACCTACAAAAATTGGGACGACCGGTTTTGAGAAAGATCTGGGAACTAACTGTTACTGTTAGGCCTACATGTGACATATAGATGTGGTTCCACCTAACATTTACTCTAACCCATGTATGCGACAGTTTTAAAACACTAAATATGTCCCACCTACTGCGTTGAGTAGCTACTCTAACAGACTCACGCCCACGATTAACCGAATTGCGGAATTGTTCCAAACTAAACATAAAGCAGGTGGGCAGCATTTTTATATACAAGCACAAAACCTACTCCTTATTTACAATTCTATGACCCAGGACCTGTCCTTTTTGGAAAGAAGATTGGAGGGGAGAGAAGCACAGCAAAGCACAAAAACACACTCAAATTCACATTTGCTGCTTGCTTCTTGCATCTTGCTTCTTGCATCTTCTGTGGGCGTATATCAAACCGGCAAGCCCCCAAACCGGCATACAGGCCATGCCTGCTCTCCAGGGCTAAATAAACTTACAATTCTTCTCATCCTTAGCACACCATAATAAAAACACACAAAGAATTCGTTTTATTTCATTGCCAAGCAGGGCCAACTGTAGGTGGTCCGACTGCGTGACATTTATGCCACTCAAAACAAGTGGTCCGAAGATGCAAGGTGAATTTGCAGCAAAGTGCTACACAGTAGAGGTGTAAGGCCACAAAACCTGTGGTCCATAAGTGTAATGTGTGCAGAAAAGTGTTTGTGGCAGCAAGGTGCTGCACAGGTGCAGCAAAGTTGCAACACACGGATATGGCAGCAATTGCTGCACTGTTCAGCTGTACAGAGGTCGCAAAGTGCAGCAGGGATGCTGCACAGATCGATGCTGCTGCACAGTTCCACCTCCAAAATGGTCCTGGGGTGGGGGGAGAGACAAAGCACGACCAGCAAAGCGGAAAGGGCACAAAGGTACACAAAAACACAAGGTAATGCAATACGAGGGGCGCGGAAGAGCAAGCAGAGCAAGCTCGTCCCTAACCGTCCGTAACCCCCAATATCGGCTTACACTACCCTAGCCCTTTTCTTGTATTTACAAATTCGTCCCTACATCCTTTCTCCCATATCCCCCTCTAAACAAAATTCGTCTCCCAATCCCTCCCAGGAAGGAAGGAATGGAACAAACACAATGTTTCATTACGTCATGATGCGTCTTACTCACTCAACAGTTCACTTGATCTTGGTGCGGAGCTTCGTCCTCCTTGGTGAATGGCTGTGGATGGCGCGAAGGGATTTCTCTCATCCTAACTACACTAACTGACATTAACTCTTAAACTACTCGGGGTCATACCCTGCCAATTGGCCATCTTTAAACTATGTGGTTCTAAAAACCGAATTCCCATTGACCACTCTGCGGTGCCCTACGAATTTGGGTCTCACTCCCCAATTTTTCACACTGTGCCCTTGCACAATTTCGGGGCTGGGTCGTGTGGTTCCACTAGCAGGTCCAACTACCTGCGCACCTCCGCCACTGAAGTCGCCACCCGAGCTTACCTGCTCCTGCGACTACCTAAACTGGGGAAGGCCCCTCTGGCTCTTTACCCCTCTGATGCCCTCCTTGGCACTGGGCTACCCGGGTCCTTCCCTTGGATCCTCAGGCCCTGCTGAACAACTCACAACTACTCTAACTGGCTCCCAGAGCCTACCTGCGGCCTCACCTGCCCGACAAACTACCAGTGGCGGAGTGCCCCAATAACCATACGCACCAATTAAGCCACACGCCCAGCCATTCACTGACTCATGTACCCATCCAAAGCACTACTTTGCAACTACCCACACCACAGGTGTCAACATCGAAACAATTTACCTGAGCCCTCTACTTGACTTTACACTACCCCCCCCCCCCCCCCGGGCTTTCGTGAATGGGTTCCACTCTTCCCCCATTCAATCCTTCGCACCATGTATTCCACACCTTTTATTCCACACCAAGCTTTCCACACCACAAGCATTCCACACCACTGATTCGCACACCTTTTGTCTTGCACACCTTTTTCCATACACATTTTGTGCTCACACACTTCTTCACATACACTTCAACACAACTCCATTTATTCTCCTCAAAATTTCTCACACACACAGCATCATCTAGCCAACTGCTTTTCCCCTAATACTCGTGCTTCCCCATCATCCCGTTAAACTAAGCACTCCCTTCATCATTAACATCCTTCTAATCTCTCTACGTGCCCACTACAGTACAAATGTCACTACTTAAATCTCATGTCCTCTACAGTCTGCCTTCTAATTCCCTATCAATTATCCTAGCCCTCCCTCGGCTAGCTTCGGTGCCCCATGAAGGTAACCATTGCTGGGACCTCCATGTGCATGTCACTGCCATCCCCCTAATCTAATGCTCATGGGCCCTGATCGTGTGAGGAATGGTCAAACTACCATTCCTCCACGCAAGGTACACTATTTCCATTCGTCCACAACACTCGAGCCTCTTCGTGTGGAAATACATCGCCATTACAGCTCGACCTCGAGAGGCTGAGCGATCCGTGCGGGTGGTTGGTCTACTGTAGGTTGGGTCCGTCCGGCATTTTCGATCCAGGGGAGGAGGCATGGATGGGCCGAGGTTCAAGGCTCCATCTCTGCGCGGGGCCTCATGGTCCCACGCACGATGGCCCAACCATGCACGGTTGGAGCATCGCACCTGCAAAGGTGCGCGGCTCCGAAATCTCCTACCTCCTCGCCGATTGCCTTTCCCGCCACGGCACGGCACCAACCATACAGGGCGGGGGCCGGCACGAATCGTGCACGTCGGTCCTTGTGACACGGCCGTGGCATCGATCCCTGCCGGTCCCTGCCGGCAGGGATTCTAACATTCACCCAGATGGTTTTGGCTGCTGGAGGCTCCTGTTCTGGGAAATGTTCCCTGAACGCATCACGAGTTCGCTGCAAACTTCCAGTTTGGTGAAAGGTTGTAACCACGAAGGTCCGCTGTTCAGTCGTAAGTTAAACCATCTTTTCAATGACTCAGACTGTCTCTAAACCCATACACTGTAGGCCCATCTTAAATACCCATCTTAAACAAAGGATGACGCAACCGAAGATTACCAGACCAGCTTAACAATTTTACATAATCAACATGGCAGTCGACAAGTAATGCGTCCATTTAAAACTGTCTTGCACCGATTAGCCAAACATGTAAAAATGCGATTTGAACTTGTCATTTTCAATGAACATGTACTCTCATGTGTGACAGCAATGATGCATGGGAGGTATCAATGGAAAGCTGAGGATCTCCTCTTAATTGTTAAACCACATGTAAATTGTCAAAATAAATAACCTTTGCATATTAACCCCTTGAATTCGGATTACCTTTCTTTTGATACGCACTGTATATATATATATATTTTTTGTTGTTGTTGTTTTTGTTGCGGATCCCGTGTCTGTCGACGTACTAAGGGGAGGGGTTAAGACCCCGTTTCCCCACAGACACTGGGTCCACGGGCTGTCGATCGCGACGAAGCTCGTGCCCAGTGGGTTGCGGAGCAACTCCAATCGCCAATCCCCCAACCACAGGCCGCAGGGTTATCGACCGTGATCCGAATACCTTCGAGACTACGTGACCTGGAAGACTGGGTATTGAACCCCTCGCGATCGCACACCTATTTCAATCAGGTGCACCAAATGAGTTGCACGGTGTGGGTCGTGGTTTTACACTGCGTGAGCTACGGGCCTTTTTTTTTTCGGGCAGCCAAAGTCGGGCAGCCGAATTCGGACCTAATCAGGCAGCCGAATTCAGTTCGAACAATGCTGGGTCAATGGAGGAAAGGATGCACACGGGCATTTCGAGAGGAAATACAATGCACACGTCTTTATTCACAAAAAAAAACACAGAAAAAGGACGAGAAGCAGACTTAACATAAATTCTTACCTATCTATTCCCAACACAGGCGCCTGACACACTCGCACACAGGGTGAATCGCACACCAGTTAGACACGTACCGGAAGGACGTGAGGACGCTGATTCGAGTGAGAGCAGTTAATTTGCGTGGCGTACGGATCGATGCGGTCGACAGCTCGAAGGAGGATTAGCATGAAGAACGATCAGCTCGGAGGAAGATCAGCACGGAGGAAGAACCAGCTCGGGGAACGATCAGCGCGGAGAAGAACCAGCTCGGAGGAAGGTCAGCTCGGAGTACGATCACCTCGGAGAAGCGCCAACCCGGGATACGATCAGTACGGACTTTTATCGGGGGGGGTGGGAGGGGGGGGGGTGGGGGGAGGGTGCCCTTCTGGAAGGTTCCACAGCCTACTACTGGTCACTGTTAGTCACATGCGGTCATTCAGCCCCGCCTCCTTCTGGAAGGTTCCACGGCCTACCATTGGCTGATGTTGGTCACGTGGGGTCGTTCATTCAACCACGCCTCCCTCTGGAAGGTTCCATGTGGACCGTGCTCGCCTACCCATGAACCAACTTCTTCTTTCACAATACGAGGCATTGGAATCCTGCCTAACTCAACGCATATATGCTTTAATTACTAAACAATGGAAAGGGAGCTAATCTTTACATTTTATAAGAAATAACTGACTAATGCAGGCTACATGTTGTCGTGTAATTAACTAGCGGGGGTCTCTTTTATTGCTCAACCGTAACTATATATTGTTGCGGATATGAGGATTGCATTTTTTTGATTGTGTGTATTGTATTGTGGTAAATTGCTGTGAACATTGTTTGGATATGGCCCCTCCTGCCTCCAGAGTTGTGTAAAGGTAAAAAGGGCGTCCCGGTAGTTATTCCATGAAACACCACATTGCAGGACCCGATAAAACCCTTGTTCAGTAGCTTATATCTTATTATGTGTTTTAGAGTAAGGCCTTGTCTTCCATTAGAATGACACTCCATTGCACCGAATCAATAGAGAATAGCTCCCCTTCAATAATTCCATTTCCCAGCCAAACTCTCCATCTGTGGGTAAAGCAGTTCACAAGCATGGGGTGCACGCCCTCTCAATTCGCTGCTATAGTGAATATGTGCTCCGTGCTCTGTTTGAACAGGAGGGGCAGGGTCGCCAGGGAGAGGCAAGCCCAGGGCGCGCCAAGAAGGGCGGGGCTGTGCAGCCCCATGCCCAAATAAGGAAACAAGCCCGTGGGATTACCATACAAGGTCACGAAACAGAGCACGGGGGAGAGGGCGGTACCGAAACTGAAGAGGGCGTGTCAGACCCGCACTAACGGTATGCGAGAAGGGAGCTGAGAGCAGATGAGCTGGAGAGAAGTGAGAGAAAGGCTGAGCTGAGCTGCGTGGTGAGATCGCAGCTGCTAAAGAGAAGTGAGAGAAAGGCTGGGCTGAGCTGGGTGGAGAGACCCGCGCTGGAAGGGAAGTGAGAGGAAGAAAAATACGAGCTGAGCTGCGTGGAGAGGGACACGACAAAAGCAAGGGTCCAAGAGAAAGCCGAAGAGCTTTTACGAAACAAGCTACACGAGAGATACAGCAGAGGAGTGCAGCCCCGTTTCAACCAGCCGCGTGAAGCCCTGACGGTGTGCGCTGTAAAGCGGCTTACAAGGAGCTGCCGGCTCCCCGCTTCCCGCCCGGAGTGGACCTGCTTGCTGTGCCCTGTGATCCCACCTGCTCATCCTTTCCAGCCATTCCTGCCTGCAAGTTCCCCATTTGCCTACGTGAGTTTGTTTTGTTCGTGCTGTCCTGGGTAGTAACTAAGTCTGTATAAGCTAGTAATTTTCACTGTGTCACCTGTGTCTCATGTCCCCTGTAAATAAACGTGACTGCTCTTTTTGCTTATGTGTGTAAATAATAATAAACCCCGTTACTCTTCTGTACGTCTTCTTCTTCCTCTTTGCATTCGTCGTCTTAGTCTTTTCCCGATTGAATAGCGGTGGCGCGATACGGCCAACATCTGGGTGAATCGGGTGAGTCGGGGAACAACTGTTCGGTCGCGGAGCCTCCGCTCGGCAAATATAACATCCTTAACCGCGAACCGTAACAATATATACACACTATATATATACACACAGTGTGTTCAAAAAGTATCCGACCTTTATTTTTCGTGCGTAAAAAAAAAGAAGCTAGGGAGGCGTTGATTGGTGCACGTATGTAGGCGATCCTAATGCGCACGCGTGAATTTTTTCCCACCTGCAGAAGCTGTCATTCGACGGCAGACCGCCGATGAGTGAGGACATGTAAGTGAGTGCCGTCGGATTTTCGTTTTTGACAAAATGACGGAAAAACTTGAACAACGCTACTGCATCAAATTTTGTGTTTTTTGGCCTCGGGGATGTTGGGTGCTTCCATTGTGATGACTGCAACTTGGTTTCTGGGTCGTACCCATAAACCCAGGACTCATCGCCAGTGATCACTGTGTTGAGGAAGCTGGGATCGCTGTTCACAGTCTCCAGCATGTCCTGTGCGATCTCCAAACGGAGTTGCTTCTGCTCAATCGTTAGCAGCTTTGGTACGAACTTCGCTGAGATTCTCCTGAAGCCCAAATCCTCCTTCATAATGGAATGAATGGTGTTGAATCTTGCGGATCGTTTCCACTTGGGAATCGCCAAGCTTTACACAAAATTTGATGCAGTAGCGTTGTTCAAGTTTTTCCGTCATTTTGTCAAAAACGAAAATCCGACGGCGCTCACTTACATGTCCTCACTCATCGGCGGTCTGCCGTCGAATGACAGCTTCTGCAGGTGGGAAAAAATTCACGCGTGCGCATTAGGATCGCCTACATACGTGCACCAATCAACGCCTCCCTAGCTTCTTTTTTTTTACGCACGAAAAATAAAGGTCGGATACTTTTTGAACACAGTATATATATATTTTTTTTTTATTTATATATATATATATATATATGTATATATATCTGCCGGGTTCACTCAGCACGTGCCTGCATGATTATCGCTCTCTCTCTCTGCCGGTCTGACTCAGCACGTGTGCATCCGCTCTCGGCCGGACCCTCTCACCAGCCTCAGTATGTGCCTGCATTACTCTTCGCCTTGGGTTCCATTGGCTGTACACGTGTTTTTGGACTCTCTCTCTCTCTCTTCGGCCTGGGACATTGCTCATCTTGCTTCTGCACGTGATTCACTCGCTTGGCCAGTTTCATTCTTGCACTTGTGCCCGACACTTGATTTACTTGCACGAGATCATGACGTGCTTACTCCACGTGTCCCTGGCACTCACTCTGCACGGTTCCCGACACTTCTCACCTGCTCGTGTTCGTGCTGGGATGACCGTTACCTGCTCGTGTTCTCCAGTGTTCAAATGTATAATTAAATTTAAGAAAATATTTAGAGGTTTAAAGGTGTATATTGTGTATAAATAAATTAATTCCAGATTTACCGCCGTTTTACCCAGTGTCTATTACGTCACCCTAGATAACTCATTACATTAGTTCTTCATGAAGCCTGAACTTGGCTGAACGGTTTAGGTGGCTGGGTTGAGATCTTATGGTCCTGAATTCAAGCCCTTGTCGTGCCATTGAGTTAACATCAGGTAGGTTGACTCAACCTGTCATCCTTTTGATGTCGGCAAAATGAGCACCAGCTTACTGTTTACAGGGGGCATTTCTTCAGTGGCACAGCTGTACTCCCAGCAATGATGCAGCCAAGCAGCCACAGGCTGCAAATGAAACCAACAAGCTATTCATGTCTCTTGTTTGTGTCCTTTATAACGTCCTTAAAAACAGTAAGTTTCCTATTTGGAATGATTTTCAATTTTGTTTGACTGCCAGCCTGGTAGACAAAGTAGAAATAATATCTCAGTCCTACCTGCACATGTGCGATCAGGACGAATTTAGAGCCAAAGTACAGTAAAACTAAAAACTTGTCTTTCTATTGATGTTCTGATTAGTGTTCAAAATATAACTTTCATTCCAAATAAGTTGTTCCTCGATCATAAACTGACGATTATAAATTGATCAGACAGACAGGTAGACGGACAGACATTAAGCAATTGCTTAACCCCACTGTTTTCCACGCGTGTGAGCTCAACCCCAGTGTTTCCACGCGTGTGAGCTCAACCCCACTGTTTTCCACGCGTGTGAGGTTAACCCCACTGTTTTCCATGCGTGTGAGCTCAACCCCACTGTTTTCCATGCGTGTGAGCTCAACCCCACTGTTTTCCACGCGTGTGAGCTCAACTCCACTGTTTTCCACGCGTGTGAGCTCAACCCCACTGTTTTCCACGCGTGTGAGCTCAACCCCACTGTTTTCCACGTGTGTGCGCTCAACCCCACTGTTTTCCACGCGTGTGCGCTTAACCCCACTGTTTTCCACGCGTGTGCAGGGTGACAAAGCAATATGAATGAAATGAATGAATGATCGTTTTAAGGCCATTTTTCCCCACTAGAGCAGGGGTTAGCCTTGCGTGCCCCATTACCTCATGGTTACCTTTTTGAGGCAATGTTTCTATGACCGGATGCCCTTCCTGACGCCAACCCTTGGTTGCCTCTTGCGATGCGCAGGGATACGGTGTATCTATTGTACATCAGGGTATACACCAGAATCATTCATCCCAGCAAGCTGGTACTCAATTTGCCGACCTCGGAGGGATGACAGGCTGAGTCAACCCCCCCTGGCATTAATTCAGCAATCGACTGGGATTCGAACTTAGGATCCTGGGATCCCAAGCCAGCACCCTAACCACT
The DNA here is from genome assembly GCF_964187855.1 of Myxine glutinosa. Lineage (NCBI taxonomy): Eukaryota > Metazoa > Chordata > Myxini > Myxiniformes > Myxinidae > Myxine > Myxine glutinosa. Next base: position 28,472,890 of record NC_136261.1, read on the forward strand.
AAGCCAACACCAGACTATGGTAACAAAGCAATATCTAATAGTATATTGTAATTACTAATAATATGTACTTTTATAATTCTTCTTTTTATCAATTTTTCTCAAAAAAGTTGACTTCAACAAACTAAGCTAAGCCAAAGAAAGCAATGGGTAGAAAATAATTTAAAGGTTCGCAGTAATTTGTTTGGCAAATACATTTTATAAACGAGAATGGTACTTGGTAGAACACATACCCCCGCCAGGCTGAACGGTTTATGTTTTGTATCCACTGATTAGCCGGATTTCGATCCAGACCTGAAATAAAATCGAATCGGCTTGTTCTTGTCACCTAATCAATTCATCCACCTAGTTTTGGCATAATCCATTCACAACTTTTGGAAATATCATGCTGTGTATTGTTTTTGGCCCCATCTCTCAATGGTGAAAAATCACTTTATATATTTTAAAAAAACATAGTATCCAGATCTTCACCGAAATGGAATCAATTCGTCCTTGTCACACACACAACCTATCCACCAAGTTTCATCAGAATCTGTCCATAACTATTTTGAGATATTGTGCTCACAGACAGTCAGACAGGCAAACAGGAGTGAAAACACAAAGTAGGCTCTTTTTTGTTGCTAGTTATTTAACCAAGATTTCTTTATGAGAAAAGGGAGAGCGTTCAGTGATCCTTCAGTGAACTGTTGATGACGAATACAGCTTCTGGGACATTGTGGAAATCCTAGATGTGGTCATGATTCACATATGTTCCATAAATCATTCCTGTGGGACAAAGCAACAAAATAACTACTTTTGCTAGAAAACTCAAAGGAAATAAGTGGGACACGTGCCAATGAATGTACTTCTAGGAAACCCTGCATGTTCAATTGATGAATGGCTGATGAAGTCTGACAGTAACGCAGGGAGAATGCCTGCCACTCAAGAAATTTCAATTTCTGCATAAGCAGAGTTCGCTTCTTGGTGGAAAATGCTTTTGGGTGCTGAAAGGGACTTAGACATGTTCTTTTAAAATGTATGATGCAAAGTTAAATTTGGTGCGAACAATAAGATCGACATGCGGCATCATTTAAAAATCGAACAATAATATATTTTTGAAATACAAGTCCTCGTCGAGGACACAGCCAGAAACTGCACCATTAAAATGGGAAATGCAGATTTAATATTTAAATGAATAATTAGTTAATAATTCAACGTGATATACAGGTAGCAGTGTAGATGTACAAATCAAAATTCACTGGTTACAAAAGTATTCAGCCCCTTAGGTCAGTACTTGGTGGAAACACCTTTCACAGCAATGCCTGCGATGAGTCTTTTTGGGTAGTTGGTCTCGACAAGCTTTGTACAGTGAGATGGTGAAATCTTTGCCCATTATTCACTTGAAAATTGCTCTTCCTGCCAAGTTTGATGAGGATTGTCGATAGTTTGCATTCTTCAAGTCTCTTCATAAATGTTCAGTTCGGTTCAAGTCAGGATTTTGACTGGGACACTCAAGAACATTTATTTTTCTTCTGATTCATCCACTGCAGTTTGGCTTTAGCTTTCTGCTTCAGATCATTCTCCTGCTAAAATGTGAATCTCCTACCCAGGTTCTGATTCAAGCAGGTTTTCATCAAGGATTCTCCTGTACTTTGCACCATCCATTGTCTCTTCTATCTTGACAAGCTTGCCAGTCCCTGCTGATGAAAATCAGCCCCATAACGTGATGCTGACACCACCATGCTGGACAGTATGGATGGTGTGGCTGGGTGATGTGCAGTGTTAGGGTTGTGCCAGACGTAACGCTTTGACTTTAGACCAAAAGGTTCAAATTTTGTCTTGTCTGACCAGAAAACGTTTCCCCACATATCTGCATTATCATTTAGATGCTTTTTTGCAAACTCCATACGAGCTTTTCGATTTTCGATTCGACTTTTCGAAGGAGAAGATGAACAAGTGGAAGGAATGTATGGAGACAAAAGGTCTGAAGGTGAATATCGGAAAAACGAAGGTGATGGCAAGTGGTAAAGCATGTGGTGAGGTGGAAAGAACTGGGAAGTGGCCGTGTGCTGTGTGCAGGAAGGGTGTCGGAGTGAATTCCATTCAATGCACAATGTGCGCTGAGTGGGTTCATCAAAAATGTAGTGGTTTGAGAGGGTCATTAACCAGTGTGGCAGCTACATTCAAGTGTAAGGTGTGCACAGAGGGAGCTGCAGATGGAGGAAATGTTGAGTTGGATCTTGGAGATGGCGTGAAGCTGAAAGGTGTGAAAACATTTTGTTACCTTGGAGACATGCTGAATGGAGAAGGTGGATCAGACTCGGCAACGGTTGCTCGAGTGAGATGTGCATGGAAGAAGTTTCGGGAATTGAGTGGCGTGCTGACGAGGAGGGGAGTGTCGTTGAAGCTGAAGGGAAAGGTGTATGCTGCACGTGTGAGAAGTGTTATGATTTATGGGAGCGAGACATGGGTAATGAACGTAGAGCAGCAACGAAGGATGGAAAGGGTGGAAATGCGAATGGTTCGGTGGATGTGTGGAGTATCGTTGAGAGAGAGGAAGACAAATGATGAATTGCGAAAGATGATGGGAATAGAGCCTGTAATGGATGCTGTGAAGAGAAACAGGTTGAGATGGTTTGGTCATGTGTTGAGGAAGGATGAAAGTGACTGGTTGAAAAGAGTGATGGGAATGAATGTAGAAGGAAGTAGAGGACGGGGAAGACCGAGAAAGACTTGGCTCAAGCTGGTCGAAGAAGAAATGCGGGCAAGGGGGTTAACAAGGAGAGATGCAGAAAATAGGGCAAAATGGAGAACATTGTCATGGGGACCGCAAGGCTAACCCCCGCTCTTGCAGGGAAAATGGCCTTATAAATGCCTGTTGTTGTTGTGTTGTATACGAGCTTTTCGATGTCTTTTTTCAGTAATAGCTTCTTTCTTGCCACCTTTCCATGTAGGCCAGCTTTGTGAAGGGCACGGATATTGTTAAGTGAAGAACACTGACCCCCTTCTCAGACATGGAGCCTTGCAGCTTTTGCAAAGTCATTGTTGGATTTACAGTCTTTACATCTTCCACTTCTTAATGATGGATCCCATACTCCGAGACAACAATTGACTTTGACATCTTCTTATAACCCTCTCCTGAACGGTGCTTCTCCACCACTTTATGTTTGACTTCTTTGGAAAGCTCCTTGGTCTTCATATTTGTCTTGTTGTTTGACCTTAAAACCTTAAAACCCCTTCAATAAGTGGGGGAGATTAATTTTAAGTTAAACCACTGATTACAAACAGGTGAAACCTATTACACATATTTTGTAATCTTTTAAACAAATGATTTGCTCCTGAAGTGATTTCGGGTTAATTCGGCAAATGGTTTGAATATTTATGTAACTGAGAATTATCTTATTTTCTCTGTTGATCGAACTTATTCACACTTTATCTGCTTTTTACGTCGCAGCCCAAAGGGCAATGCCATCTCGAACAACGTTTTTCTGTCCATATGTTCCCACAAACATACCAATCAGAGCTGAGGAGCTGGTCACATGACAGGGGGACAGCATTTATTAACCATTCTAGTTGCATATTTTACTAAAAGGAAATATAACCTTCTGTGGAACGTTTTGGGGTCCCAGCAGGTGTCGTAAGGTAGCTATGAGGTTTCAGAAATTCCTCAATACAATTATGATTTTGAAAACCGATCGACACGGACATTGCTCCTGAATCCGGAAATGAACAGATGACGACGGTTCACTGGTTTGATAATATTTCAATACAATTGTGATTTAACATTATATTTTGAAATATTAATATTATAGTACTAGCCGAAACCCGTGGAACATCCACGGAAGGGAGGATGTGGTGTATGGATAGAGTGTACCATTATGGATGGCATAGGGGAGCGCTCATGGGATCTTCTTCTTCCGTTAAGCTCCAATTTTTTCTCTGTAAGTTAAGTCCAATCAGTCCTCTCTACTCGAAGTGCTCAGGCCATGCCTTCCCGCTCTCATACTTTTATTTCCGTTCGGTGTAGAAAGAGATTGACATATCGTTCGTCTGTTTTCAGCTCGTTATCTTTAAGCTTCCTTACGTCTCGCCACCTGCTACGCCTCTCTGAGTTACGAGGATTTACGCAACGCACCCCGAGTATCGCAATGTCACTCCATTTAACTTTATTAAAATGACAATAAAGACGTGAAACCCGTGGAACATCCACGGAAGGGAGGATGTGGTGTATGGATAGAGTGTACCATTATGGATGGCATAGGGGAGCACTCATGGGATCTTCTTCTTCCGTTAAGCTCCAATTCTTTCTCTTTAAGTTAAGTCCAATCAGTCCTCTCTGCTCGAAGTGCTCAGGCCATGCCTTCCCGCTCTCATACTTTTATTGCCGTCGGTGTAGAAAGGGATTGACATATCGTTCGTCTGTTTCAGCTCGTTATCTTTAAGCTTCCTTACGTCTCGCCACCTGCTACACCTCTCTGAGTTACGAGGATTTATGCAACGCACCCCGAGTATCGCAACGTCACTCCATTTAACTTTATTAAAATGACGATAAAGGCGTTTCCTTATACAGACTTGGCATTTAATATGGAATATATTTTTTTTCTTGACTTGGGTTTACTTTCTGAACTCAGTATATCAATCTGGTGAGTTTCTTTTACCCTTCGGTGATGTCTTTGTTGAAAGAACCATGTCACTGATTGTCTTTCGCAGCAAGAAGTCAATAACAGGATTATATCACAGGTGGCGTGACAAAATGTAAGGACAGGTACATTTGACGACTGGCTTCACAATCAGGTATATAAGGGTTGTTGCGTTCTGTATTAGTGGAAAACAACTGCTGCACGTCTACAAAAGTTATTGCCGCTTCCTCTGGAGATGGTCCGTCAACTTGACAATGCTGTTTGCCATGGAGTGGTGGCTTTACAAAATTTTGGCATGAAACAGCGTGCTATTGCTCGGCAATATGGCATCACTCAAGGTCAGGTGTCAAAGATCCTGAAACGAAATGCTCAGAGGGGTGTCCCTACTCCAATACCGAGGCCAGGACGTCCACGCAGAACCACAAGGAGAGATGATCGCCAGCTGCACCGGTTAGTCTGCAATGGCCGTACCAAGTCAGCTAATCGGCTTAGGGCTGAGTGGCAGCAACTGACAAATGTGCCTGTATCCAGAAGGCCAGTAAATCAACGACTGGTTCAAGCAGGCTATCGTGGCAGGCGTCCCCTGAGAAAGCCACGCCTGACCAGACAACATAGCCAGCGCCGATTGCAGTGGGCCAGAGAGCACTGCCAATGGCAGCCAGGACACTGGAATCACGTGACCTTCAGTGACGAGTCTAGATTTCTGGTCTATCGTCAATATGGCTGCGTCCGAGTGCGCAGACAAGTGCATGAAGCCCACAACGAAGATTGTATAGTGCCAAGAGTCCAAGCTGGCAGTGGTGGGGTGACCGTTTGGGCTGCTTTTCATGCAGGGGGCAAAACTGACCTGGTTGTTCTGAATGGAAACCTGAACCAGTTCAAGTACAGTGCCATTCTGGAAGAAACATTGCTTCCATTTGCTCGTGCAGCCTTTCAAAGAAACTTTGTCTTCCAATATGACAATGCACGGCCTCATCGTGCTCGCATGATCCAACACTTTCTTGCTGACCGTGGTGTAGAGCATATGGAGTGGCCTGCCATGTCTCCGGATATGAATCTGATAGAGAACTTGTGGGCAGAATTAACGCGTCAAATCGACAACTTGGACCAGCAGCCTGCCTCTGTGCGTGAATTGCAGCATGCTATTGTCACTGCATGGCAAGCGATTCCTGTCCAAACCTTGGCAAATCTCGTGAGCAGCATGCCTCGACGTGTACGTGCTCTCCTGAATGCTCGTGTGGGTTACACGAAGTACTGAACTGTAATTTTACTGTCTGTAATCCCAGTCATAATTTAGCTTTTGTTTTTGTTGAATTTTTTTTTGGCTAATGTGCAAAATAAAGAGATACTTCTGGAAAACGTACAGAAGTTTAACACAGTACTGTCCATGAATTGAGTTCGATATCAGTTTACATCACTTTCAAGGATCAATTTATTTGCTTCGAAATGTCAAATGTGTTTTTTGTTTCTTTTAAAGGTTACATTAACAAAATCTAGAATAATTTCAACATAATTCCAATGAACTTTTGGTTCTAAGTCATCTTGAAAAGTAAGTTCACCCCCACAAAAAAAATATTCCATATTAAATGCCAAGTCTGTATATCCTAATTTAAAATGTTCAAGGGAATAAAAAGACCATTTGGTTCACACCACCCATGTTCACACCACTCGACTGTCCAATCAGTGGACGGCGCGCTTCGCCTTCGCCCAGCAGACGCCAATACGATGGCGTCGTAAGATGGCGTCGTATCGGCAGTTAATCGGATGCTTTTGGGCCCCAACGTCAGCTAATTCAGATTTTTCGAGTATGGCTGTACGTGATAAACAAAGAGCGCGGTTCGTAGATCGTAAATCCATGAGTGCCGTGGGCATCGGGTCACTGGGTGCGGCGTAAAAGGGATAACAAAGTCGAGTCCTTATGCTATTATTATATAGATTAATTCGTGATTGCAATGATGCTGTTTGGAATGAAAATATAAAGATATTGAGTTTAAAGCAGAATGAGGAAATGAGGAAGGGGTTTCCATCCGTGACATTCATGGATTCCCCATTTGCAGTTTCATTATTGACTGGATACAGCAACATTCAGACTGGGTACATTTTTGGTCCAAGTCCTTCACGAACCTGCTGTCAACGCCTGACGTTTGACTGAAGGTGACACAGGAATGTGAAATTTATTGGTTCATCGTTTGCCATTGGCCGTTTTTTTACCCAGGTCATTCACGAACCAGCTGTCCATGCCTGAAGTCAAAAAAAAATTAATACTTAAATTATTTGCTATTTGATAACTGGTATTGGTCATACTAGTTCATACCATCCTCTTCAACTAAAGTATTAAGCAAGTCTGGCTATGCCGTTGTTAGACTTTTGGCCTTGTTTTATCTTTATCACCTTGGAATAGTTTGTGACGACTCTATATGTAATGTTTAATTTGAAAGCATCATGAAATAAGCTCAGGGGGAATCAAAATGTAAAAACTTTAGAGGTGGAGGTGAATAATTTTGCAGACTGCTCAAAATAAATAATGTTTCCTGAAAACATATACTATCCTGTACTATTGGAAGAAGTCAGTAATCAAGGAAAGAAGGTGCTAGGCTTTATTGTTGCTGTCAAAACGTCAAGATATATTTGAAAACTTGTTGGCAAATGAAGTCGATTTCAAATGCACCTTTATGTGCTGTTGCTAGTTGGAACAGTAGATATAAAGGAAAAAGCAGTTTGTCATTTTCATTTCTGTCACCAGAGACTCCTAGAGCACAAAGGAGACAATGTTTGAATGTCAGTATCCTGATATAAACTAATGCAGAATTCAAAAATGTTTCATGTTTTATGCTTTTATTGAAATTCAAATGGATGGAACATTTCATGCTTTTTATTTCAAGCTAACCAAAAAGGAAAGACTTAATATACACACTTTTACATTTGGTTAACTGTATGCATCTTCAAGGGCTTACAGGATGGTCTAGAGGTATGCACGCAGTCGCCTCTCAACTGTCTAGCCTGGGTTCGAATCCTGACCCAGCTATAAACTGTCACCCTGGTGTTTCACAGGCAGGTTGATTCATCAATGTGTTTACCGTCCCTAAGATGGATGTTAAGCCGGGCGTCCCGTTACCAGCATTACTTAGTGGACCTTAAAGATCCCATGGAGTCCTTCCTGAAGAGCAGGCGAGCTATTTCTGCTACCATGAACAAATTCCAAATTCCTGCCCTTACCCACAGAGGGCATTGCATCAGCGGCCTAGCCGTGCTCTTCGCCAATGATGCTACCCTGCAGGCGTGAACTACATTGGAAGAAGAAGAAGAAGAAGAAGAAGATGCATCTGCATATAGTGAAACCTTTCTGATTGTAAAGTCTACCAGATGTTAAAATAATGGATTAAATAATTAAAACAACTATTTTTCCCCTGTTAAGGACAGTAGCTGGAAGTTTCTTTCAAACGTACTGTAGGGTTTGTCATTGAAACGTTCAATGGCTTCTCTCCTCCACCCACACTCCAGGGTCTGTTCATCTTTCTCAATATTTCAATCATACTTGCTTGTAAACGAACATACTTGTTGTGTTCAAGCAAGGCAGTAGGTATTCTTTTTATTGCCTCCTTAACTTTTATTTTGGTATTCCTAAATGTAAACAAAATGAAATAAAAGACCACACTACATTGGAGTCATCAGGAGGAACCGGAATAAGCAAAGATGGCATCATCAGGAGGAACCAGAATAAGCAAAGATGGAGTCATCAGGAGGAACCAGAATAAGCAAAGCTGGCATCATCAGGAGGACCCAGAATAAGCAAAGATGGAGTCATCAGGAAGAACCAGAATAAGCAAAGATGGAGTCATCAGGAGGAACCAGAATAAGCAAAGCTGGCATCATCAGGAGGACCCAGAAAAAGCAAAGATGTAGTCATCAGGAAGAACCAGAATAAGCAAAGATGGCATCATCAGGAGGAACCAGAATAAGCAAAGATGGAGTCATCAGGAGGAACCAGAATAAGAAACGATGGCATCATCAGGAGGATCCAGAATAAGCAAAGATGGCATCATCAGGAGGACCAAGAAAAAGCAAAGATGGCATCATCAGGAGGACCAAGAAAAAGCAAAGATGGCATCATCAGGAGGAACCAGAATAAGCAAAGATGGAGTCATCAGGAGGAACCAGAATAAGCAAAGCTGGCATCATCAGGAGGACCCAGAATAAGCAAAGCTGGCATCATCAGGAGGACCCAGAATAAGCAAAGATGGAGTCATCAAGAAGAACCAGAATAAGCAAAGATGGAATCATCAGGAAGAACCAGAATAAGAAACGATGGCATCATCAGGAGGATCCAGAATAAGCAAAGATGGCATCATCAGGAGGACCAAGAAAAAGCAAAGATGGCATCATCAGGAGGACCAAGAAAAAGCAAAGATGGCATCATCAGGAGGAACCAGAATAAGCAAAGATGGAGTCATCAGGAGGAACCAGAATAAGCAAAGCTGGCATCATCAGGAAGAACCAGAATAAGCAAAGATGGCATCATCAGGAAGAACCAGAATAAGCAAAGATGAAGTCATCAGGAGGAACCAGAATAAGAAAAGATGGCATCATCAGGAGGAACCCGAATAAGCAAAGATGGCATCATCAGGAGGACCCAGAATAAGCAAAGATGGAGTCATCAGGAGGAACCAGAATAAGCAAAGCTGGCATCATCAGGAGGACCCAGAAAAAGCAAAGATGTAGTCATCAGGAGGAACCAGAATAAGCAAAGCTGGCATCATCAGGAGGACCCAGAATAAGCAAAGATGGAGCCATCAGGAGGAACCAGAATAAGCAAAGCTGGCATCATCAGGAGGACCCAGAATAAGCAAAGATGGAGTCATCAGGAAGAACCAGAATAAGCAAAGATGGAGTCATCAGGAGGAACCAGAATAAGCAAAGCTGGCATCATCAGGAGGACCCAGAAAAAGCAAAGATGTAGTCATCAGGAAGAACCAGAATAAGCAAAGATGGCATCATCAGGAGGAACCAGAATAAGCAAAGATGGAGTCATCAAGAAGAACCAGAATAAGCAAAGATGGAATCATCAGGAAGAACCAGAATAAGAAACGATGGCATCATCAGGAGGATCCAGAATAAGCAAAGATGGCATCATCAGGAGGACCAAGAAAAAGCAAAGATGGCATCATCAGGAGGACCCAGAATAAGCAAAGATGGAGTCATCAGGAGGAACCAGAATAAGCAAAGCTGGCATCATCAGGAGGACCCAGAATATGCAAAGATGGCATCATCAGGAGGACCCAGAATAAGCAAAGATGGCATCATCAGGAGGAACCAGAATAAGCAAAGATGTAGTCATCAAGAAGAACCAGAATAAGCAAAGATGGAGTCATCAGGGGGAACCTAGATAGGATTCCAGTTTCAGTTGAAACTCCTCTACATTAAAACCCCATCCAGGGGGTTGCTTACTTCCAGGTGAGCCTTCCAGAAAGAATTCGTAAGAATTAACTTTTCAATATACAGATAAAAAAGATTATGAATAAATTGAAGAATTCCACCCCCCCCCCCCCCCTAACCACCAAATAAAATCTTGTATTATATTTCACCCTGATCTTGCCTCAGCAGAATTATTGTCTATTTGCTTAGGGCAATTCCTTCAAGTTGCGGCTAAATAAGATTTTTATGAGATTTACATATTTGTAATGGAGGTCATCGATCTTTTTTAAAACCCTTTATTTCTTGAAAATAAAATCGTAAAGTTAAATTAATTATTATACTTATTTCGTTTTGGAACCCTTATGTTCAAACGAGATCGAAAATAATTACCAACTAACTTTGTGCAATTTTATTTACTAATAATTCTGAGTTTCATGGTTATTCGACAAGACAACCCAGTTAAATGTTCCACCTTCCATGAGTAAGAACAAATTCTGCAAAGAAAACGATAATTTTTACTTGACCCCAATTTTTATATTCATTACATTCAAATTTTAACTCAACTTCCGGCTTCCATACATTTATACTCAAGTTGAATTATTATTGTTGAATAAGTATATAGATTGTACTCATAAATATTTTATTCTGCCTATGAGTTTTTAAGTCGGTTAACTTCAAGATAATGGTGTAATTTATGTCGGTATTTGCTGTAAAATATTTTTTGTTGTATAACATGTTAAACTAGAACGCCACTCAGTAGAGCGCATACTCCCGCCGTGGGTTTAGTTGGAATAATACGTTTTGTTTAACATCCCCTCTCCCAAAAACAATAAATGAAAAAGAAAGTAAGCCCTAACTGTCAGAGAATTTATTTTGATATATCTCGGAATTAGAGGAGAAAAACATCATTTAAGAATAAGAATAAAAGCTTTAATGCAGTAAAACAGAAAAAATCTTTCCCAAAAAAATTTCCCAAAAAAATTCCTGGATCCGGAATAATATCCTGAGCTTCACCAAAAACTAATCAATTCTTCCTTATCCCAAGGGCAATCATCCCACCAACTTTCATCCAAATCCGTTCAGAACTTTTCCAGATATCTTGTTCACAAACACACGAACACACACACACGGACGGACACGATCGAATGCGTTACTCCCTGGTGGGAGTAATAAACCTGAAAATCGCAGAGCCAGAACCAGAATTATTTATTTGGTCTGGGAAGCCCATGCGAGGTTTCTTCTTCTTCAGCCTCTCACAACCCTGGGTGAATATGCGATCTTTAAAAAAAAAGTTGGAATTTTGCCAAATCTGTTTTATTCGTTTGTTAATATACCTCAGCCATTGACAAATCTGGAACTAAGTCTTTATAAGTTCATCAAATACTGACACCACAAATGACATTCGCTGAGCTAAATGTTGATATCTCTTCTGCAGTAAAAAAAATAAAAATAGGGATTTAAACCATTATGTGTATCAAACGATACATTTTATGAAACGGGGAAACCTAATACACACCTTGGTGGTTTTAAAATGACAGAATATGTCTATATGAGAAAAAAAAAATGAACATTGAAGGCGACGCTGCTAAAAAAAAAATATACACCGCTCTAACACATAACCACGAGTTTAAACTACATTTACAACAAATATGAAAACTATTTTCATATCACAATGTTAAATATAGAATATATAGAAGATAATGTTAAAAAAAAATGAGCCCTATCTTCTAATCTTAAAAAAATCCTTCAAAAAATTCCTGGATCGGGAATAATATCCTGAGCTTCACCAAAAACTAATCAATTCTTCCTTATCCCAAGAGCAATCATCCCACCAACTTTCATCCAAATCCGTTCAGAACTTTTCCAGATATCTTGTTCACAAACACACGAACACACACACGCACACACACACGGACACGAGTGAATGCATTACTCCCTGGCGGGAGTAAAAATAAATAGTAGTGAGCTCAGTGAGTTCCATAGACAAGTTAGGGAAAAATGATACAAGCGGAAGACTTTAAATTAACTGTTGCATTTAGATTGCAAAGAGAATATACAGCCAAGAAAACAGAAAGTGAAGAATGAAAAGAGATGCGAAGAACAGCATTATGGTGGTGCATCTCCTATTAGTGGTTTGGCCTATTTTCATTGATGTTCAAAAATAATGTGATAGCTAACGAAATAAAATAACATACACTTGGAACATACACTTGGAAAAACTTTAAGCATGAGCTGCATTTTTCTGGATCATAGCAATAACCGAGAGAATAGAAAAAGATATGTTGGGCAAATGACTTGAGACAAATGAAGAGTTTTTGTTTCGAAATTTCCATCACAAAATGAGAATGTCTGCGATGGCAGTTTTACACCAAAAACACTATGCCTTTAGAATTCGGCTGCTGGTAACGCATCGGTGAGGTGTTGGCCTCAAGACCAGTCAATAACAACATCCAATGATGTCACAACAAAATGGATGCCTCAAAAGGTGAATAATGTGGGTAAGATTCATTAGAATGAAAGTCCGCTGCGACCTTCCTCATCCCTTGAAGAAGCCACTGGATCGAATCCAAAGGGAGTTGTTACCATTCCTCGCACAGCCTCAAATGGTGCCAGAGTCTCAACAGGAGAGTCCATGTTATTCATTCTACTCACAAGCGAACAGGCTCTAGTTGATTTCAATCAAGACTCCTTTCAGGAGTCCATTGTTTTGTAGGTTTGGCATGTCATCCACGAATATAGGTCTTGTGCGAAGTGGGTGGCTGTCAAAATATGTAACAACATAATCCAAAATGTCTGAACTGTAATTTCTTTACAGGCCCATAATCAGAACAGATCTCCAACCTAACAGGATGGCCTCTACAATGTTTTCTTGGGTGTATGGGCCATGTTAGCTTTCTGCCAAACCTGAGTTCCACCATCAGTCGCATGCAAAAAAATCATCCAGGAAGCAAGATTGCACGGCACCATGCCAATGGACTGTTTGTTGTTTTGGTGGAGATAAGATGGCATCTTATCAGTTTGCTGCCTTTAAACCGGCAGCAAGAAGCCGATTCTGGACATTTCAAGTCGATAACCTCTGAGGGAGATTCCATTATTGCCACAATACATGTGGCAAAAGGAATATCTCTGGAGAACTTGATCAGAGCTGCATTTTCCTTGTCGGAGATCACCCAAGGTCATCCAGTTGAATACCTGTCTGCAACATCATTGGTTTGTTGGTGATTTCACACTGATCTGCTGATAATGGTCCAATGGAAGCCAAGTTGACGTCCAAGTTCACTGTGGAGTGGAGAACATTTCCGCATTGTTCCTCCCAATAATTTGCCACCCTTAACTTAATTGAATCTTCTATGGATCATAGTAACTGAAAAGTAAGCAATAAAATCTTACGGTAGGGCTAACTAGTACGGAGGACAATAAGGAGCAGTAGCTTCAAGAAAAGTGGCGTGATAAAGCGGTTCAGCTAATATGAGACACTGGGATTCTTTAATGTCCGACGGTTTATTGAAGCCAAATTAAAGGATGGCGGTACTGTCTTTGCACACAAAATTAATGAAAACCGGAAGAAGTCCATCCTCTCGGGGGGAATTGGGAAACGGAAAGGATGAGAAAAAAAGCCAAGAATTACAGGCTTGCACTGTACCAACATGGACTCAATAGACTGCATGAAAAGCATTTATAAACTTGACAGTAATAATGTTCCCACATGTAGGCAAAGCAGTAAAGACTTTCTAACAGTAACACAGTCCACCAATGGAAGTATGCCATGATATTTTTACCTTCTCCAAATCTTGACCAGGTGAAAGTGCTTTTTACCTCCACCACTAAAGGTGGAGGTTATGTTTTCACCCCTGTCTGTCCGTTTGTGAACAAAAATCTCAAAATGTTGTGGACGGCTTCGGACGACATTTGGCAGAGACGTAGCGTATGTGACAAGGACGAAATGATTAGATTTTGGTGAAGATCCGGATTCGGATCCGGCTACTATAATTTTTTAAGTGATTCTTCACCATTGGGACAAAGGGCCATAAACGATACATAGCAGGATATCTCAAAACATTGTGGATGGATTTGGACAAAACTTGGTGGACCGGTTGAATGTCTGACACGGAAGATTCGATTCGAGTTTGGTGAAGATCTGAATATGGATTCGGATATGAGAATTATTTAATTTTTAAAGTGAATATTCACCATTGGGACATAGGGTCAAAACGATACAAAGCAGGATATCTCAAAAAGTTATGGATGGATTTGGAGGAAACTTTTTGAACAGTTTGTGTGTCTGACAAGGAAGAATAGATTCAATTTTGGTGAAGATCCGGATCCGGATCCAGCTAGTATAATTTTTAAAGTGTTTCTTCACCATTGAGTGATATGGCCAACAAGGCGGAGGTATGCTCTCTACTGAGTGCCGTTCTAGTTTCCAATTTGACTGTCCCTATACCGTGCTGGACTGCTGGCTGTGAAAACATGCCTTGGCCTACTAATGAATTGAAAATTACAGCCTTTGAATTGAGGGTTCTTTAATTTGTGTTTGAAAGAAAATTGGAATTTCATTCAATATTGTTTTTGGCAATAGTATTAATTGGTGAGTGTGCTTAACTTACAAATGGCAAAATAAAAACAGACTTTAAATGTGGCATTTCATTTTGAATTACAAAGGGAAATATCGATATAAAACCATCAAAATCAAAAGTCAACGAGAGCAAAGTTTATGGCGTGCCATTGCAGATCCCCACGCTTCCCACCTTAAGAAAAGTTGAAAGATGGCAAAAAGTTCCACCAGGAATGGCCCAATATCAAATTTTGAGTTAAAAAAAAACTTATGTTTTGACCCCTGTGATCCCATGTCCCCACCTCCTGGGACATGAACCAGGGGTAAAATCCCAAAAATCGTTACGTATTTTATGCATCCCTCAATGTTGATTGCCTCGACAAAGTTTCATTTAAAATGTTTTAAAATGTGCCCATAATTGCATTTTTTGGTATTTGACCTTTCGACCCTGCACCAGGGCTACAGAGGGGCGGGGCCAAAAAATGATGCTGCTCTTGTACCTTTTTGCCATGCATTGATCATAACTACCAAGTTTGGTGAATTTAGGCACCACCATTGAAGACGAGATAGTGTGACGGACAGATAGATAGACAAATAGCTGTTTGTTTGCCTTCTTCAAATGCTTAAAAATAGTGATGCCTACAATTGATTTAAAAAAAAAATCCTATGTAGTTCATCTTACCAATTTTAATGTAAAGATAAATAAATTCCAAAAATCAAATAATAACTCTTCCTCGTTCAAAGTCAATGAAGTTAAGGCACATGGGTTGTGCCATTAGTCATACATACAAATTATTCGTTTTATGTTTTCTTTTTGTCAGTCGTCCTGTAAACTGTTCTACAAACACAACTTGAAATGTTGTTCATGTATATTGTTAAAATGGATGGTTTTCTCTAAAATATTATAATAACTTTCACTTTATTGTTTCTCACTAAACTTCATTTCATCAGGCGATGTAATTGCAATGGATTAGACAACATGCCGAATCCAATATAGGCCTGGCCCAGATTTATCTCACTGTAGTGCACAATCCAATACAGAGACAAATACTTGATCTTCAAAGGAGCAAATACTCCGTTTTCATTGATCATACAATTAGAAAATGACACAGTGTGCTCGAGTGCTTGGGCATGGACCCCATTGAGCCATGATTTTTTTCAATCAGCCTCTTTCCCCGAAACCATTCATATTGTGGCAGATATCTGCAAGTTCAGGTTCTCAATTTTCATGTATATTTATATTTCGCACCCTTGACGTTTCTGATAAATATGCACGCAAATAAATTGCAGAGTTCCTTGGAAAACGCTAAACTGACGAGTTACCGTGTTATATTTATCTCCGCCACCGAAGGTGGATTTGGATGAAACTTGGTGGACAGGTTGGGTGTATGACAAGGACGAATTGATTCAATATTGGTGAAGTTGTGGATTCGGATACAATAATTTTTAAGTGATTTTTCACAATTGAGAGATAGGGCCAAAAACGATACTTAGCTTGATATTTTGATATGTCGAAAAGTTGTGAATGAGTTATGACAAAACAAGAAAGATCAATCAGAGATTGCAGACCCTCACCAGGATGTGCTTTTAGTGGTTTTAAGGCTTTTGTGTGAAAACAAAAATGGCGGCCGAACCCCAAGACCGATGACGTCATCATTATTATTTTTTTCTAAACTAATTTATTCCTAGATTATGCTCAAGAAATTTCATCTTGATAGGATGACGTTTTGTACTTTTCGAATTATGACATCATACTGGAGGCACCTATGACATCATAATTAACATATGCTATTCCCCATAGAGAGTTCTTTACAATGAGGCATGTCTTGTCTCAGGTGCAAAGTTTTTCGTGTTTTCCAAGATGGCGCCCTACCACGTGACCTATGACGTCATAATTATCACTAAATATTATACAGGTGGAGGTGCACCTATTGTAAAAATTTCCTGTCAATCGGACCAACAGTTGCAGAGAAAATCACATTTATTCTGTGCGGACAAACAGACAGACAGACAAAAAACAAACAGACAAACAAATGGACTCAAATGCAATACCCTCTCCTCTGGCGAGGGTAACTCGGTGGATGAGTTGGGTAGGTGACAAAAACAAGCTGATTCGATTTGGGTTCAGATCCGAATCCAGATCCGGCCTATCGGTGGGATAGAAAACATAAACTGTTCAGCCTGGAGGAGGCAAGCTCTCTACCTATAGTCAGGTTCACTATGTTTTTTCGTTCAAAATCATGGTAGATTAGCAAACCTATACATTTTTGGAAACGTTATTACATGGAAAATCTGAAAATCAATGTTTACATTTGCCAATTCCGACCAATTCGATTCGACCAATTCGACCAATTCGACCAATCGACCAATTCCATTCGACCAATTCGACCATTCGACCAATCGCTTCGATCGACCATTCGACCATTCGACCAATTCGATTTGCCAATCAATTTGACCGACCTTTGCTTGTGTGGAACGGACTGTGAAAACGATGCGGACTATATTGTCGGATAGGACACACAGGACAGTGATGACGAACTCTAAATGGCATATTCTGTAATCGTGTATGTTTGATGCCATTGACTGCCTGTGTATATTTTGTCATTGACTGCCTGTGTAGATGTGAAGTTATACTGACTACATGTGTATATATGATTTTGCTGACTGCCTGTGTATGTTTGGTGATATGAATTATTGACACATTTTGATGTTATTAACTGCCTGTACAAAATGATAACATGTATTTGATTATGCAACTTATCGCGAATATAAAGACAGTATTTTGCAATTCAAAACCTTTGATTCGTGTCTTACCATTCCCCATAGCACTAATTTGATACTTTCATTGGATTCCTTGTCCCTGAAAATATAGGTTTAGTATATTTTAAAAAGGTTTTTAGGGTAATTAGAGGCAGAAATAGAACAAAATATGTATTTTACAGTGGCCATTTTGAAAATCCAAAATGGCCGCCATACAGGTATCTCTCCAAATGTAAACATTGATTTTTAGTTTCCTTATGCTATAACCTTTCCAAAAACGTATAGGTTTGCTAATCTACCATGATTTTGAACGAAATATAATTTATTGACATAGTGAACCTGACTACTCGTGCCATTCGAGTTTTGTTTTGAGATCACGTGGTGGCACAACAACGTTGGCAGTGCACCATATACAGCATGTCTTTATCTTCAGAACTCGTTGAAAGGTAATACCTACATTATCTGAATTCAACACTGAAATATTGTGCAATGATATTGTCTAACCATGTTGTACAGGAAGTTACATCAATGCTTACTGAAGCATTGCATTCTGGGTAAACCCAATGTGATGAGCAACATAGTGATGTGTGCTGCGGAACTGGTTTTGTGTTTAAACGGTGCAGTTTTAAAATGCTTGTAATTTGGTGAGAGATTGATCCTGAGTATTCTCAGGACGCATCAAACTGCTATCAATTCAAGCTAATATTAAACATACTAGCAATGGTACCCGCCCTATGGGCGGGGCTTCACTTGGGAGGCCCAAATGAAAAGGCAAAATATCAGAAATTGAAGGTTTTATTTTATTTTAAACGATTTATATAAACATCCGTTGAATCATATCACACGCAAATCATCAAAATCTAAACAGTATTTGTAGAATTTCAAAAGAAGCCACATCACTGTTCATATCGGTAAATATTATTCCATCGTGTTTGAAAAAATTGGAAAAACTGGAAATTGGGGGAAAAAATTGGAAAAACAATTTCGCCTATTTTACTCCAGGGGGTCCCAGGATTACCCACCCAAAATTTCGTTGCGATCGGTTCAGCCGTTTTTGCGGTACCTGGTAACAGACAGACAGACGGACGGACGGACATTTGGTGAATTATAGTAAGATTGAGCCGCAAGTGTTGGAGAATCATTGATGGCAATCCATGGAACTGCAGCATAATTGGATGTCACTGATGGGAGTGTGGAAGCAATTACGTTGTTTGACTCAGTTCATTTAGCATTGCAAGTCAGAGAAGTACTTTGTGCGCACTTGTTAAATTCCCCATTTTCAAGAAGTTCCATATTAATTAAGCCGTTCATTAATTAAATTCCATATTAATTAAGCCGGATGACAACCAACGCATGACTATATCGCTTGCTTGCCCTTATGTGGCACATATGGCCACTCCTATTTTCGTAGAGATGGGTTGAACAGTTCCAGAACATTCCATGTGCATTCCAGACTTGTCGCCTTATGACTCTCATGTCGTGGGACCACTTAAAGAACATCTGGGTGGCACTAGGTTTGTGAATGACGAAGACGTCACATCACATGTCCTGAATTGGCTGTGTCCCCATCCCAAAGATTTCATAGCAGATGGCATAGAGGCACTTCCGCATTGATGTGAATAATACCTTGAGAAGCTTCGTTAACCTCCCTGTAGACCTTTAATCTCCATGGCAACCATCCACTACCTTTCTATATTACAGTATGTTTACGCTAAAGATAAGCAACAAGCTTTTCCTTTGCCACAATTGAAAAAAATCAATGCTATTGATTTCATATACCTTCATATCACAATAACACTCCCGGTTTTCTCCTTTCTTTGTTACCTCCGCCACCAAAGCTAGATGGAGGTTGTTTTCACCCCCGTCTGTTTGTCCGTCCGTTTGTGAACAAGATATCTCAAAAAGTTGTGGACGGATTCGGACGAAATTTGGAAGATATGTTGCGTATGTGACAAGGACGAAATGATTAGATTTTGGTGAAGATCCGGATTCGGATCCGGCTACTAGAATTTTAAAGTGATTCTTCACCATTGGGAGATATGGCCAAAAACGATACATTGTGGGATATCTCAAAAAGTTGTCAGCGGATTTGGACGAAAATTGTTGGACCGGTTGGGTGTCTGACAAGGACGATTCGATTCTATTTTGGTGAAGATCTGAATATGGATTCGGATATGATTTAAAAAAAAAATTTGAAAGTGATTCTTTACCAATGGGAGATAGGGCCAAAAACGATACATAGCAGCATATCTCAAAACGTTATGGAGGGATTTGGACGAAGCTTGATGGACAGGTTGGGTGTCTGACAAGGACGATTCGATTCGAATTTGGTGAAGATCTGAATATGGATTCGGATATGAGAATTATTTAATTTTTTATGTGATTCTTCACCATTGGGAGATGCGGCCAAAAACGATACATAGCAGGATATCTCAAAAAGTTGTGGATGGATTTGGACGAAACTTGTTGGACCGGTTGGGTGTCTGACAAGGACGATTCGATTCGATTTTGGTGAAGATCTGAATATGGATTCGGATAAGATAATTATTTGATTTTTTATGTGATTCTTCACCATTGGGAGATCGGGCCAAAATCGATACATAGCAGGATATCTCAAAAAGTTGTGGATGGTTTTGGACGAAACTTGTTGGACAGGTTGTGTTTGTGACAAGGAAGAATCGATTCAATTTTGGTGAAGATGCGGATCCGGATCCAGCTAGTAGAATTTTTAAGCGATTCTTCACCATTGAGTGATATGGCCAACCAGGTGGAGGTATGCTCTCTACTGAGTGCCGTTTTAGTTGTATTTGTACATACAATTGTCTTTGCTGTTGCCATTTACGTTGTAGATAGACAGGTGATGAGCCATGTGGATCATCCGATGTGGGTGAATCGGAGAAATCGTCCGCTGCAGACAACACCAGAGAAGGAAGCTAAACATCGAAAAATGAAAAAGTCGGGAAAATTTTAATACTCTTCCTCAGCAAAAGCACATGACCATCATTCAGGAAAGGTTTTCCTAACCTTTCAAACTGTCCAAGTCATACAATATCACCACCCTTTCCATTTCACCGTTCGTTATTACTCCTTTGCCGGTGGACAGGTTGATGACAAACCACTTTAGCATCAATCCTGTCAAAAGTTGGAAATGTTTTTTGGATGGTTCCTGCTCTTTTTTTTGTGTTAGAGCCTTGTTGCATTTTTTTTGTTGTTCCCTTGAAAGGAACTTCAACGCATGAGAAAGCCATCGGGCTCATCAATCCTACACAATGGTTGTTCGTCCATGCTCTATCCACCTTATGTAAATGCTGAGCGTCGAGCAAGGAAGCAGCATGGAGCAGTTTTGGCTGTTCAATGGAAATTTCCACACCTTGTGATGAAGTGGCAACCTGTCCAGGATTACTTCTTCACCTTGGAAACATTCACAAGTTATCGCAAATACCCCAGGGCTTTCTCAAGAATATGGAACTACACTATCACAGACTCTTTAGGCCATGGTATTTACATTTCCTGTTTTCATATTTACATTTCTTTCTTTCCTTTTCTCTCCACCGTTTCCTGCTTGCGTGCTCAAGTTTCTTGTGCGCTCCTGATGTATGATTTAATGTTTACACCCATTCATCAATTGATTGTTATCCTGTCCCTCCACGCAGCAGAAAGTGGTGTTTTGCAATCACACGTGTGTGTGCGTGTGTGTGTCCAGACCATAACTATTTCACAACAAACTTTTATTATGAGAATATGTAGAAAATAATTAAATATTGAGTCAAAATGTGAAAGGGCAAAGTCATAGAATCATCATCATCATCATCATACTAAAATACGCAATTTGGTGTCTGTCTGTCTGATAATTTTTTGATCGTGACACATTCCGTCGTTACTTATCCAATCTCAACCAAACTTGACATGATGACCAAGGGTTACATAATGAAGGTTGTAGCGCATTCGTTTACCCCCCTACCCAAGGGGGTTTTCTCTGCCATTGCCCTCAATGGGGTTGCGTGTTGAGGTGTATATCAATGTTAAGTTAGCTTTATCGTGGAATTTTTCCAAGGCCACTTCTAATAACAAAACTAACGATAATAGCATAATATTAATGTTATTACAAAACAATATCAATACCAATAATATGCCACATCCCCAAGGTGTTTTTCCTCCTTCAACAAATGTCGAGTCAACGTTTATAAATAGCTTATCATGGCGTTTCTGTGGGAGCAACGGCCCAATGGTTTCTACCAGAAGTAAAAATATTATAAACCACAAACACATATGATTAGCTTTTTAAACAGTCGCTAATGCTGTTTATAATACTAACCATGTCGTGGAAATAAATCAGGTCCACAACTTTGTCCCATTGGTAGGTTTAATCACAATTAGATCTTTGGCATCATCCTGTAAAAATACAATTATGCAATAGATATCAGGATCTTGGTATCATATAGAAAGGACCGATAATAATAGTCAAAGCAAGCGATTCTAGCGTATATGTGCGGGTATGTACCATTCAAGTCTACAGGACTACAAGTCTTAGTAAATGTCACAGGAGTGGCTCTGCGTCGTGGATGTCCCAGGTCTTATAGACGCCCCTCAGTGGTTTAAGCGAGCATCACTCCCGGGTTCAACTTTGGTATATTTTCACTACATTCTCCCCGCCGTTAGAACTATACTGCCGCTAGGCAGGTCTCAAGCGTGCGTCAGCATTAATTGATTGGGGTACGTCATTCCATGTCAGTCGGTCCACCCGTAGCGGTCGGGGTGGCGAACTACCCTGCCAGCTCGTGTCCGGAAACTACCGGGTACGGCGTCCCCAAGCCCGGAGTCCCCTGCTTCGGAGTAGCCGCTGGAGGCAGGTGTCGGAGGGGGCACCTCAGAGCCTTCAGGCAGGGGTGTAGGTGACGACGGAAGTGACGGCAGAAGTTCCATAGAGGAAGCTTCGGTAGAGTCCATAGACTCGTAGATCGGTTCGTCGATATCCCTATAAGGGTCGATGACCCCACATGGGGCGAGATGGCGTACGGAGACAGTGGACTCGCGTCCATCTGCCGTCATCACATGAGCATGCTCGGGATTAGCCTGGAGTACCTGCACCTTATCTACAAAGGGGTCGTACTTGCTTGTGCGTACCGCTCATTTGAGATAGGCCGGCCCCGGCTCAGCGAGCCAGCTGGGTAAAGATCGGATACTACCCGAGCTTCTAGGGTGGTGGAACAGTCTTTCGTGAGGAGTCTGGTTGGTGGCCGTACATAGGAGAGCCCTGATCGAGTTCAGCGCCGCAGGTAGCGACCAAGCCCATTTATCGAGGCCCCGGCCGAGGGTCCTGAGGCTTAGCATGATGGCCCTCCATATAATCCCATTGAAGCGTTCGATCTGCCCGTTCGCCTGGGGTCTGTACGGTGTGGTGTAACTCGAAGCGACATTATTTTGGAGCAAATAACCTCTCACCTCCTGAGACAGGAACACCGCACCCCGATCGGTATGCACGTAGGCCGGATACCCAAACATAGAAAACAAATTCTGCAGGCACCGTATGACCGTGGCAGCCGTCATATCCCCGCACGTGTAAGCAAAAGGGAATCGCGAGTACTCATCAATGATAGTGAGCAGATAACGAGAGTTACTCGACACCGGCAGCGGTCCTTTGAAATCCATCGCCAATCTCTCCCACGGTCTAGTAGCCCTAACCAGCGTCCCCATGGGAGGGTTGTAAAAACGCGGTTTGAGTTCCGCACATATAGCGCAGTCAGGGCAGATCCGGCGGATGTCCTCAATCGAGTATGGCAGATTACCACTACGCACAAAATGAGTGAAACGCGCCACCCCTGGATGACACATAGTGTCATGCAAAGCGCGCAGCCCCTCCAAAGTTACGATTCCCGCGCACGTAGCCGGCCTCGATAAGGCATCGGCGACCAGGTTATCCTTCCCCGGGCGGTATTTGATGGTGTAGCAGAAGTCGGCGAGTTCGATACGCCAGCGAGTGATTTTCTCATTCTTAATACGTTGAGCATGTAAGGTGTCATACATGAACGCAATGCTTTGTTGGTCCATGATGATTTGGAAGCATCGCCCGAGTAAGTACGCTTCCTTTTCGACAGACGAATGCCTCCGATCAGGGGAGGTGAGAGTCCGCGAAAAGAAAGCCACAGGGCGCCCCCCTTGGGAGAGAGTCGCCGCTATCGCATGATCCGAGGCATCACTTTCTAAGACGAAAGATTCGCTCTCGTCGATCGTCACCACAGCGGCGCCAGCGATGTCGGCCTTAAGGCCCCCGAAGGCCGCCAAGGCGGCCGGGCTCATGGGGAACGTGTCGCAGGCCACGAGGGGGCGGAGCTTCGCGGAGTAATTTTGCACCCACTTCGAATAGTGGGTGAACAGCCCGAGAGCGCGCTTCAGCGAAGCCCGATCGCTAGGCGGAGCCATATCGAACAAAGGTCGCAGACGCTCCTTATCCGGAGAGACAGAGCCATGGGTCACGGTGTACCCCAGAAGATCTATCGTGCGTAGCGAGTAACGACACTTAGCCTCATTCATGGTTAAGCGATACCTCTGCGCAACCTCGAGGAAGCGCTTCAGATTAGCATCGTGATGCCCCTGGTCATACCCACAAACCGTAAGATTGTCCAGATATACAATGACATCCGTCAAGTTCTCCTTAGTAACGAGGTCGTCCATAGCCCTCTGAAAACAGGTGACCCCGTTCGTCACCCCAAAAGGTAGTCGGGTGAACT
Organism: Myxine glutinosa; assembly: GCF_964187855.1. Taxonomy (NCBI): domain Eukaryota; kingdom Metazoa; phylum Chordata; class Myxini; order Myxiniformes; family Myxinidae; genus Myxine; species Myxine glutinosa. The sequence goes on from NC_136261.1 coordinate 28,496,961, forward strand.
GGTATAACCTTTGACCCGATTCAAAGGCGGTATAGATGCGATCAGCCCTAGAGATGGGGACCTGATGATACACACTACGCAGATCGAGAGTGCTGTAGACGGAGTACTGGGCCACCTGTTGTACTAGCGCGTCCATCCCCGGTAAGGGGTAGGCGTCCAGCTGTGTAAAACGATTAACCATCTGTGAGTAGTCGATTACCATGCGTCGGCGATGGGCCTCACTTCGCACCACTAAGACCTGGGCCCGCCACGGCGACCGGCTAGGTTCGATAATACCATCCTTTAAGAGCTGGGCCGTTTCCTCCGCAATGAATTGCGCGTCTGCTCGTGAGTAGCGCCGTGATTTTACCGCTACAGGAGTACAAACAGTGGTCAGGTTGGGGAACAGCGAAAGAGGCTCAATTTCCATTTTTGCGAGTGCACACACAGCAAGCGTGTCAGTCCCACCGAATTCCATTTCCAAACGTCCATGTCGCTTAAGAAAATCGTGTCCTAGCAGAATATCAGCACATAAAGCAGGCAAGACCATGAGATGTACATCTGGAAACATGCGTCCCTTTATCACAAGTTTCAATCGACATTCCCCCTTAGTGCTGAGCCGAAGGCCCTGGGAGGCCATGAAGATCCGTCGTGTAGTCCCGAGGACTGGCCACCCATGTTGACGCACCAGCCGTTGATCGATAAAACTATCCGTAGACCCCGTGTCGACTAAGGCCCGCACAAAAATGCCTTCGACCATGAGCGGAATAATGGCCTGAGCAAGGCCGGAAGATCCGGCAGGTATTGTGCCATCCGAGCGAGAAGATCGCGCCTCGCGTGTGGATCCCACACCGGCTGCAGTTTTCCGGTCGTTTGGGCAGCCTTCGGAGGGCCCCCGTGCCAAACGCATCGTTGGACGTGCCGGAGCAAGAGCGTGTAGTTCGTACGAGCTGCCATCAGATGGCACTCGTGTCACGCGAGAAGGATCGCAGCCATCGGCAGTTGCATGTGCTGGAGCAAGAGCGTGTAGTTCGTACGAGCTGCCGTCGGATGGCGCTCGTGTCACGTGCAGCGTTTGCCGCAAAGCGAGAGGAGCTTTCAAACAAGAAGCTTGTCGTTTGTTTGAGGAGGGCGTGCGGATGCCAGTCAAGGACGGTCGCTCCGCGGTCGGTCGTGTTCATGCCATTTGTTTTGGCGGCCCGATGTATCTCACCAAGGACGAGCGTGCAGCCAGGGGCCCACGAGGAGGAGGACCGCTCATCAAAGCCGGGTGAGGCGCCCCGCTCTGTGCTCCGTCCGTTGGCTCAGCGATAAGCCCATTCAAGGCCGCGCGAGCTCGTGTGCCCCGCGCGGTCTTCTTGCAGACTTTTGCAAAATGTCCTTTAGTAGAACACAAATGGCATATGGCTTCCCGAGCCGGACACGCTGACCTGGGGTGCTGTCGATTGCCACAGAAGTAACACGTCGCGTTTCGTTCAGGCCTTGGCCTGGCTGCTGTAGCTGCTGCCAGGCCGGAATCCGAGTCCACCTCGGGAGCGGCCAGGGGCTCGGCCGTAGTCGAGTCCGCACCCGTATTCTCGGCGGTAGCCCTCTCCGGTCGCACGAGTTGAGAAGTCCCCGCAACGACTCGTGTGTGGTCATAGGCGGTAGATTGTTCCCGGGCCTCAGTGTAGACGTGGGCCACCCGTAGTGCCTCCGCGAACGTCAGGTCAGCTGTCTCCAAAAGTCTGAGCCTCAGAATTGATGAGCTGATTCCAGAGACGAACGCATCTCGGACAAGATCGTCCTGGACTTGCTCGTATGTCCGTACCTCTTGAGTGCTGTCCGAAAGGAGGTGTCGCAGCTCCTGGGCGAAGTGATCGATCGACTCAGTGGGCTGTTGATGCCGCGTTGCGAGCAGATGCCTGTTGTACACCACGCTCCGTTTCTTAATGTAAATTCGCTTTAGCTCTGCCACGGCGGCATCGTACGTCGTACATCGTGCGATGCTCCTGTAGACGCGGTGGTCTACTTTGGTCTGCAGCACAGACAGCTTCGTTTCAGCGGTGGGAACGGTATCCTGGGCTCCGAACTGGTTCTCCAGCGTTTTGAGCCAGTGAGTGAACTCCGAGCCCGAATCCTCAGCTTGCGGGTCAGCGCCGAGTGTCTGTACATTGATCATCTTGTGTCCCGCCATTTCCGTAGATCCTAATTGTGATTAAATGTCGTGGAAATCAATCAGGTCCACAACTTTGTCCCATAGGTAGGTTTAATCACAATTAGATCTTTGGCATCGTCCTGTAAAAATACAATCATGCAATAGATATCAGGATCTTGGTATCATATAGAAAGGACCGATAATAATAGTCAAAGCAAGCGAAAAAAGTGTATATGTGCGGGTACGTACCATTCAAGTCTACAGGACTACAACTCTTAGTAAATGTCACAGGAGTGGCTCTGCGTCGCGGATGTCGAGGTCTTATAGACGCCCCTCAGTGGTTTAAGCGAGCATCACTCCCGGGTTCAACTTTGGTATATTTTCACTACAAACGGAAGAAATTTGGAGGAATCCCGACATCCGTGAAGTAAGGTTTACTTCCAGAAATGAGCGAAGATCTACTGTACTCTAGGTACCCCCATAACTGTTGGATTAATAACATGACGTGTAGTTTTCCTGCCACTAATGTGTAGTTTTTCGTAGTGAACTTTGAAACTCGCTCCTGCTGTTTAACATGAAACTGAAAGGGAGGAAGCCCGGGTTTTGCTCATTTGCCAAGCCGATAGCTTGCGCTTGCCAAGCCAGCCGTTCCTTAACGGTTTTGAATGGAGTGCTTGCTCAAATGCTTAAACCACTTGGCGATCTCTCCACAAGAAACTTAGTAAATGAACACACACACACCCAATGTTCTTGAGACCCACCCATAGATCGACTGTAATTCATAGACCCCAAAGAGGAATGACCCCTCTTTCTGCACGTGAGCGGGTGTACTAGTATATATAAAAGCCAGTTATCTTTTGGGCTGTGTATGTATTACGTGCCGACAGACTGCCTTCGCCACATTGGCTGGGAAGCTCGCACGACTCCACACCCCATCAAAATCATGCGCAGCCATTTTGTAAAGCAGCGCAGGTAGGCCTTAGGCCTGGGTGTCAGTCAATGGCCCAGTGCAATTGGAATAATAGAAGGTATATAACCAAAATGTATTATATATGCACACGAGTAGTACGCATGTTTTTGTTTCATGTAATGTACATCACGGGTTATTTTTATTATTTTCAGGATCGAGCGATTGTGGCAGCGATCTGTGGCATTATACATCGCCCACATAAAGGCATGCGTTTACAGGTGCGAGAAATCTGGCTAAAACCGAAATGATTCACGAAACATTAATTTATGGTTTGTTGTGGTGTGTGGCGTAATGAAGTGGTGTGTTCGGTGACGAGATGTCCTGGAGTTATGCACACTCACCTCTCAAGCTCAGTTGTCCAGCCGAGTTTCGAATCCTGTCCCACCTATATACTGTTACCCGGGTTACCACAGGAAGGGTGATTCATCAATGTGTGTGCCGTCCCTCAGTGGATGTTAAACGACCATCCCATAGATGAGCGTGCCACGGTTTTACGATTTAAAAAGAAACAAAATCCAAGGTCAAATTCATGATCGATCCCATGGATTTTTTTTGTACGAAATTTCGGTTTCATCCCGAGTGTTCAAAGCAGAATAGTGGGAAAATAGAGAATCGCCCGTAATAAAAATTAGGCATGTTTTCGCCTTATTATGTAATCAAGGGTGCAATGGTCAATTGTCTATACACCGCCCAAATAAAGGGACGAGCCAATCGCTCAGTTTCTGTTGTTAACTTACCTGGAACGAAGTTCGAGGGGAGATGGCGCGTCGTCCGTCCGTGAAAGTCAGACAGAGCCAATAGGTGAGGGCGAGACTACCGGAATTAAGCTGTAACACGTGCCCTTTTGTGGTTTGTTTTCAACGTATCCAATCACGTGACTGTTGTCGCGGAGGGTGCACTTCGTAACCGGAAGTGCACCCTTCGCGTAACCGGAAGTTACGTAGTTCCGCGGGCGGCTATACAAACATTTCGTATTATTTTTCATAAAACTTTATGTTGTTAGAAAGAGAATTACTTCTAGCTTGTCGGAAAGTTAAAATTTTATAGATCAGACAAGAATTAAGCGAGTTATGATCAAATAACCTACACCGTTTCCATAACTTCCGGCTGTAACACGTGCCCTTTTGTGGTTTGTTTTCAACGTATCCAATCACGTGACTGTTGTCGCGGAGGGTGCACTAACCGGAAGTTACGTAGTCTGCGGGTGCCTATTGCAATATCCCCCTGCTTTTTTGGAATAACATGTAATGGAGATAATAAAGGCAATTTTCCCGATTTTTGTTGTTTTTGGACTGTTAAGGTCGTGTGTGTGTGTGTGTGTGTCTGTCTGTCTGTCTGTCTGTCTGTGTGTGTGTGTGTGTGTGTGTGTGTGTGTGTGTGTGTGTGTGTGTGTGTGTGTGTGTGTAACCATGTATTTTGTTACCCACGTTACCCTCGTAGAGGAGAGGGTATTGCATTTGGGTCTATTTGTTTGTCTGTTTTTTACTTGGCATAAACAAACAAACAAACACAGCAGCTAATAAACGCCACACAAATTACACCACACAAACACGTCCTGGTGGGGCTCTGCCATCTCCGATTGCTCTTTCTTGTTGCCAAATTGCTTCCCTCACTGCTGTTCCTCCACAGGAAAAGTCTCATTTCTTGGACTGTATTATTTATTGCAAATTTTATTATGATTTATTTTATTATGAAAATGAAATTCATAACCGTTTATTATGAGCACATAGAGAACACAAATTAGTAAAATGTACATTTTTTAAACTATCGTTTTGTCAGGTTTAGTGGAGTACAAAGCAGACACGGACGCGCTTTGTATTTTGAGATGCTTTGTCATTACCCTTACCAGAGGAGAGGGTATTGCATTTGACTCCATTTGTCTGTCTGTCTGTTTGTTTGTCCGCACAGAATAAATATGATTTTCTCTGCAACCGTTTGTCCGATTGACGGGAAACTTTCACCATAGGTGCAACTCCAGCTGCATAATTTTTTTATGATAATTATGACGCCATAGATCAGGTGGTTCGGCCGCCATCTTGGAAATACCGAAAACATTTGCACCTCTATATCTCTGAAAGCGCTGCAGAGAAAAAATTGAGACATGGCTCATTGTAAAGAACTCTCCATGTGGAATAACATCTGTCAATGATGCTGTCATAGGTGCCTCCATTATGACGTCATAATTTGACAAGTACAAACTTCATTCTATCAAGATGAAATTTCCTGAGCATAATCTAGGAATAAATTGGTGGAGAAAAAATAATAATGATGACGTCATCGGTCACGTGGTTCAGCTGCCATATTTGTTTTAACACAAAAGTCTTTAAAAACACTGAAAATACATCCTGGCGAGGGTTTGCAATCTCTGATTGCTCTTTCTTGGTCAATGTTGTGTATCCACCCATCTCATTTTGGCCCCATTTAAGGAACGGTCCAAAAAAAAAATTCTGGACAGCTCTAATTTCCCACCAACTCAGGTTAGCTAATTAGCATGGAAATGAACTAGGGGAGACAGCATGGTTTTCAACCTGCTTTGAGTGGTGCATTATGGGTTCTAAAGTATAGATTTAAATAAACAAGGAGGAAAAGACATAAAATGTCGTAGCCTCCGTGGTTTTAGTAATTTTGCTAAAGGCCGCGAGTCGGCCATCTTTGCTCGGATTACAAAACAAAATCGTCTGCATATGTATACTCTCGTGTGTTGTCTTCGTGTTAAGTTTGAGCAAAGTCAGTCCACGCAGTCCGAGAAATGGTTGTGGACACGTTTAAGTAACAAAATGGCCACCAGTCGGCCATGCTGGATCTGATCTCGAAATAAAATGACGTGCATATGTAAGCTATCGTTCATTTTCCGTGTACCAAGTACGAACAAAATCGATCCATACATCTCCGAGATATGGTTGTGGACGGATGGACGAGACCCAATCCATAAGCCCCCGTTTCGGACTAAGTCCAACAGGGGCTAATAAATAGATGGAATGATAAATTATTATTGGATAGTGTCAAATTGCAGTGACAATGACCAGACAGTAAATCAGTGTAAAGGAACATGGATATACAAATCTATACCTTGGTGTACAGTGAAGTGATCAAATTTAGGAACTTGAACTCTGCACCTTGCTTTTCCCTATCCCGGAGAAGTTGTAGGAGCTTTAAAGGATTGCTAAAACAAAGGAAAACTCAACAACATTCCTCATCTCAAAACCTCATTATGTTTCTGTTAAATCCGATGCATTGTATTGCAAAAAAAGATTATCTTTTGATCATTCCTTTGATTTTCCTTATCTATTGAGTATGGTGAAACTATAGTAGAGGTATCATTATTTGTAAACAACAACAAATGCTGATTTACTGCGTGCTTGGCTGCTCTTCCCAGGGGAGAAATGTCACCATCCTTTAATCTAAAGGTGCTGCTTTGCACGTTGTGTAAGCTCATGAATGTTAATGAGAATATAAAATGCAGAAAATGCGCCTTACAATGGGGGACTTTTAATCCATGCAGTTTTACTTTACCTGGTCAAAGTGTGATTTCAAAGTTAAAAATGGAACTTTTTGTATTTTTTGAGAAGCATATTTAAAGCAAAGTTTATTGTAGAGGACTGTAAAGGTAGTGAGAAGAGAAGGGAAGGTAGGTTTGGACTTGGGAGAACATCAGTACATAAGGGAAGGTTAAAAGGATCATATGGGATGGGGAGGATGAGGGTAAAGATTCTGCCATATAGGCAAACATTATACATGACCCCTTTCAATCGGCAGGTTTTCTTAATTTTTCACTTATATACAATAACTAGAAAGCATCTCAAAATGAACTAGAAAGCATCTGAAAATGCAAAAGCCGTCCACATCCTTTTGTCTTCAGACGTCTTCATCTTCTTTATATGTTAAAAAAAGGAAAACGTGTTTAAAAAAAACACTAAATGAAAATTGATGATTTCATGTAGCCTTGACCTTTGAGCTTTAGATCTAAAAAAAAAAATCAGCTTCCAGCTTTTGATTGGTAAACCAATTATTTAATTCAGATGAAACAATGGTGGTTTAATTATATAATTAATTTTCAAAATGTTATAGCTTCGGATGAAACACTGGTGGTTTAGGTATGCTATTAGCCAATTTATTAATAAATTAATTATTTTATCATTATTTATTTATTTTAATTACGCAATCAATTAATTAATTGGACACCTCTCCCTTCCAATACTGTCTCTATGTGTTGCACATCAGCATCGCTTGGCGCTGGAGGATATGTTATTTATTTATTTCACATGGAAGCAGTGTACTTTGAATGTATCTGGAATTATTTCAAATATGTTGAAGTGAAGTGGTTCTTAATGTCTTGTTCAAGGAAATTTCCTGACAGGAAGAGGCAATTTGGACTTCACACTGTCTGTCTCCGCACGGACGGACGGAATTTGGACTTCACACGAACTCAGGATGTCTGTCTCCATGAGAGCAATTTAGTTCAAAGAACTTCTGCTGTGACTGGCAAAATGCAGAAGACATTAAAAATATACAGTAGCCTGTAAAAGTATTCACCCCCCCCCCCCCCTAAAGTTATCACATTTTGATGCCACCTGAGCTTATTTCATGATGCTTTCAAATCAAACTTAATATATGAGTCTTCACAAACTACTCCAAGGTGATCAATAAAAAATTCAGATAAAACTTGAATAAGTTTGATCAACAGAGAAAATCAGAAGATTCTCAGTTACATAAGTAGTCAAAACCTTTGCATAGTTAATCCTAGATCACTTCAGGAGCAAATTGTCTGCTTGAAAGGTTACAAAATAAGTGTATATAGGTTTCACCTGCATGTAATCAGTGGTTTAACTTAAAAATTTAACTCCTACACTTATCTAAGGAGTTTTAAGGTGCAACTCACTTTATCAATCAACAAGGCAACATGAAGATCAAGGAGCCCATACGGAGTTTGCGGGGAAAAAACATCTTAATGATACTGCAGGCATGTGGAGAAAATTTTTGTGGTCAGTTGAGACAAAAATTGAACTTTTTGGTCTAAATTCAAAGTGCAACGTCTGGAGCAAGCCGAGCACTGCACATCACCAGTAAACACCATCCCTATTGTCAAGCATGGTGGTGTCAGCATCATGTTATGGGGCTGCTTTTCATCAACAGGGAATTTATAGCAAGCTTGTCAAGATATAAGGGATAATGGATGAAAGCCTGCTTGTGTCAGTCATGAATCTGAAACTATGTAGTGGTTTCACATTTCTACCTTCACATTACAGCAGGACAATTTTTTTTTTTTTTTTGTATACAAGATCGAGCCTCGTGAAAGAGCTAACATCAATCACAAAAAAAATCAAACAGACACATAAAACATATAATAAGGGGAACGGTAGACAAGATGGGGAGAGAAGGGGAAGCACACAAACACAACATTTGAGAGCAGGGACATCGGGAGATCTGTGTGAGCGAGAGGGATTGGGGGGCGGAGGCGTGGGAAGGTGGGAAGGGGGGTTGGGAGAAGTATAAAACACAAGGACACTGCACGGACTTCCAGGAAAGAAGTTGGTATTTCATTCAAAAAAGTGGATCTGGGGTGAATTAGCAGGGGTAGAAAAGATCAAGGTTTTGGATGGGGGAGGATAAGTGATGGTGGTGAACAGCTGTTTTAAAGACCTGGAGGGAGGAGTGGGATTGAAGAAAGTGAGGGAGTTTGTTCCAGAGGTGGAAGAAATGAGGAATGAAGGAGTGAAGGTGAGCAGAGAGTCTTGATTTTGGCAGTTTAACCATAAGAGGGTTACTGGCAGATCTTGTGCGACCTGCAGGAATATTTGGAGGACAGAGCCCAGAGAGAGCTGGGGGAGCAAGGCCGGAGAGGAGCCGGTAGAAGAAAGAAAGACCACCAACCTGCCTGCGGTGAGTAAGTGAAAGGCCCTCAGAGGTAGCTTCATCGCGGGAGATTCAAATGATCCCAAGCACAAAACTAATGCCACATTGGAGTGGCTGAATAAGAGAAAATAAATGTTCTCCAGTGGCCCAAAGTCTTGACTTGAACCCAATTGAACATTTACGTCGAGATTTCAAGATTGCAGTCCATCAACGATCCCCATCAAACTTGGCAGAACTAGAGCAATTTTCACGTGAAGAATGGGCAAAGATTTCACCATCTCACTGTACAAAGCTGGAAGAGACCAACTACCCAAAAAGACTCATCGCAGTCATTGCTGCGAAAAGTGTTTCCACCAAGTACTGACCTAAGGGGCTGAATACTTTTGCAGGCCACTGTACATGGTTTTGAACCTTGGTTCTCCACATCATCATGAGCCAGGTGTTCAGATGGAAATGGTAAAAGGCCATCCTGAAACGCATTGAACATGCAATTGTGAATGGCAGAACCTGTAAAATAATTTGTTGTCAATCATTCCAGGCAGCTGCATGCAATATTATTTGTCATGAGTGTTTACTCCTTGATAATGACGTTTTACAGGAGCTGACTTGGGTGGCACGTTGTAATTTGATCAGGATGCCAGAATGAATTTGCCTACCCCTTGCAGAAAGAAAAAAAATGGGATCTTTAATGTCTATGAACTAATCCTAGCAGATGGGGCACTAGGGTTTACGTCCGAGCGATGCCGCACATTGTGGCGTAACACCTTGTGTCGTACATAACACCAATCTGACAATTTATAGTCACACTAGGAATCAAACGCAGTCTAGACAGCTCAAAGGTAAGTGTACTCAGACAGGAGAGCACTGTTAAGGAGAATAACAAAATCACAGGAGCACATTGAGGTCAAAATGGAACAGAGGTCAGATTCCCCTTTGAAGGAGCAAAGAATGAGAATGGAATGAGCTGCAAATTGAAAGGTCTTGAAAAGTGTTTTTACGGGAGGAGAAAATGAGAACAAAGTGAGTGGCAAACTCCCACTGAGAGAGGCCGATAAGATAAAGGTTCATGGACACACGTGATCTGCTGACAATGGCACCTGAGAGATGTGGAGGGCAGTGAGGGCAAATGGTGGAAGGATAATTGAGAGGTTGCATCAGAAACTGCAAGAAAAATCGGAGGAATGCATCTACATGGAAAATGGTGGCGGGGGTAAAAACAAAAATATCTCTCTCGGTTTGAAACTTATAACGACATCATTAAATAGCACTAAATTGCCCTCTATGCAGTCACCATTAGCGGGCAGCATGAAATACCATTTTGAATGAATATACTCCGAAGTCAAAACCAATCTTTACTTTTACGCTTTCACTTAGTGCAATAAAGGGTGACCAAAAAGTTTTATGAAAGTTACTCAAAATAAGAGTCCTCGGTACACCAAGTTTTATAAACAGGAATCAAATTCCTGCGCAGGGCTAAGTGTGAAAAGATTCTGACTCAATGCGGGGCTCGAACCACGGACCTCCGTTGATAACGCGTCAACAGCCCACCCATATTTATTTATTTAAAAGAAGCTCTCCTGGCTAAACAGTTGCATCAGCTCCACCTATGAAAGATGTACACATTATGCTAGCTGAGGCCTAAACGTACACCAATTTCCTGTACAATGTTTACACTACCTCTTTTGATTTACAATTTATCCCCTATGAATACAACATAAAACCCTGTTAGTTTTACCTATATCTGCTGTTACTGTGCTTGCTGCTTACCACCCATATCGAAAACCAACTTCTGGTTTTCCTTCTCCTGTGTGACGCACTCCAAAAATTTCCTTGCATCATGTAATCTCTATTTCCATTATTATTACCCATCTCCAGCATTTTAGACTTCCTAATGTTAAAATATATCCGTTTCACTGCAAAAATTGTCATCTGCAAATTTGGAAAGTCTACTCTATACCCCACTCTCCAAATCATTGATGTAAATTATGAATAATAATGGTCCTCATGCTGACCCCTGAGATACCCCACTACTTACATCCTCCCAGAAAGACATCCTCCCACTCATAGCCACTTTTTACTTCCTATCACAAATCCAGTTGCCAATCCAATTAGCTACCTGACCAGCCAATCCACAAGCCCTCACACCTTAGCTAACGACCTCCTATGTGGTACCTACCTTATCAAATACGTTCTTCAAGTCTAGATACACTATGTCCACTGTCATTTGCTCATCCACCCAATCAGAAACCGCTTTGAAGAACTCCAAAAGCTTTATTAGCCCCCGTTGGACTTAGTCTGTAACGGGGGCTTATGGATTTGGTCTCGTTTGTCCGTCCGTGCGTCTGCAAACCTATTTCGGAGATGTATGGACCGATTTTGTTCATCATTTGCATAAATACAATACATGATGGTGTACATATGCTCATCATTTTGTTTGGCGATGCGCTCAAAGATGGCCGACTGGCGGCCATTGTAGTTGTGAAAAACCCGATGTTGAAAACGTCCTCAACCATTTCTCGGACATGCATTTACCGATCTTGTTCAAACTTTGATATGGAAATAGTCAGCTTCTATCTTTTGATTGGTGAACCAATCAAATGACCCAAAATGCAGATTCTTAAAATTTTAGGTCAATTGGATGAAAATTGACGGTTTTATGTGACGCTGACCTATGCCCATTTGACCAAATTATTAGTTTGCCTTCTCCATTTACTATAATTCACCAAATGTCCGTCTGTCCTTTCGAAGGTACCACAAAAACAGCTGAACCGATCGCAACGATATTTTGGGTGGGTAATCCTAGGACCCCCTGGGAGTAAAATAGGCTATATTGTTTTTTCAATTTTTCCAAGTTTTCCAATTTTCCAGTTTTTCCAAACACGATGGAATAATATTTACCGATATGAACAGTGATGTGGCTGTTGTTGAAATTCTACAAATACTGTTTATTCTACGTACCAGGAGAGAGTAGATCGACTCCTGACGAACTCTTCCTATATAAACGTGCGGCTCCAAAGTAACATGGCAGCGTGTGCAAAGCGACTGAGAAACAGGTGTAGCGGCCGCTTCCGTGTTACAGATTCGGCGCGCACTTCACACATAAACGTGCGACTGAGAAAGACGTGTAGCAGCCACTTCCGTTTTGCAGAATTCAATCTTTTTTCAAAATGGGCGCCATGTACTGTTTAGATTTTGATGATTTGCGTGTGATATGATTCAACGGATGTTTATATGAATCATTTAAAATAAAATAAAAGCCTTCAATTTCTGATATTTTCCTTTTCATTTGGGCCTCCCAACTGAAGCCCCGCCCATAGGGCGGGTACCATTGCTAGTATTATCATAATAAAGCTTTGTTGAAAAATTGATGACAAAACTCAAATGGTAAATTTAAATTCCAGGTGAAATAGATGAAAATTGATGATTTTATGTGACGCTGACCTTTGACCTTTTGACCAAATTATGAATTTGCCTTCTCCGTATTATCATAATAAAGCTTTGTTGAAAATTTTATGACAATATTTCAAATGATAAAAAAAAGTTACTGCCCGGAAAGACAGACACACAGAAGTGATTACAAAACTCCGTCTCCTGCTGAGCAAGGGACAGGCTAATACACCTGCAATCTCCCTCAATGGGCTCAAACCTGTCTCTTTACCCCTTGTGTACCTAAAAAAAATGTCTTGATATTACGTTTTAAGTGCTGGGAGGATAGGCTGGAGGTTGTGTATGCACATTCTCCTTTGAGCTGTTTCGTTTTGGTTCAAATCTCGACTCCGCCTTAAACTGTCACCCTGGTGTTTCGCATGCTGGGCGATGCGTGCACCTTCCTCAGGACATTAAGCCAGAAGACCTGTCTGCGAGTGCCGGTGGTTGGTGGACTTTTGAAGATCCACCAATGTCTCTCCACCAATATCTTTCGACAAAGAGAAAGTGAGTCATCACCGGCATCCTGGACAAATGCGAATTCCGAGTTAAATGTGCTGATGGCTTCTCAGCAATGATATCATGAGCGTCCAGTGGGACAAATTGATAACTCAATCTTGGTCCAATATGCATTTGATAAAATCTAACCGTGTTCGTTTTTATAGTTCCTGGACGGATGCTTTAGTCTTTAGTCTTGATGGTGTCCTGCTTTTTGGGGAAAAAAAATTGCACACCGCTCCTTTCCTATGCCATCTCCAGGCGCTGCATGACGTCATTGCCGGGCACCGAAGGGGGCCCGGCAATGACGCATGCTGAAAGGGAGTACTCAGTTTTCACTCCAGTTTCTTGTTTTCTTGTTGCCTCCGCCACCAAAGGTGGATGGAGGTTATATTTCCACCCCTGTCTGTCTGTCCGTTTGTGAACAAAATATCTCAAAAGGTTGGTGACGGATTCGGATGGAATTTGGCAGAGATATAATGTATGTGACACGGATGAAATAATTAGATTTTGATGAAGATCTGGATCCGGCTACTATAATTTTTTAAGTGATTCTTCACCATTGGGAGATAGGGCCAAAAACGATACATAGCACGATATCTCAAAAAGTTGTGGATGGATGATTTTGATTAAATGTGATTCTGTATTGTGATTTTCTGGTCTACTCTGGGATACAAAACGTAAACTGTTCACCTGGCAGAGGTATGCTCTCTATTGAGTGCCGTTCTAGTTTGTTTGTTTGTTTTCGTGTTTGTCCGAGCGATATCTCAGCCATCCTTTTAGCTAGGAAGCTGAAATTTCGGCACAATAGTGAGCACATGCTTTGGCAAAAATTTGTTTTTTTTGTGTTTTTTGATTAATCAATTAATGGATTGATTATTTAATTCTTGATTAATTAATTGTTTAATTCGTTTTCAAAAAGTTACAGATTCAGATAAAACGCTGGTGGTTTCGGTATGCTACGAGCCAATTGATTAAGAAATTAATTATTTTACGATTATCATATATTTATTTTAATTTCACAATTCATCAAAACATTATTGTACCCTCCAAATATCGTCTCCATGCACTGCATGGCGGTATTTGCCGGGCACCAAGGCCGCATCGTCAATGCCACGCTTAACGCTGTTATTTATTTATTTGGCATGGGGCAGTGTGCTTTGAATGTATCTGTACTTGTTTTTATATTTTTTTGTTTATTTTTTCAATTTCTTCAATTTTCAATTATTATTTAAATATTTTCCATTTCTCAATTACTGTATTTTAATTTTCCATTATTTATTTTTTCATTCAATTATTTTTTCCAATTTCTTAACTTTATTGCTATGGTTCCTCTTTGTTTTCATTATAAGGCACAATTTCAAGTGCTAATATTATAAATAAATAATTGAGTTATTAATATAATTATTAATAAATTATTAATAAATAAATATTTATTATAAATAAAGAAATAAATATTATAAATAAATAAATATTATAAATAAATTAATAATATAATAATAATAATAATAATATTAATATAATATAAATAAATATTTATAAATAAATAAATAAATAAATAATAAATTATTAATAATAAATTGGCTAATATTATGAGTTAGCTGTACCAGGAACCATCAGCGATCTCAATGGCAGCGCTCTAGTTTTGTTACTGTTACTGGTTCCATATTACTTTCTCCAAAACGTTCACTTGGCTGTTTCTTTAAGGCTTATGTATGCACTATAAACGGATTACAGGGGTGTTTGAGAACAATAATTTTTTCATATACTGAAAAATGTGGCATGTTATGAGGACACAGCTTAAAGATTACAAAGGCCACAATAACTAAAACAACAAATACTTTCAGCAGAGAGCCGTTGGTAATAGATGAGTTTTTGTTTCGAATAACAAACAAAACTATATTATATCTGCAACTGGCTTACCCATGGCGAGCACACACGACTTAAGTTTGACCAGCAATAGCAATCCAATGATGACCATGTTTAGTTTGGACAACCATATGACCTTGACCTTCAGCATTTAGGGATAGAGTGTAAATTAAGAAAATGTGTCCACATCTACAATGTATCCAAAAAACTCAACATGAAAATCGGATTGAAATTATTCAAGTTATGATCAAAAAGGTGTTTTTTATTAATTGCATCACAATCCGAAAGAGTAGGTTAAGGACTCGAAACAAATATCAGGTGTACACTTCAATGCAGGTACAATATTACGATCCCACATTGCAAAAATTGAGCGATGACAAAAAAATGCGTTCTTTTTCATTTGACCTCGACCTTTAACCCGGAGCGGTGTGATGTAAATTAAGTGTTAATGTGACTTTCTCTGGGCTATCTCGGTGGTGCAATTTAGTTCCGATTGGACAAACCTTAGTCGAGTTGTGGTGAGAAATGATGAAATGTCTATAATTGGGTCATGATCTTAAAATTAGGTTTAGGTTAAAAAAATCATGTCAATCCCACATACGTATTATTCCCATTATTAGCCCCTGTTGGACTTGGTCCGAAACGGGGACTTATGGATTTGATCTTGTCCATCCGTGCGTCCGCAACCATATCTCGGAGATTATGGACCGATTTTGTTCATACTTGGCACAAAGACAATACATGACGGTGTACATATGTGCACAATTTTGTTTCACGATGCGATCAAAGATGGCTGACTGGCGGCCATTTTAGTTGTAAAAAAAACCTGATGTTGAACTTGTCCTTTAGCATTTCTTGGACATGTATTTGCCGATGTTGTTCAAACTTTGCACCCGGATAATTAATGAGGGCTTACATAAGCACGTCATTTATTTTCAAGAGCAGATCCAAGAGGGCCACCTAGCAGCCATTTTGTTACTTAAACGTGTCCACAATCATTTCTTGAACATGCATGGTCTGATTTTGTTCAAGCTTGACACAAGCAGAGTGGATGATGACATACGTTCTTTATGTATGATGTATGATGATGACGTACATTTGGTGTGCCTCACTTTATTTTGTGATCTGATCAAAGATGGCCGACTGGTAGGCTGGCGGCCATTTTAGTTGTAAAAAAAAACCAATATTAATAATGCCACACAGTTATGATTAATAATGTTAAAATGACTATAATTAGGTCATCACCTTAAAATTAGGTCAAGGTCAAAATTAGTTATGTTATCTCCACATACTTTCTATTTACATTGTGATGCTAAATTTCATTTCAAAAGTCCCAGCTGGCTCCGAGATACAGCTCGGAAATTTCTACAGTTTGGAAATTTGGGAGTGCAGGAAGAATTTTTTTTTTCTAAATAGTGGTTTTGTACTCCTTGGGGGTCTAAGAAACTCTGTGGTACCATTAAAAATTGGGGTCGCTAATTGTAGAAACAAACCCTACAACAGCAATAAATAAGCCTTCCCCTATGCTAGGGGGAGGTTTAATGAGGATGAGACATGGTGGAACACTTCCAAAGGAAAATATAGTGTACAAGTGGCAGACTGTATGAACATGCCAGCAGGTTGTGCTAAGCTTGTAAATATAACACAAACAAGACAAAGACAGAAGGCATCGGTGTACTTTGACATGGACTACACATAGTTTATAGGACATGTATATGGACATGGACAAATAAACATAAGGCAAGTGGGTGGTTCAACTTTGACCTGGACAGAAGGCAGATTAATCAATCACTAAAAGGAGAATTATCCGTGTGTGTGTGTGTGTGTGTGTGTGTGTGTGTGTGTGTGTGTGTGTGTGTGTGTGTGTGTGTGTGTGTGTGTCACGCCTTATTCTAAATGTTTCATGCTGTTGTAGAATAATTTAAATGGTATGGAACAAAGCTTATAATGAATTCACTTGAAAGGAAGCTATTAATCGATTTACTTGGAGAGAAAATTTGTGTCCATTTAATCATAAAAGTGCTGTTTTTAAAAGCCTGTCTTTCTGGGAGGGAAGAGGAAGAAGCATGACTTGGAGCTTTAATGTGGCAGCTGAAACGGTGCGACAACAGGAACCCTTGAGAATAAGATGTGACAGACACGGAAGGAGCACACAAAATGATATATAGTAATACTTCAATATATACTAATAAAAATCATATATAGGAAAAAATATAGTCCTAATAAAAATCACATAGTAATAAGCCTTAGAAAAATATATAATAATACAAGGAAGGAGCATACAAACAACAACAATCACAAGCATGACCACAGCAGCCACAACAATGACATCTATGTGTTATAAAATATAATTTTCACGTGTTTCACTGTGTTATGTTCTCATTGACATTTGCAGATGGGCATTCAATATGTTTATGAAGTACAACATGCTGTCTTTTGATTAAATACGTCTGCAAGGCGCCAGGTAAGCACACCTAGTGTGTACAGATTAGCCCATGTCAAATTTTAACCATCATGGTACAAGGATTTCAAACCTGCCATTTTAGTGTAACCTCGGTGATCTGATTGGATTTGGTGTCCCATCAGAGCAAAGAATATTCCAACAATATAAAGTAGAACAACCTTTAGAGGCCATTTTTTCGCATAGAGCAGGGGTAGGCCTTTTTCAGGCACCGTCGTCCCCTTTTTACCCTGCGCTCGCGAAGCGACAAGCAGGGATAAGCATTCAGTTACGTACGTGTGTCGTGTGTCGTGTGTCGTACGTTTCTGCATTTAAAAAATTCATTTTCTCTGCAATTCTTGGTCCGATTGACACGAAATTTTCACCATAGGAGGGCCTCCTCCTGTATAATATTTTAATGAGTATTATGACGTCATAGGTCACGTGGTACAGGCGCCATCTTGAAAAAACTTCGCACCTCTATATCTCTGAAACCACTCCATGGAAAAAATTGAGACCTGGCTCATTGTCAACTACTCCCCATGGGGAATAAGATATGTTAATGATGATGTCATCGGTGCCTTCAATATGACGTCATTATTTGACAAATACAACACTTATCCATCCGATCATTATTAATTTTTTTCAGCAACTGTTGGTCGAATTGACACGAACTTTTCACCACAGGAGCGCCTCCTCCTTTAGAATATTTTAATGATAATCATGATGTCATAGGTCAGGTGGTACAGGCGCCATCTTAGAAAAACCGAAAAATGTTGCACCTCCACATCTCCAAAACAGCTGCATGGAAAAAAATTGAAACATGGCTCATTGTAAAGAACTCCTTATGGGGAATAGGTGCTGTTAACGATGACGTCATTTGTGCCATAATTATGACGTCATAATTCGACAGGGACAACGCTTATTCTGATCAATTTGAAATGTATTGAGCGTGATCTATGCAACAATTATATTAGAGAATATAAATTTATAATGTCATCGCTCACGTGGTCCGGCAGCCATATTGGATCAAAGGAAAAAAATGTTCAAAAACAGAAGAGTTGGCTCGCAACAAGTTGACTGCGCAGGGTAAGTATTCCATGAATACCATCTAGTTGAAGCAATGTTTTATGGCCGGATGCCCTTCCTGCTGCCAAGTCGCCTCTTGCGCCACACCGGGAATTACCAGTGAACTGGTACTCAATTTTCCGACCTTGGAAGGATGACAGGCTGAGTCAAGCCCCCTGGCGTTAATTGAGCGATCGACCGGGATTCGAACCCAGGATCCTTGGATCCCAAGCCGGCACCCAAACCGCTAAGCCAACACAACCAAAATGCCTTAGAGTTTTGACTCATCACATCAGAACGATATTTCATTTCCGCCCAAGCCACGTGCACTACCCAAGGGTCTATTAATATGAAAGATACTCTTGGATCTTTAACGTTAAAATAAAAGGTAATATACTCCACGGCTGGCAGGATGGTCTAGACTCTAGAGGTAGGTACGCACACTTGCGTCTAGGTTGTCTGACCTGGGTTTGAATTTCTACCCAGCTATAAACTGCCATCCCTGGTGTTTTCCAGGCAGTGTGATTCATCAATGTGAGTACCGTCCATCGGAAGGACGTTGAACGGGGCATCCCATGTGCCAGCATCAGTTGGTGGATTTCGCAATGAATAGGTGAGCAATCGTCAGCGCCATGGACAAATACTCAATTCCTGCCCTAATTACTGCTGCAAATGCAAAGGCGAACCACTCAGTATATCCCTTGCCAAGTATGACCCATCAGAGTCAGAAGAATATACTCCAAGTTTATACGAACAAAAAATGCACACGTAAAGGTCATCCGACCCCATTTTGCAGTACCTGCTCGCCCAACAAATGACTTGCCACATGTCCACAAGCAAGGACTTTGAGCACATAATGGCCTCCTCTTTTTTGAAAGATACCTACCATACCACTTTTAAATTGTACAGTGTAAATGCAGGTAAGTCAGCCACGTTTAGGTCCTGAGGAAAAATGAGATTGCAGTTAAGAGTCATGCGTCTCGGGCCTTAGGAAGTATCCTTGTATTTCAAAGTGTTGAAGGAAACATAGGAATGACCGAAATGTCCTTGCATTTCTTTGTACGAGCCCACCCGTGTACACGAGCAAACCAAAGTGTTGCTAGCTTAGCTCGGGGATCAAATCCAGAAGATTGAGGAAGTACCCGGGTGATCCTTTTGTCCTTGATACTCACCTTAGCAGAGTGAACTTAGCAGGATGAGCCAAATGACCTGGCACACCCATTGGGTAAAGGGGCCTGTATTGGAAAGGTCAGTCCAAAACAGTGCCATGCATACAGAAATCAAACTGTGTGGAATGCTAATTAGAAGCCCAAAGGAAGCCCGAATGCCGCAGGGATTTCTGTTTGGAGTGGTGCGGAGAGCACTCGACTGTGATAACGTTGCTCATTTGCATCTCCAAACAGGAATATGTCATTTTCTGTGCGCAGCATCCGCACGCTACAGTAGAGTACGACACCGTGTGCCGGTACCCCAGTCATTCCCAATTTTTTGTCCCCAGTATTTGTGTCACGACATCATCGCGATAGCTGCTGTCCAGCAAATCGTGACACCGACTACCTGCAGCACGTAGAGCGCCCGCTCCCTTCTCACTGGAGGTTTGAGACGCAAGATAGATTCAGGGCTTCAGGCCGACACAACAACATAACCCAAGGATCAATCATTCTTATCAAGAGGTCACCATTTGCTGTAGATACCACAGCACTGCAATGGTTCTTCCAGTTTTCCTGGCACTGCTTTGGCATCTTTGCAGGAGGTCCTCGTTTGTGATTCTGCTTGGATTGATGGATCACATTGGAATGGCGAACCTCAGGAGAGCCATTTGAGTAGACACACAGAGAGAGAACAGTTAAAGAAGATGGATAATTGAGTTATAGAGAAGTAAAGGTCTGTGTGGAGTAACGCCAGCTGCTTCAATTTCTCTGTTCACCATATGGTCAAGCATTGCCTCTGCTTTGGATTGCTTATCAAATCCAAAATATTTCTTAATTACAAGGGGATTCCTCTAAACACTGTATGGCAAAATTTAGATGAAATGCAACATGTCCTACTGTCTGTCTCAGAATGTGTGTCGATTTCATCGGTTACCCCGCGAGCGCGAAGCGAAAAGCGGGGTTAAGTAAGTGGTTGACTTTGTCTGTCTGCCTGTCTGTCTACAAACGTCAGTTGATGATCGAGGAACACCTTAATTCAAATTTAAAGTTGTATTTTGAAGTCCAATCGGACCACGAATCGGAAAACGAACCCGTAGTTTAGTGGTACTTTGGCTCTGAATTCGGCCTGATCGCGCATGCGCACAGAGGAGTCGATAATATTTTTACTCTTGTCTGTCTGTGTGTCCGGCAGTCAAACAAAATTGAAAATCATTCCAAACAGGAAACGGGTACTGTTTTTAAGGACGTTATAAAAGACACAAACAACAGACACAAACAACTGATGTAATGTGTCAAATAAGGTGGTGTAAAAGACGGCGAATCAACGGTGGTAAACTTCCCCCAAAAAATAATTCCCACAACTTTTTAAAACTTGAATTTTATACTTAAAAATTGGAGAAGACAAATCACATTTTTAGCATATTCAAAACCCTTACGTTTTGCAGTACTGGAACAAAATATTCCGGCATTTTTATATCATCTCGACCAATCAAATTGTCGACTCGCAGTCTCGCAGACGCCACCCATGTCCTTGTTTCTCAAGACTGATTGACTTTAATATGGCTCTTCAGTTCTTTCCGGTTAAACCAAAGACCTCTATTCAAATGGAACCCCACCCAGGAACAAGAGGAAGGGACTCACACATCTATTGATCCCAAGTAAAGCTATGATAGTTTGAATCTGTGAAGGGCTGGGGAAGGTGACGGTGATGTATGTGATGGCGGATGTCGACAAAATATACTGTTGGATCTTTAATTTCGAATTTATCACTTAGACATGAAAGAGATCTTTTCCGGGTGACGTAGCAGCAAAAATGCAATTTGCAGTGATAGACAAGAGCACAGAGACTGCAAATATTTGGCTAATACTTTCAGTTCAATACAAACAAGTGTTCCTATTGATGCTCAGCAGTCCAATTCCGCTAACTCAAGACTCAACATCGGATGTGAGATTATCATTAATCTTTTAATCGCGACATGCTCTGGAGAACAAGGATCGATTCATGGTTGACGAAGACTCACCATTGATTGAACGAAAAACATGTTAAATGCTGAAATTTTGTGCAAGGATATGGTCTCCTTGACTACCCTGAGCAAGTTATTTTAAATTTCCCGTCGGGGTTTGATCTTTGACCCAACTATAAATTGTTGGAATGGATTTTCACAGATAGGCCTTGCATCAAAAGGTGTGCCGTCCTTCAGATGGAACATTAAGTTGCCTTAACGTCTGGCAGTTTTTTTTTTGTTTTGTTTTTTGTATACAAGAACGAGGCTCGTGTAAGAGCTAACATCAATCACAAAAACAAAACAAATGAACACACAAAACATACAATAAAGGGAGCGGGAGACAAGATGGGGAGAGAGAGGGAAGCACACAAGCACAACAACAAAGAACTGGGACATCGGGAGATCTGTGGGAGGGAGAGGACTTGGGGGGAGCAGGCGTGGGAAGGGGTGGGGGGGGGGGGGGTGAGAGAAGTATAAACCACAAGGACACTGCAAGGACTTCTGCAGAAGTTGGTATTTCAAAAAAGTGTGTCTGGGGTAGAAAAGATCAAGGTTTTGGATGGGGTAAGATAAGAGATGGTGGTGAACAGCTGTTTTAAAGATCTGGGGGGAGGAGTGGGATTGAAGAGAGTGAGGGCGTTTGTTCCAGAGGCGGGAGAAAAGGGGAATGAAGGAGTGAAGGTGAGCAGAGAGTCTTGATTTTGGCAGTTTAACCATAACAGGGTTGCTGGCAGATCTTGTGTGACATGTGGGAATATTTGGGGGACAGAGCACAGAGAGAGCTGGGGGAGCAAGGCCGGAGAGGAGTCGGTAGAAGACGGAAACACCACCAACCTGCCTGCGGTGAGTGAGTGAAAGGCCCTTGGAGTTACCTTCATCGCGGGAGATTCCAATGATTCTGAACGCTTTGGTTTCAACAGCATGAAGACGAGCTAGGTGTGAGGCAGGAGAACCAGCCCAGAGGGGAGAGCAGTATTCCATTGAGCTGCGGATGAAAGCCTTGTATGTGGTGAGGGGCTCAGGTGTGAGGCAGGAGCCTGCTATCGCGCGACGGAGCAATTGGCGTTCGTAGTTGCATAGGTCCAAACTTCGTCCCCGGCACGAGGGTCAATTCTGAGGAAATCTTGTTTCATTATGCACGCCTTCATTTTACTTCCAAATTAGAATCGGTTTCATTAATTGTTGTTTCCACACTGCGTCGAGAAGCGTAAGTATACCGCGACAAGAAAAAGGTATGTTACGAATTTATGCGAGTTATATTGTGATAGGTATCATCGAGTGAAGGGGTCGTGTTCGGACCGTGGTCTTGCCTAGATGTAGGCCGCACCTCATTTTGTCGAATAAAGTGGTATTCGGGTGGTTCCGGTATTTGGGACCGCAGGGACGGAAAGTGCAGGTTCGGGGTGCCAATCACTCTCGCTAGCCGGCCCGCTCTGAAGGCTCGGATCGGGACACCGGGATTCATTCCGGTCGCCCGGTCGGCCCGGAGGTGGGGGTGCGGGACTTGTCATGGAATGTCAAAACAAACAGCCTACCGGGGCCACCCAAAAGTCGGGCGTGAGGGGCGCGTCCACTAATGGAACGCCTCTCGCTTCCCAAATTGAGGGCCACGTGGTCAGGAGAACCTCGTCCCTTCTGGTTGCCTTGCCGTCCCACCGTGAGCGCTGGTCAGGGTGTACTTCAAGCTAAGCTTAAGTGTTAAGTGTTAAGCTCCTCCTTGCCCTCACAAGGGAAAGGCTAGGGTCAAGCTCTCCCAAATTTCCAAAGACTAGTAATCGGACGTCTCAAAGTAATTAATTAATTTGTTAATACATCTCAGTCGCCCGCGACCTCTCCAGCGCGGGCGTCGAACCAGTTCATTTCCGGTGCGACCGGGCCGAGTATCGGCCCGGCCGTGGCCGAAGCCGTTGATTCTGCCATAGCACGCTAACGCGTAGGCTCACGCGTCCCTGGTCCGCCGGGGCTCCGCGGGTGTCCTACCATGTCTGACGCCGCTATTCTCTCAACTTTCGGGAGTAGGCGCCGGTGCCCGGGGACGGCTTTCGCTGTCTAAACATGGTAGCACTAGGCCAGTGGGACCGCCGGGACCCACGTGCACTCACAAATTGTCCTGCGCGTGGGCGGCAGTATCAGACCGGGGCGCCCAAACGCTCCCCGGCTAAAGTTCATCCGGAAAGCGCCCACATTGTGCGGACAAACTCCACCAATTGGCCGGTCACACTGTGCCTATCGGCCGGCCTCGAAGACCGAAATTGTGGCGGTTACCGATCCTTCGGGTTCGTAACTATGCCACCCTGAAATGCAGGGACATCACTATCACTGTAGGACTGGAAACGGGATTTGAATTTGTTGTAATGACGGTGTGCACAATGAAACAATATCTCCTCAGAATCGACATTCATGCCGCGTGACGTGGTGACGTCATCGCGTTTTCACCTTAAAAGACCTATTTGATATAAGTTAATATTTTGAATTAGTCGGTCAATTTTTGCCCAATCTTCGCCAAATAAAGGTTGTCCTTACTTACCTAGTGGTGTTCCTATCCACCACAAGTAACCCGGTGTCATAATCGAAAACCGATTCACTGAAAACCGATTCAAAATGGCCCCTTGCTACGATTTTCCATGATCACATTTTATTTTCACCCCTTCAAATCGACCGAATTTCACCAAATAAGATACCACACTCGATGCAGGGACCTCATTTTCGTGGCAAAACTGTACACAGAATTCAAATTCGTTGTGAAATGGAGCCGTGCACCATAAAACCAAAATTTCCTCGGAATCGAGTCGTGCCGGGGACGTGATGACGTCACTGTGTTTACAGCGTTAAGAAACTAATTTTTTATAAGTCCATATTTTGAATAACTCGGTCAATTTTTGCCCAATCTTCGCCAAATAAATTTCCCGTTATGTACAGGTACCCCTCTATCCTCCTAGAGGCGAAGTCAGGATGAATTTCGTAATAAAAAATAAAGTCCTTCGGCGACGAAAATTTAACATGCGGTTTTCCTATGTAACTTTACCCTGAGGTAATTTTACCAAAAATCGTCGAAATTTCGCGGGGCCAATTTCTGTTGAGTGTTAAGACATACTAGCGACTGCGAAATCCGGAATTAGCAATTGGCGTTCGTAGTTGCTGGTCCCCAACCTGCCGAAGTACGAAGTTATTCGTGGGCGGCAGCCTCAGGCCTGGTAAGTTTGGGAGGGAACGGAGGCTGACCCGAACTCTGGGCCGTAACAATATTATACATAAATATATATTAATTATTATATTCAATCTGTATGGATATATATATATATATACAGTGCGTATCAAAAAAAAGGTAATCCGAATTCAAGGGGTTATTATGCAAAGGTTATTTAGTTTGACAATTTACATGTGGTTTACCAATTATGAGGAGATCCTCAGCTTTCCATTGATACCTTCCATGCATCATTGCTGTCACACATGACCGAGTACGTGTTCATTGAAAATGACAATTTCAAATCGCATTTTTACAAGTTTGGCTAATCGGTGCAAGACAGTTTGAAATGGACGCATTACTTGTCGACTGCCAAGTTGATTATGTAAAATTGTTAAGCTGGTCTGGTAATCGTCGGTTGCATCATCCTTTGTTTAAGATGGGTATTTAAGATGGGCCTTCAGTGTATGGGTTTAGAGTCAGTCTGAGTCATTGAAAAGATGGTTCAACTTACGACTGAACAGCGGACCTTCGTGGTTACAACCTTTCACCAAACTGGAAGTTTGCAGCGAACTCGTGATGCGTTCAGGGAACGTTTCCCAGAACAGGAGCCTCCAGCAGCCAAAACCATCTGGGCGAATGGTAGAAAATACCAAGAGCATGGCACTAGCCTGAACCGCAACAAGGAGAATTCTGGTAGGAGGCGCACTGGGTAATCGGAAATGAACATTGCAGCAGTAAGGCAGCAAGTTTTGGAGCATCCTAGGGATACCAGCGCAAGACGAAATGGGATGGGATTGCCTTCGGCAACATTCAACCGAATCACAAGACTGGACCTCCACCAACATCCATATCGGATTCACATCCGGCATCAACTTACGCCAGTGGATTTTGCCAGGCGGCTGGTGCTTGCCAGATGGTTGATAGCACGTTGCGAAGCAGATGTCAATTTCCTGCGGTATCTCGTTATCGGCAACGAAGCTGCTTTCGCTATGGACGGCAAGTTCAATACCTATGATGTTCTTGAATATGCACAGACAGGACAACCCCCGGAATTTAAATTTGACACCAACATGAATCGACAAAAGTGGACTGTTTGGTTGGGACTTTGTGGAAATGGTCAGGCAATCGGACCATTTTTCTTTCACAGGAATGTCAATGGTAACAGGTATCTGCAGATGATCAATGACGAAGTTTTACCACAGCTGGAGGAGAACTTTGAGCGACAGGTTCGTGGTGTCTTCAGATATCTCTGGTGGGCCCAAGACGGCGCCCCAGCACATCGTCTTATCGTTGTCCGAGAGCGACTGAGGCAACTCTTTGGAGACCGAGTCATCGCCCTCAACCATGCAGTGGAATGGCCGCCAAGATCACCTGACCTCACACCATGTGATTATTTCCTTTTGGGACATTTAAAGAACAAGGTGTTCGTAACTCCTCCCCGTGATCTTGACGAATTGCAGGGCCGTATTCGACATGAAGTGGATGCTTTGCGCAATGACCCGGCTATGGTGAGACGAGCAGTTCAGGGCATGCTCCGCCGCTGTGAGCTTTGTGTTGAAAGGGGAGGTGGACATGTTGAAGGTGTGGGTGCATAAAGGCCAATCATTCCTGAGAAAAGTTCACATCTGACATTCATTTTGCACCAATTATCCTGACTTGCATCGATTAGCCAAACTTGTAAAAATGCGATTTGAACTTGTCATTTTCAATGAACATGTACTCGGTCATGTGTGACAGCAATGAAGCATCGAAGGTATCAATGGAAAGCTCAGGATCTCCTCTTAATTAGTAAACCACGTGTAAATTGTCAAAATTAATAACCTTTGCATATTAACCCCTTGAATTCGGATTACCTTTTTTTTGATACGCACTGTATATATATATATATATATATATATATATATATATATATATATATATATATATATATATATATATATACATACATACATATATATATATATAATATCAAGTGAATTGGTTGAAAATTGACGATTTGTGTGACCTTTGACCTTTTGATCCATTGACCTCAAAGACAATAGACTTCCAGCTTGTTACTACTCCCACCAGATGAAGAAGTTTAATGAAGATGGAAACCGCAAATGGTTTCCAGAGGAGTAAATTGTGACCTGTAGACGATTGACAGACAAACAAAGGGACCGAAATGCAATACAGTACAGTAAGTTTATTTTGGCAAGGGTAACAACGGTCAAGTTGGGAATAAAAGCTACTAAAACCTACCCCATTTCCAGACAGTGGTCCAAACCATCAGTTAATAACAACGGATGTAAGAATTCGACTTAATTGTATGGAAAACAAATTATCTCTCGACTTAACGTTTCCTCATTGATGAAAAATTCATTATTGAGGTTAAGAGCAAAATTCAGGTGCGCCTCGCAAGAGAAGAAGAAACGCTATCAAGGAAATAACAAAAGTTATTTAAAATAAATGGGAAATATAATTTAAAATGCAGCGAAAGGGAATTTAATAATGAGAATAAAACTCATAGATGTGAAATGATAAACTTCATTTGGTTGAACAATGTAAACAGATTATAACACACACACACACACACACACACACACACACACACACACACACACACACACACACACACACACACACACCAGATCCTCAGTTCTGATTGGTATACGTTTGAGGGGACATACATACATACAGACGGACAAACACTGTTCTGGACGGCTTTGCCCGATGGGCTACGCCATATAAATCATTCGAACTCGGAATCGCTGTCTCCATCTTCGATTTGAATGCGCGATGTGGAATCGATATTGGAACAATTGGAACAACCACATAGATCTCACCTTCACTCTTTCATTCCCCTTTTCTCCCGCCTCTGGAACAAACTCCCCCACTCCCTTCAATCCCACTCCTCCCTCCAGGTCTTTAAAACAGCTGTTCACCACCATCTCTTATCTTCCCCCATCCAAAACCTTGATCTTTTCTACCCCCGTTAATTCACCCAGATCCACTTTTCTGAAATACCTCCTTCTTTCCTGGAAGTTATAGCAATGTCCACGTGTTTTTTTACTTCTCCCCCTCCTCCCCCACCCCCTTCCCACGCCTCATCCCCCCAAGCCCTCCCGATGTCCCTGCTCTCAAATGGTATACTTGTGTGCTTCGCTCTCTCTCCCAATCTTGTCTCCCGCACTCCCTTTATTTCGTCTTATGTGTCCGTTTGTTTTTTTTGCCATTGATGTTAGCTCTTACATGAGCCAACATCTTGTATCCAAAAAAAAAGAGAAGAAGAAGATCAGTACATATGACACTATTCGCTCTCCAAGAACAGCGCTTCAAGTCGCAATGACTGCAAGAACATTTCCATTGAACAAAGGTTAAGTTAGGTCATCCACACGATGCTCATATGGTCTCCTTCAACACTCCAACCATGGTCTGCTGGATTTGGGGCATGTATTTTTTTGACAAAAATGTATCAGACACCGCATTGTTTACGATCCTTTCTCCAACAATCCCAGTAAGTTGGAATTACGTGACAATATAAAGTAGTGCTTAAATTCATCCGCCTGCATCTGATTGGTCGATGTTGCTGTAGTACTGAGTGATCATCCCAGAGCGAATAACTTATCCAAGAAGGTAAAACTAGAAAGAATGAAAAGATTTGAGGGGAATGGAAGTATAAACAATACAAACTAGAATGCAGACCGCTTTGTGTTTGGACTTCTTCTTCTGCTGTATGTTTAGCATGACAAAAAGAGCAAAATAAATAAATAAATACAAAAAGACCAACGATTTCAGGCGACCTTAACCTTAGACCTCAAAGGCAACAGAATGGCCTGTATTCAGTGACGCAATATGCAAACCATGCTCAAATTTAAATTCAATTAGATGGAGATTGATGATTTTGTGACCTTGACCTTTTGACCTTCACAGAATACAAGTTACAATCGATTAATTGGGTCATAATGAGTCAATGACATTGATATTTTTTGCAACCTTGACCTTTGAACTTTTTGATCGAAAAAACAATCGTCTGAGGTTTTGGTTGGTGAACCAATTTAGTGGCCCAAAATTGAAAACAGGCACACACGCACACACACACACACACACACACACACACACACACACACTAATGGAGGTGGATACTTTGAGACCTAGTAGATCTCCACTCCATCTCCTGAGCCCCACACACATGTGGCGATAGCAGGCAAAAGCAACTCAATTTTGAAGAATCACATCAAAATTTAAAATAAATTCTTGTATCCAGATCCGATACTTCACCAAAATCAAATAAATTTGTCCTTGTCACACACCCAATCTGTCCACCAAATTTTGTACGAATCCGTCCATAACTTTTGAAATATCATTCTATATATAGTTTTTGGTCCTATCTCTCAATTTTGAAGAATCACTTTTAAAATTCTAGTACGGGATCCGGTTCTGCAGCTTCACCAAAATGTAATCAATTCGTCCTTGTCATACCACCAACCTGTGCTGTTCATTTGGTGTTGTCATATTTGGTCCACAACCTTTTGAAATACCCTGCTCACGCACAAACAAACAAACATGGGCGAAAACATACCTCCACAATCATAGGTAAAAAAACACCTTTGTTGGCGGAGGTAAAGATCTTTTGAAGCATGTAAATAAATTGTCAAGAAATTTTCCAACTAAACTGTCAGCAATCGAAAATCAATAATCACAAAATCGAAAAAAAAAAAAAAAAAGCAATGTCAAATATCACAAAGTTCCGCTAAATTCAAAGAGAGAAAAAAATGAGCAATCAGAGATTGCAAACCCTCGCCAGGATGTATTTTCAGTGGTTTTTAAGGCTTTTGTGTTAAAACAAATATGGCGTCCGAAACACGTGACGATGACGTCATCATTATTTTTTTTCTAAGCTTATTTATTCCTAGATTATGCTCAAGAAATTTCATCTTGATCGGATGAAGTTTTGTACTTGTCGAATTTTGACGTCATAATGGAGGCACCTATGACATCATCATTAACATATTTTATTCCCCATGCAGAGTTCATTACAATGAGCCATGTTTCAATTTTTTATATTCAGTGCTTTCGGAGATATAGAGGTGCAAAATTTTTCGGTTTTTCCAAGATGGCGGCTGAACCACAAGACCCATGACGTCATAATTATCATTAAAAAATTCTGCAGGTGGAGTCGCACCTATGGTGAAAATTTCTTGTCAATCGGACCAACGGCTGCAGAGAAAATCATATTTATTCTGTGCGGACAAACAGACAAACAGACAAACAAACGGACTCAAATGCAATACCCTCTCCTCTGGCGAGGGTAATAATAATGTAATAATATGCAGAATATCAGGTATTAATATGGACAAGACAACTCAACGGTCAAATAAATAATTAAGAATTTGGTCAAAAAGGTTAAAGGTTAACGTCACACAAATGTACTATGAATGTGGTATGTGTAAGACTGAGAACTCATCCAGAAAGAGAGTTTCCAACAGAGCAAGCTGGATAATTATTCATGGGAGGAGTACCAGAGATCATGTTGCCGATATTCCTTACGTAATTTCGAAATAAAAAGTTTCAATATACTTTATTGGTGACATTAAAGAGGATAACTACATCTGGCATGAAGAATTGTGGAAAGCTTCAAAATAAATGGGAAACACCACCCAGCTATCACAACGTCAACGGCCCAATACAAAGTTCTGTCCAGCCATTCCATCTTTTACCGACGTTTATAACTGGGAAGTCACGATATATATATATATATATTTTTTTTTTTTTTGCATACAAGATCGAGGCTCGTGTAAGAGCTAACATTAATCACAAAAAGACAAACGGACACATAAAACATAAGATAAAGGGAGCGGGAGACAAGATGGGGTGAAGAGAGGGAAGCACACAAGTACAGCATTTGAGAGCAGGGACATCGGGAGATCTGTGGGAAGGAGAGGGCTTGGGGGGAGAAGGCACGGGGAGGGGGGGGGGGCGGGTGGGAGAGGTATAAAACACATGGACACTACTAGAACTTCCAGCAAAGAAGTCGGTATATCAAAAAAGTGGATCTGGGGTGAATTAACGGGGGTAGAAAAGATCAAGGTTTTGGATGGGGGAAGACAAGAAATGGTGGTGAACAGCTGTTTCAAAGACCTGGAGGGAGGAGTAGGTTTGAAGAGAGTGAGGGAGTTTGTTCTTGTATCCTTGTATTGAATAGAGTGAGGGATAATCCTTTATTTTATTTTTTTTAACCTTTATGATGGCCATAAAATGGCGTTTCATACTGAATTTGATCCTAGTGAATGATTCCAAATAGAAAGAGGAATGTATACTTGTAATCTCTTCAACTTGTACGGGTAAAGTATACTTAGACAAGTTTCGTTGATTGGTAAGGTGGAATCTCCACAAGCGGCAGGTATGCACAGGATATTGTTACCTTCGTGGGGCAATGGAGTTGTAGTTAGTTTAAGGCCTCAGCCAACGTTGGTGTTCGGGTAGTTCTTAGAACATGTTGAGGATTGTATTAAATATGTATATGTGGTTACAATAAAGTGTCTGTAAGCTGCCACAAGGTGCAGAGAAGAGCTAAGTGTTAGGTGTCCCATCCCTTTTCTTCCCTTCTATGAACTGGGAAAGGCTGGAAAAGTGTAAAGGGTGGTACGCACATTTTCCCCTCCCACCTACAGGCTGTCTGTCAATGTGTGGGAGGCAGGCCTTGGACTGTTCCCACTCCATGATTGGTTGAACTCCTGGGTCAGTGATTGGTCTGTTGTGCCCAGGGCAGAATGACCCCTGTGGCCAGATATTGGTTAGCCTTTGGGGAAGGAGGGATGCGACGGAGACTTGCGACGAGGTCGGAGTTGCATATAAAACCCTGCCCCCACCAGGAAATTGTCCCTCTTTGACTCCAAAAGCGGTGGCCGCTGAGACAGCTATTGCTTGTGGGACATGGCTGGGTCTAACAGTGACGCAACGAGACTGGTCCCTGGGATAGCTCCATGCTCTGCTCACTTCTACTCCTGGTCCACTGTCTGGCTCCTGCTGCTGGGACACAAATTCACCAGTCTGAGTTTTTTCATCACAAACTTTCCTCTCTATCTTGCCTGGTTTGTGTGTGCGTGTGTGTGTGTGTGTGTGAGTCCAGAGGGGGTTAGTCTTTCCTATATAGTTTCTGTGTCTTCGTTGTATGGGGATTCTATTTTGTCCTCATGAGTTAATAAATTATTTATTTCTTATGAGGCTGTGTGCAGTTCATGATCCCGCCATTTTGCCGCACCGACACTCAGGTTCGTTTGGCATCCCTAGAGTGCTAAATTGTTAACAATCTTGATGATAACCTGCAAGGTATAAACCACGCCAGAATCTCCAGGTTGGCGTTTAACTGCTCGGGTGTCAAACCGTAATTGCTCAGTTTTTCTTGGAGTTAAATCTTCCACCATACTTGAGACAAATTGAGGACCAAGTAAGAATGCCAAGAATCACTACAGTCATATCTATACAGTGAACCATGAATAAGGCAGGAAAAGTTAAACACTTGAAATGAAGTGTTGGCAGAGATTGTTTTACCTCTCCCACGCCCCCCCCCCCCTTCCCATGCCTCCTCCCTCCAAGTCCTCTCCCTCCCACAGATCTCCCGATGTCCCTGCTCTCCATCTTGTTCTCCTGCTCCCTTTATCATATGTTTTATGTTTTATGTGTCAGTTTCTCTTTTTTGTCATCAATATTAGCTCTTACATGAGCCTCGACCTTGTATACAGAAGAAAAAAAACTGATGGAAGAATCAACCAATATGGTGGAAGAAAGCATAACAAAGTTGATGGTACCATAAAAAGGGGGTCAAGGTGACAATTACAGGCTAGACAGCTTAGAAGTGAGTGTGCGGACATGTAGGCCATCCTGTCAGTCCCAATCCTCAGTGATGAGATTTATTACTATGAGTATGACTCCAACTACTACTATTACTACTTATGGCTTGAACTTCCAAAAAGTTTGCCTGTATTTGCTTGTCACGTGATCTAATATCACCTCAATACCAGGGAAGCCTGTTTTTCTAACTGACAATGATCAGGTTGCATTTGACCTCGATAATGCCAGTGTTGTAACTGTTTTTACAAGTTCACTTTTTAAACAATGTCTGCTCAGAAAACCCCTGATTATACTCCACAGCTGTCCACATGACGTCCACGCCACCTGCTGTAAACTTTTGCTAGTTTCCGTGAAAAAAAGCAAAAACTTTCACAACCTCCTTAAACGACCTAATTGGATTCATTCACTTTTGTAAACAATCCTCAACATCACAGCCAAAACTAGACCAATTACAACTCAAAATCCAACTTGAAAATGATGTCACTCATTTGGACCTACACTGTCATTGTCTTGTGTTTAATCATTGCATGGATCTTCTGTTCAGCCTCATTTCCTCTTTCCTTCCATCATATACCCTTCACACATCCTCGTGTTAATGTATATCATTAGTTGAGGGTTTTCTTATCTCCAAACTCTCCATCTTCTATCTTCCAGCCCTCTCTTCTCATTTACATCTCCAATCTCTCAGGTTTTATCTCGCCACATCCATCTCCTGTCTCTTCCAACTCTCTCCGCCACCGAATGGACTGTATTTACAACTGTCCGTCTCACCGAGCCAGAGGTTATTGTCAACAGCCCATTGTTCCTGGCACTCTCTCTCCACGTGTGAGAGACTCACGAGAGAGTGCCAGGAGAGAGCTCTCTCTCTCTCTCTCTCTCACTCTCACTCTCTCTCTCTCTCTCTCTCTCACTCTCACTCTCTCTCTCTCTCACTCTCTCACTCTCACTCTCACTCTCTCTCTCACACTCTCTCACACTCTCTCACACTCTCTCACTCTCTCTCTCTCTCTCTCACTCTGTCTGTCTCACACTCTGTCTGTCTCACACTCTGTCTGTCTCACACTCTGTCTGTCTCACACTCTGTCTGTCTCACACTCTGTCTCTCTCACACTCTGTCTCTCTCACACTCTGTCTCTCTCTCTCTCTCTCTCTCTCTCTCTCTCTCTCTCTCTCTCTCGCTCTCTCTCGCCCCCTGCTGGCTGTCGGTGTGTTTGGGCGCGGCAAGATGGTGGCTATGCATGTGTGGTGAGGTACGAGCTGCTGTGCTGTTCTACTCTGTTGTCCTTTTCCACGTCGTATTTCACCTTCTCCTTCCCCCTGTTCGTTTATCTTCACATCCTTACTCTTGTTACATATTTATGTGAATGTATGTGAATTACCATTCAGGTCTTTGCTTATCCGTGTGTAGTATATTAAGTTGTTGTGTAGTTGTTGTGGTTGGAGGGTCAGGAGCCCTTCTGAGGGAGTGGCCGGAAACGGAAGTGACCGGAAACGGAAGAGAAAAAGACACGAGGAAAAAAGGACGAGTATTCTTCTTCCTCGCCCCGCTCCGACAAAAGGTGGGATCGACCTTGCGCTGCGTGGAAAAGCGGCGTTCCGATCCGAAGCCTGTCTGGCGAGAGGAATCCCCGGGACGTGTACCTGCCCGGTGGAGACGGCAAGTTGACGTGGGGCCGTGCCTCGACCCCGCGTCTGGCCTCGTTCGCGGCACCGTCCAAACAGACGCGTGCGGGTCGCACGTTGGGGGCCTAACGCGCCTTGCAAGCGGCGTGGGGTTTGGCTTGCTTTACCGTATCCGCTTCGCGTGGCCACGAGGGGCTGCAGCCACGGTGCCTGGTACGATACCTGCCCGGTGGAAACACGTCCACCCGGGATTCGTTCTACCGCCCGAGTGCGGTGACGGCGACCATCATCTTGGTCAGGAGGGGCCCAGAGACATTGTGCGGGACCGAGACCAAAAGGGTGTCGTGAGTACTCACCGGGACACACGTATATAAGATGGCCATCTTACTCATAGGAAAGTGCTTGTGAATTGGGAATTGTTGATGGTTGTATATGGTTGATTGCTCGGGGAAAATCTCCGTGGTTGTGTCATTGCAATTGTATGGTCATTCCCATTGAAATATATCCTTGAACGTCAGTTGTCTCCTGGGGTGAAATTCATATGGATTGCGTGGCGAAAGCGCATATTTAATACAGCTTTCTGGCGAAGTTCCTCTCACGGTCCGGGGGTCACCGAGACCAGGTATTCACCGAGGGGACCACGTAACAGAATTGGGGGCTCGTCCAAATTACGATTTGCGGTTTCGCAATTGGGTCTACGTCCGGGATTTAAAATTGTATAAAATAATAAAATAATAATTTTTTATTAATTAAAAATTATTAATTAATTATTAATTGGTAATTTTTTTTTGAGAAATTGGGGTAAAGTCTTGGGTGAAGGTTAACAGGTGTTAACGATAGGCACCATGGCGTTTGTGGCACAGAACTTTGGGGTAACCCCGAGTGAGGCACAGTTCCGAGCGTTGCTAAAGTCGGACCTCTTGAAATTGGCCAAACATTTTAACTTGGAGGTCCGAACTAATTTGAGGAAGGCAGAGTTGCAGGCCACGGTGATACAATCTATGGTGGGATTAGGAACATGGGACGAGTTAGCCTGGGAGTGGCTACCCGAAGAACCAGAAGACGTTGAGCTCCGGAAACTGGAGTTGCAATTACGGAGCCAGGAACGGATTAAAGAAGAAGAAAGGAAAGCAGAAAAGGAAAGAGCAGAAGAAGAAAGGAAAGCAGAAAAGGAAAGAGCAGAAGAAGAAAGGAAAGCAGAAAAGGAAAGAGCAGAAGAAGAAAGGAAAGCAGAAAAGGAAAGAGCAGAAGAAGAAAGGAAAGCAGAAGAGAGGAGGGAAGAGAAACAAGCGGAGGAAAGGAGAGTGGAACGAGAACTCCAGGAAAGGTTAAAAGAAGAAGAAAGGAAAGCAGAAGCGAGGAGAGAAGAGAAACAAGCAGAGGAAAGGAGAGTGGAACGAGAACTCCAGGAAAGGTTAGAAGACAAAAAAGCAGAGGAAAGGAGAGTGGAACGAGAACTCCAGGAAAGGTTGGAAGAGAAAACAGCACAAGAAAGAACCGAGGAAAGGAGAGTGGAAAGAGAACTCCAGGAAAGAAGAGAAAAGGAACAAGCAGAGGAAAGGAGAGCTGCAAGGGACCTCGAAGCAGAGGAGAGAAAAGCGGAAAGGGAATTAAAGGAACGTGACATGGAGCTTCAGCAAGAAATCAAATTCAAGGAGCTGGAGTTAATGAGAGAACGGGGAGAGGCACCACCCTTGCTGACGGGGTCGACACCTAACCAGAAAACCTGGGATGTGGGCAGACATGTGAGGCTGGTTCCACCGTTCAGTGAAAAAGAAGTCGCGAAATTTTTTCCACACTTTGAGAAAGTGGCTCGACAATTAAACTGGCCGGAGGAGGCATGGACCATACTCGTGCAAAGTGTGCTGGTGGGGAAAGCTCAGGAAATTTATTCGGCGCTACCAATGGACCAATGTGCAGATTATGAGGTACTGAAGAAGCACATCCTCAAAGCCTATGAGTTGGTTCCGGAAGCTTACAGGCAAAAATTCAGGAATGCCAGGAAGAGGGAGAGTGAGACCCATGTGGAGTTTGCCAGAGTGAAAGAAAACATGTTTGATCGGTGGTGTGAGTCAAAAGGAGTCGGGAAAGACTTCGAAACATTGCGGGACTTGATCCTGGTGGAGGAATTCCAGCAGTGTGTCCACGAGGACATCAAAGTGTACCTGCAGGAAAAGAAAGTACCGAAGTTGTGGGACGCAGCCACCATGGCAGATGATTATGCCTTAACCCACCGAATAGGGGTCCACGAACCTAACTCCTCGCCTAGATCTCCGCAGGGGAGGTGGGGAACAGCAGGTGCGGAGAACGACCATACATGGCGGCGGCCTCGAGATGATTATGGGGACAACTATGATACCCCACCGGTTCGAAATCAGAGGGATGCGGGCCCAAGACAAACTTATAGTTCGGGGGGCCCGAGGCAGACCCCGAGTTTTTCCTCCGGGCCTACTTGCGCGTTTTGCAAGAAACCTGGACACTTGATGTCCAGTTGTTACCTCATGAAAAGGGACAACCCAGAGCGGAGTCCGACTATTACAACTCCGAATGCGATGGCTAGCGTAAGAAATCGCCATCAAAAGGGTTACCAACCATTTATTTCAGAGGGGTTTGTGTCACTGGATGGAGCCTCGACTAACCGGAGACCGGTTAGGATATTGAGGGACACAGGGGCCCATCAATCTTTAATGCTTGAAGGCATTTTGCCATGGTCCGAGGAGACGGCAACGGGGGATAGTGTGCGTTTACAGGGGATCGGGGGCGGTGTTAGTGCTCCCCTTCAGGTCATCCAGTTGGAGTCCGATTTGGTGTCAGGACCGGTCACCGTCGGTTTACAAGCCACGCTTCCTGTAGAGGGTGTATCTGTGGTTATCGGGAATGATTTGGCCGGGGGTCAAGTTTATGGTAACCAGAGGGTTGGTAAAGAGCCCAGCAGGGAAAATAACACCACACCAGCTCGGGATGGCGACAAAAGTGCCAAGTTATTTGTAGGGGGACTGAACTTCAAAACAGAGGAAGAAGTTCTGACCTCTGTCTTCAACAGATATGGGCCGCTGGTGGAAGTGCGGTTGGTAAGAGACTGGGAAACGCAACAGTCAAGAGGGTTCGGCTTTGTCACGTTTGCCAGCACAAAAGATGCCAGAGAGGCAGAGAAGAATTGGAATGGCAAGGATTTGGAGGGTCGGACCATAACAGTAGGGAAGGCATTTCGTAGGCGTCGAGAGGTCTACAGGAGAGGACAACTGGGCGGTAGTTTTGGTGGTGGCCGCAATCAATATTATTATGGAGGCTCCCTGAGTTACAGCAGCTCCCGAAGGAAGGATTGTCAAAGTAGTGGCCGAGAAGGAGACCGCTATTCAGGGGACTACAGGGACAAGTGGTCCCACCATAAGTATTAGGGAAGTTCTGAGAAGTTGAAGCACTGAAGGCGGCGGAGCCGCCGAGCCAAGATTCCTACACGAATTAACCGTGAACGCCGTTCCTAAAGGCGTCCATGTAGTGAACTTTCATGCACGGACTAACCGTGAACTCCACGTTCCTCAAGGCGCCCATGTAGAGAACTTTCCTGCACGGACTAACCGTGAACTCCGCGTTCCTAAAGGCATCCATGTAGTGAATACTCGGCGTGGCCTCCCGGAAAAAGTGCTATCGAGTTGCCAAACTTTGGATCTTTGATCAACCCCTTAACCTTCATTCCCAAGAAACTGACGGTCAAAGTCAGAGGGTTGAGTTATCTGGTTTGTTTCTCCAAATTGGCCGGCAACGAAAGTTTTCGCTGGGTTCAAACTTTCTTTCTTGAAGGGGGGGAGTGTTACATATTTATGTGAATGTATGTGAATTACCATTCAGGTCTTTGCTTATCCGTGTGTAGTATATTAAGTTGTTGTGTAGTTGTTGTGGTTGGAGGGTCAGGAGCCCTTCTGAGGGAGTGGCCGGAAACGGAAGTGACCGGAAACGGAAGAGAAAAAGACACGAGGAAAAAAGGACGAGTATTCTTCTTCCTCGCCCCGCTCCGACAAAAGGTGGGATCGACCTTGCGCTGCGTGGAAAAGCGGCGTTCCGATCCGAAGCCTGTCTGGCGAGAGGAATCCCCGGGACGTGTACCTGCCCGGTGGAGACGGCAAGTTGACGTGGGGCCGTGCCTCGACCCCGCGTCTGGCCTCGTTCGCGGCACCGTCCAAACAGACGCGTGCGGGTCGCACGTTGGGGGCCTAACGCGCCTTGCAAGCGGCGTGGGGTTTGGCTTGCTTTACCGTATCCGCTTCGCGTGGCCACGAGGGGCTGCAGCCACGGTGCCTGGTACGATACCTGCCCGGTGGAAACACGTCCACCCGGGATTCGTTCTACCGCCCGAGTGCGGTGACGGCGACCATCATCTTGGTCAGGAGGGGCCCAGAGACATTGTGCGGGACCGAGACCAAAAGGGTGTCGTGAGTACTCACCGGGACACACGTATATAAGATGGCCATCTTACTCATAGGAAAGTGCTTGTGAATTGGGAATTGTTGATGGTTGTATATGGTTGATTGCTCGGGGAAAATCTCCGTGGTTGTGTCATTGCAATTGTATGGTCATTCCCATTGAAATATATCCTTGAACGTCAGTTGTCTCTGGGGTGAAATTCATATGGATTGCGTGGCGAAAGCGCATATTTAATACAGCTTTCTGGCGAAGTTCCTCTCACGGTCCGGGGGTCACCGAGACCAGGTATTCACCGAGGGGACCACGTAACACTCTGCATTTGTGCCCCAACCCCTCCCCTTTGATCAGACCCAACACTTCGGGGCTTCGGCCTCCCCCCCCCCTCCCCCACCCCCCTCTGCCTCCCTTTTCCCTCCTCGATTCCCTTTTTCTTATCTCGTTTGTATGTATATATTCACTCCGTGTCCTTTGTTTCCTTTCCTTTTCTGAGAGAGAGAAAGAGAGCCCGCAGCTGTTTGTGGATAACTTTTGCATTAATCGGGGGCCCATCCCGTCCTCCGGCTGATCGCTTTTTTCTCCACCAGCTGTGTTTGTTTTTCGCCTTTGAAAATCTGTCTCGGCTCATAATCAATTAATCACTGTTCGGGAGCGATATTCATCCTCCGGTCCTCGTCCCTCCCCCCCCCTCGTCCTCGTCTCCTCCCCCCCGTTCCTCGTCCCTCGCCCCCCGTCCCTCGTTCCCCGGCCCCCGTCCCTCGTCCCCCGTCCCTCGTCCCTCGTCCCCCGTCCCCCGTCCCCCGTCCCTCGTTCCCCGTCCCCCATCCCCCGTCCCTCGTCCCTCTTCCCTCGTCCCCCGTCCCTCATCCCCCATCCCCCGTCCCTCGTCCCCCGTCCCTCGCCCCCCGTCCCTCGTCCCTCGTCCCTCGTCCCCCGTCCCTCGCCCCCCGTCCCTCGCCCCCCGTCCCTCGCCCCCACACCCTCGTCCCCCCCACCCTCGTCCCCCGTCCCGCCCTCGTCCCCCCCCACCCCCCCCACCCTCGTCCCCCCCCACCCTCGTCCCTTGTCCCCCGTCTCCCCCCCCACCCTCGTCCCTCGCCCCCCGTCCCTCGTCCCCCGTCCCTCGTCCCCCGTCCCTCGCCCCCCGTCCCTCGTCCCCCGTCCCTCGCCCCCCGTCCCTCGTCCCTCGTCCCCCGTCCCTCGCCCCCCGTCCCTCGCCCCCCGTCCCTCGCCCCCACACCCTCGTCCCCCCCGCCCTCGTCCCCCCCGTCCCGCCCTCGTCCCCCCCCCCAACCCTCGTCCCCCCCCTCGTCCCCCCCCCCTCGTCCCCCCCCCACCCTCGTCCCTTGTCCCCCGTCTCCCCCCCCACCCTCATCCCTTGTAAATTATGACTTCGTTTTCGCGTTACGCGGCATATGAAGCGTTAACTCGGAGACATGGCGTTGTTTGTGTCCCACCGAACGAGGTCAGCGTCGAAGACCTCGTTATTGCTGTGGGCAACATAATCGGTATTGATAAAGTTCGCGCGGCCTCACGAATGAACAAACGTGTTAAAGCGCGGCGTTACGCGCGCTGCTTGTGAGCAAGGAGGAAGCGGACAAGCGGTAACATATAAATGTCTTTATTGTAAGACTACACTGTAACACTGAACTCCTCCGGGCTGGTCGCCCGGTGTATATCATGAGGCCACGCCTACCCCCCGGGCGTGGCCACCGCCCACTTCGTGCGTGGAATGATGTCACCACGCCAGTGGGCTTTTGTGTCCGCCACACGCGCCCCCCCAGAATTCCCGCGCACCTGGAGGGCCAGTTTGCGGGGCAGACGAATGACCCGGCCGAAGCGCCCCCTGGCGATCGGCGGCGTCCGGGGTGCAGGGATACCAGGTGGGATGCCCCTGGCTGCCCCTGGGATGGGTGCAGGACCGGGGGGCGCCGTGGCGGCGGGGCTGGGTGGTGCCGGGGGTCCGCCCGCAGGAGGGCGGCCCCGACGTGGGGGTCGGGCCACTGGCGGTGGATGGTCCACATCGAGGTGGGCCGGCTTGAGGCGGTCTACCGAAACGCGGTCAGGAGTACCGCCGATGTCCAGGGTGAAGTGCTTCGCCCCGGTCTCCAGCACGCGGAAAGGCCCGTCGTACGGGGGCCGCAGTGGTGTCCGATGGGCATCGTGGCGGACGAAGACGTACTCCGCCGTGCGAAGCTCCGGGGCGACGTGCGTCGGTGGGTGCCCGTGGCATGCCGTTGGCACCGGGGCGAACCTCTGGGCGGTCTCTTGCAGAGCGGAGCGCTGCTGTGCCGCGGACCATGGTGCCGTGGAGTCGGGGAGGAACTCGCCCGGCACCCGCAGCGGTTGCCCGAAGACCAACTCCGCCGCGGATGCGCGCAGGTCCTCCTTGGGCGCCGTCCGGAGGCCCAGCAGGACCCAGGGGAGCCTGTCGACCCAGCCGCCGTCGCGGAGGGTGGCCCGGAGCGCGGCCTTCAATGAGCGGTGAAATCGCTCACACAGGCCGTTAGCCTGGGGGTGGTAGGCCGTGGTTCGGTGCAGCCGGACCCCGAGCCCCTGCGCAACCGCCCCCCAGAGCTCCGAGGTGAACTGGGGGCCGCGGTCGGATGAGATGTCTGAGGGGGCGCCGAACCGGGCGACCCAGGTGGCGATGAAAGCCTGCGCGACATCGGCCGCCGTTGTCGACG
The DNA here is from genome assembly GCF_964187855.1 of Myxine glutinosa. Classification (NCBI taxonomy): domain Eukaryota; kingdom Metazoa; phylum Chordata; class Myxini; order Myxiniformes; family Myxinidae; genus Myxine; species Myxine glutinosa. Next base: position 28,538,107 of record NC_136261.1, read on the forward strand.
CCAAGGGCACGGCCTCCGGCCACCGGGTGGTGCGGTCCACCATGGTGAGGACGTAGGTGAAACCCCGCGAGGGGGGCAGAGGTCCCACCAGGTCCACGTGGACGTGGTCAAACCGGCGTTCCGGCACCGTGAACGGGGCCAACGGGGCCTGGGTGTGCCGGTGCACCTTGGCGCGCTGGCACGCGAGGCACGTCCTGGCCCAGCCGCGGACGGCCTTCCGGAGGCCATGCCAGACGAACTTGTCGGCGATCAGCCTTTGGGAGGCCCTCGCGCCCGGGTGGGACAGGCCGTGGATGGCGTCAAACACCTGGCGCTGCCAGCCCGCGGGCACAATGGGGCGAGGACGCCCGAGGGAGACGTCGCACAAGAGGGCCGCGCCCGCGCCGTCGAACGGCACCTCGGTGACGCGGAGGCCCGTGACGGCGGTCCGCAAGGCCTGGACTTCGGGGTCAGCGGCCTGGTCCGCTGCCATCCGGGCATAGTCGATGCCGAGGTGGACTGCGTGGGCGACGGCCCGGGAAAGGCAATCCGCAACCGGGTTGTCCTTCCCCGCGACGTGCTGGATGTCCGTCGTGTACTCGGACACGGCCGAGAGGTGACGCTGCTGCCGGGCCGACCACGGCTCGGTGACCTTGCCCATCGCGAAGATCAGCGGCTTGTGGTCGACGAAGGCAGTGAACGCCCGGCCCTCGAGCAGATGACGGAAGTGCCTGACCGCCAAGTGAAGTCCGAGCAACTCGCGGTCGAAGGTACTGTAACGGCGTTCGGGCGGGCGAAGCTGCCGGCTAAAGAACGCCAGCGGTTGCCAAGCTCCACGCACCCATTGCTCGTGCACCGCGCCCACCGCGTAGTCCGAGGCATCGGTGGTGAGGGCGATCGGTGCATCGGGCGCCGGGTGCGCGAGCATGGTGGCGTTAGCCAAGCTCGCCCGTGAACGCCGTGTCCATCTGCTCGGTCCAGGTAACGTCGCCTTTGCCCGGCTTACCTCGGAGAGCTTCGTGCAGGGGGCGCAGGAGCTGGGTGATACGGGGCAGGAACCGATGGTAAAAGTTCACCATGCCCAGGAACTCCTGCAGCCCTCTGATCGTGCGGGGGCGCGGAAACCCCTTCACCGCCTCCACCTTGGCCGGCAGGGGGACGGCTCCGTGCCTGGTGACACGGTGCCCCAGAAAATCGATTGTGGCGGCGCCGAACCGGCACTTTGCGGGGTTCACAATCAGGCCATGCTGGCCCAGGCGTTCGAAGAGCGTGCGGAGGTGGCGTAGGTGCTCTTCGCGGGACGCGCTGGCGACGAGGATATCGTCCAGGTAGACGTAGACAAAATCCAAGTCGCGCAGGACGCTGTCCATCAGTCGCTGGAACGCCTGAGCCGCATTCTTCAGACCGAAGGGCATGCGCAGGAACTCGAAGAGTCCGAATGGCGTGATGACCGCCGTCTTCGGGACGTCCTCCGGCCTGACGGGGACCTGATGGTAGCCGCGTATGAGGTCCACCTTCGAGAAGAAGGACCTGCCCGCCAAACGGGCGGAAAAGTCCTGAATGTGGGGGACGGGGTAGCGGTCGGGAGTCGTGGCGTCATTGAGACGGCGATAGTCCCCGCACGGTCGCCATCCCCCGCCGGGCTTCGGCACGATGTGCAGCGGCGACGCCCAAGCGTTCTCTGAGCGCCGAACGATGCCGAGTCGCTCCAGGGTAGCGAACTCCGCTTTTGCCACTGCCAGCTTCGTCGGCTCGAGGCGGCGTGCCCGGGCGTAGACCGGTGGCCCGACGGTGGGGATGTGATGGGCCACCCCGTGCTTGATGGCCCCCGCCGAGAAGGTGGGCCGCGTGAGGGCCGGGAAGCCGGCGAGGAGGCGGGTGAATGCGTCCGCTGCCGGAAGCGTACAGACCAACGTGGCCGGAACCGAATCGTTCGGCAAGCCGCTTGGCAAGCCGCTCGTTGAGCTGGGCAACGCACATGCGAGCGAGCTGAACGTCTCGGCCTGGACAAGCCGTCTGCGCTTGACGTCGACCAGGAGCCCATTAGCGCACAGGAAGTCCGCGCCAAGCAGTGCCATGGGCACGTCGGCGGTGACGAACGTCCATCGGAAAACCTGCCCTCCAAACCACAGAGAGAGGCAGCGTTTTCCGTACGTACGGATGGGCGTCCCGTTCGCGGCAAGCAGCGCGGGGCCCCCACCCGCGGCGTGCTTGTCTGACGTGCCGGCGGGAATGACACTCACCTGTGCTCCCGTGTCGCACAGGTAACGGCGCCCGGAGAAGGTGTCCGTTATGAACAGCAGGCTGCTCGAACGGCCGGCGCTCATCGCCACTATTGAGCGCCGGCCCGGGCGTTTCCCGACCCGTTGAAGGAGCACGGCGGATGACACCGCCGAGCTTCGTGGCCGAACTTGGCGTGGAACCAGCACCAGGTGGTGGAGCTGGAGGAGCGCGGCTGGCTCCGCCAGGCCGGTGGAGTCGACGGGTTTCCCCGCGGTGGCGGTTTTCGCCGCGGCGGTGGGCGGGGCGTGGCGGCGTTCACGAGGTGCGTATCAGCATGCTGCTGAACCACAGCGTGCTGTAGAAGATGATGCTGTGGAACATCAGCGTGCTGTAGAAGATGATGCTGTGGAACATCAGCGTGCTGTAGAAGATGATGCTGTGGAACATCAGCGTCGAAGGCCGTGACGGCCACGCCAACGCTCGCCCGCATGTCCGAAGCGGCGAAGTACTTGTCCGCCTCGGCCGCCAATGCTCGGGGTTCCGTTAGCCCGGTCCCGGCCAACGCGAGGCGAACCTGCGCTGGAAGTTGGCGACGGAAAAGCGCCCGGAATAGCGAACCGGGGGCTTCGTCGCCCAACAGTGACAGCATATGGTCCATTCGGACCGACGGGCGCGTCTCACCGAGCTCGGGGAGATCCAGGAGGCGATCGGCCCGTGCGTCGTCCGTGAGGCCGAACGTGGCTAGGAGTAGCCGCTTGAGTGCCTCGTACTTGTGGCCGTCCGGTGGGTGGCGAAGGACGGACACAACTCGAGCAGCCGTGCCGGGCCCGAGGGAGGCGACGACATGGCAGTAGCGCAGGTCGTCGTTGGTGAGGCGCCGAAGCTGAAATTGGGCTTCGGCCTGGACGAACCAGACTTCGGCCTGAGCCTCCCAAAATTCCGGAAGTTTGACGAAGGCGGCCATGGCGATGGCGTCGCGTGTGGAAGGATCGCTCCGGCAGATCCAACGTCGAGGGTCACCAGTAAAGCGCGGCATTACGCGCGCTGCTTGTGAGCAAGGAGGAAGCGGACAAGCGGTAACATATAAATGTCTTTATTGTAAGACTACACTGTAACACTGAACTCCTCCGGGCTGGTCGCCCGGTGTATATCATGAGGCCACGCCTACCCCCCGGGCGTGGCCACCGCCCACTTCGTGCGTGGAATGATGTCACCACGCCAGTGGGCTTTTGTGTCCGCCACAGTGTCGTTATTTTCGTATCCGAGGCTGAACTGGTTCACGAGATTGTATGTACAGGATTATCGACAGATGACGGACATTTCGTACTCGTGTCCCCTCTCGACACTCCAGCCGTTAAGGTCATCATCTCGAACTGTCCTCCATTCCTGAAGAACGAGAGACTGGTCTCCGAACTATCTCGTTATGGTACTGTGGTTTCGCATGTCACGATGTTACCTTTACGTTGCCAGGACGACCGGGCTAAACATGTGATGTCTTTCAGGAGACAAGCTTATCTTGTACTTCCTCCTTCTACGTCGAAAGAACGCTGAACATTGTTTTGAAATTCAAAATTGATAATCATGATTACCAATTATACGTAACCACTGACACCTTGAAATGTTTTGAATGTGGTAAATTCGAACACCTGAAACGCTCTTGCCCAAAAACGGCTTCGTCGAACGATGGGACAAACCACGTAACCAACAAGGATTCTTCTTCTTCATATTTTGCTTCGGCTGTGAAGGGAACATCTTCCATGTCCGGCAATGACGCTCAGCCTTCCCATCCCGATGATCCAAACAGCACAACGAACGTCGGGGATGGTTTCACCATTGTTCCGTCAAGGAAGAGAAAGACCTTTCCCGACGGTCATTTAACTCAGAAAAAGGCAGCATTTAACAATAAGCAACCTGTCGGTAACACCCCCCCAGTCGTGACCGATGCACCTCTACAAGGCTTACCTGGGACAAACCCTGTACCTACAGCCAACAAGTTCGGCCCCCTTTCATGTGAGGACATAGACGTTCCACATGCAGGGACTGGTTTACCTGTTAACAAATCAAATGGAATCGTCTCACCTGTTACGGACTCGGCTATTGGAAAGTCCTCTGATGATTTTGCTGAGACCACTGGTGATGAACCTGCTGAGACCACTGGTGATGAACCTGTCGAGACCATGGATGATGAACCTGCTGAGACCATTGGTGATGAACCTGCCGAGACCACTGGTGATGAACCTGCCGAGACCACTGGTGATGAACCTGCTGAGACCATTGGTGATGAACCTGCCGAGGCCACTGGTGATGAACCTGCTGTCACTTTGGAAAATGTTAATCCTGAGCATGATGATGCTGAATTCCCGCCAGCAGAAAATAGCGAAACTGTCCCAGTTACTGCTCTCACTTCATCACCGGGTGAAGCTGGAATCGCAGGAATCAATATTTTGCAAGAGACTCCTATTCTGCTAGATACCGCCACACCATCGGAGGTTGTTGCAGTCGGGGGAAGCAACATCGCTGCATCTGCTGATGCTGTTTCTGTTTCACCAAATCCACAGATTATTGCTGTTATTCCTCAAAGCAATGTTCCCACGGTGGGAGAGCACACAGATGTTACAACTAGTGCAGGTCCGTGTGCCAATATTGATGACAGCAGCGACATGCAGGATTATACAAGCTTGTGTGATTCGGAAATTAAAACTGACTCTGACGAATCTGACCTGGAGGAAGCAAACAGCCAGGTGGAAGCAATGGAGAAACCTACCAGTCTAGGTCCTACTTCCCCTGAACAAATACGACTTTTCTTGCAAAATACGTACAGGAAACGCAGTATAAACCTAACAGAATACTTTCCCGATTTACCGTCCTTCCTTGAGTGTGCTCAGGCTATTATATGCAGGCCTGACTTATTCAACTTTCGTCAGACACATTGTCACCGTTTAAGAAAATTGATCGCCAAGACGAAAAAGACTCTAAGTTAATTAATGGTGAGTTTCAAGATTGGAACAGTAAATGTCAATGGTGGTGGAAGTTCACTCCGCCAGATCCAGATCAAGCAGCTGATAAACGCAAACGGTCTCGACATAGCTTTGTTGCAGGAGACCCACGCCGTCAGATCTGTTCAGGCCCAGTGGCGGCTCATTATGGATAAGGAGTGTTTCTTTAGTAACAGCTCCTCGTCTAAGGCAGGAATCATGTTTGTCTTAGGGAAACATTTCCAACCGTCCTCCCTTTAATTTACGAATATCATTAATGGCCATCTTGTCTCTGTGACCTTCTATATCAATCAGGTCAAGTTTACAATCCTTAATGTGTATGCTCCAAGCAAAAATGGTGAGCGGATCTCCTTCTTTGCTGAACTGAGAAAGTTCCTCCAAACACTGGATCTGCAGACTTGTCTAATTATTGGTGGCGATTTTAACTGTACTGTTAATGCCTCATGCGACCGAAACGGGCCGGAACCTCAACCATGTACCGCAAAACTCTTTGCAAATATCATCGCAAAATATAATCTCCATGATGTCTGGCGCTTGCAACACCCTTCCGAACAATCCTACACATGGTGTCGTTGTTCCAACAACCACATCTCACTTGCGAGGCTTGATCGCATTTATGTAAATTCTCACCTGTTACATGGAGTTTGCAAATCTGACATCGTGCCTTCCGGTTTCTCCGATCACTTCCTAGCTCGAGCATTCGTTCAACTCTCGAAACCGTGTCCAGGGAGTTCTCACTGGAAATTCAACAATAGTTTAATAGAAGACTTCAATTTTATTCAGGCTTTTGAATCTTTCTGGACAGATCTCTTGGAACGGAAGTTAAGCTGTTCTGTTAACCCACTGGTGTGGTGGGATCTAGTAAAAACCCAAATCAAAGGTTTCTGCCAACAATACCAGAGCTTCTCAAAAAGGGCTGATTATGAAGCAAGGAAATTATTGCAATCAGAGATTTTACATCTTCAGAGGGTCACAGGACAAAATAATAATGTGCAAAGAGCCTTAACCGAAAAACAGTCTTTATTGAAAGAAATAACTGAGAGGAATGCACGTGGTGCCCTAGTTCGGATGAGGGTGCAGCACCTTAACGAGACAGACATACCAACTAAGTACTTTTTTTCCTTAGAGAAACGCCTCCCGAACAAACAGCTCTCTCAACTGCGTTTGGCAGACTCATCCATCACTTTCAACCAATCAGTTATCAAACTTTTCACAAAGGAATATTTCTCGAAAATATACTCGATGGAGCAAATAAATCCTGTCAGTGTCGCCTCTATCTCCGTAGGGCTGCCAGTGTTGTGTGAGGGTGGACGTTCCTACCTGGAGGGGCCCATTACCTTGGACGAACTTGGCACCGCTCTGCACAGCCTTGCTGTTGGGAAAGCGCCTGGATTGGACGGACTTACAACTGAATTTTATAAGAAATTCTGGCATCTACTGGGTCCCGAACTCCTCAACACCTTGAACGCAAGCTGCCAGCTTGGAGAGCTCCCTCAGAGTTGCCGACGGGCTATTCTCACCCTCATTCCAAAGAAAGGAGACTTGCTCTATATTAAAAACTGGCGCCCAATCTCTTTGCTATGCACAGACTATAAAGTATTCTCAAAAGCCCTGGCATCGCGACTCACTCCTCATCTCTCCTCATTGTTGAAAGAAGACCAATGCTATTGTGTACCCAAGCGCTCCATCTATGACAACATCTCCCTCGTAAGAGACATGATTGAACTGTGCAAAGAAAACCCCACAGATTTGGGACTTCTTCTCCTTGATCAGAAGAAGGCCTTTGACCGCGTCGATCATCGGTACCTCTTCAAAGTGCTTGAACGGTTTGGACTTGGTCCGACCTTCATTTCTTACATTAAGATACTGTATAACAATATCTCTAGTGTGCTTAAGATAAACAATGGACTTGTTACACCCTTGCCTGTCAACAGGGGAATTCGACAAGGTTGCCCCCTCTCTGGCTTGCTCTATGCTCTCTCCATCAAACCCTTACTGGGTTATTTGCGTGCTAGACTAACCGGGGTTGGGTTTTCTCATCTTGAACGGCCCATTAAGGTGCTGGCATATGCTGATGATGTGTGTGTCTTTGTGCGGAACCTCAATGACATTAACGTTGTCCGTTATTGTCTATCCGTGTTTGAAAAGGCTTCTTCAGCCAAAGTGAATTGGGAGAAAATGAGCGCCATTTGGCTTGGTCCGTCATGTCACTCGGCACCCAAACTTCCTGCTCCTCTTGCATGGGCCACTGATGGCGTGAAATACCTTGGAGTGTTCTTGGGTAATGACGCCACAGTAGCAAAGAATTGGGCTGGTCTGTTGGATCTTGTTGAAGGAAAACTGCAAAAATGGAGAAATCTGATAACACAACTGTCTTATCGTGGAAGGGTCTTGGTGATCAACAGTTTGGTGGCCTCTACCCTATGGCACAGGTTCTTTGTGCTGCACCCTCCGGTAGTGTTGCTTCAACAGCTCCAGAAGTGCTTTGTGTCTTTCTTCTGGGATGGAAAGCACTGGTTGCGACCCGAGGTCCTCAGCTTGCCACTGACCGATGGAGGCCAAGGCCTGGTTGACATAAAGAGCCGGTTAATGGCCTTTCGACTTTCGGTTGCTCTACGCATGCTGTACATGCACCCCTCTCCACCTTGGGTCGACGTCGCTCGTCGCCTTTTGCAGCAGGCGGGGAGACTAGGCTATGACCACGCTATATTCTTGATGGATCTCTCGCATCTTGATATGTCTCCCCTCTCCAGGTTTTATCAAAGTGTACTAAACGCATGGCGAACTCTAACGACAACAAGAGCTACGCATTCGTACACAAAGCAAATGTTCTTGATGGAACCTTTGTTTTACAATTCAATTTTCCATGATATGCCTGCTGATAGGTGTCTCGTTCAATGCTTTGGCGCGAAGAACATAAAATCGGTCGCCGATCTTTTAAGCCCAAATGGCAGTTGGATTGGAGCTGATGCATTGGCAAGCCTGGTTGGCGTGCGATCCTCCAGAGTTGTGGCACGTATGCTATGCTGTGTGCTTCATACCTATGTACAGCTTGCACCTAACTGGGAGCAAGTCCAAGCAGACAACGAACAAGGTGCTTCTCCTGCTACCTTTCCTGAACTTATTTGCAAGTTTTCTCTTGCCAACTCTCCTCCGTGTACCCCCTTTAGCATAGGATTCAATGGGTTTCCTAAACAAAAAGACCTCTATTTGGGTTGCGTAAGTTTCCTTTTGCAAGGGCAAATGACACAGCGGAGGGTTCGATGGAGAGACCTCTTACCTTGTTCCCCCCCATATTTTCCTAATTGGAAAGGATTCTATCATCCTCCTGTGCCGCCACGACATGGTGACCTCCAATGGAGACTTGCACACTGGATCCTCCCCTCTAACCACTTGCTGCACCGCTTCTCAAGTCTCCTAGCAGATGAATGTCCCTTTTGTAAAAGGCCTGAAAACCTCTTTCGTATTTATGTTGAATGTCAACGGTTGGCTCCTTTATTTATCTTTCTTAAGAATTGTTTTGGCAGGATTGGCTTGGTTTTCAACACTTGTGTTTTCATTTATGGCTTAGACATCTCACACAAGAATATGAATGATGTGTTAGGTAATTTCCTGCTTGCACAGGCAAAAATGGCAGTGTATAAATCAAGAAAAAGAAAAGTTGATGATCTTGGAGCTAATGAGGAAAATGCCTTGTTCTTGTTTAAAAATCTTGTGACGAGCCGTGTAAAGTTAGACTTTGCCTTTTTCTCCATAACAGGAAGGCTGCCACAGTTTGAGACCAAATGGTGCGTGAAAGAAGTCATTTGTAAAATCCTGGAGAAACGTTTATTGTTTTGTGAAATGTTTTGTGCATAATTTTACTGTATTAATATTTTTTTTGTTTGTTTCTCTCCTTGAAATGAGAATGTGACCCCTATTTGGGGGTTTTCTTTTCTATTTTTATAATAAAAAGATACAAAAGTCAAGTCTCTCTCTCTCTCTCTCTCTCTCTCTGTCTGTCTGTCTGTCTGTCTGTCTCTCTCTCTCTCTCTCTCTCTCTCTCTCTGTCTTTTTTCATTTGTGGACAATCACAATGGGGGATTCATTTCACTTTATTTATTTTTTATCAAGTCAGGGTGGATTACAGACTTTCCGCCACTCTAATGAACAATGACACAAGATTATACAATGAGCATTGTGACACAACTATTGATAGTAAGAACATTGAAAACGAGAGCAGCACTCAGTAGAGAGGATACCTCCACCTGTAGGCCATATCACTCAATGGTGAAGAATCACTTTTAAAAATTCTACTCGCTGGATCCGGATCTGGATCTTCACCAAAATTGAAGCGATTCTTCCTTGTCACGCACACAACCTGTCCAACACATTTCGTCCAAATCCATCGATAACTTTTTGAGATATCCTGCGATGTATCGTTTTTGGCCGCATCTCCCAATGGTGAAGTATCACTTTTAAAAAATTAATAATTCTCATATCCGAATCCATATTCAGATCACCAAAATCGAATCGATTGGTCCTTGTCGGACACCCATCCTGTCCACCAAGTTTCGTCCAAATCCATCCTCAATTTTTTGAGATATCCTGCTATGTATCGTTTTTGGCCCTATCTCCCAATGGTGAAGAATCACTTTAAAAATTATACTAGGCGAATCCGGATCTTCACCAAAATCTAATGATTTCGTCCTTGTCACATACGCTACATCTCTGTCAAATGTCATCGGTATCCGTCCACAACTTTTTGAGATATCTTGTTCACAAACAGACAGACAGGGTGGAAAACATAACTATACATAGCAGGTGGAGGTAAGTATCATGCCATATATCGTTTTTGGCCCTATCTCTCAATGGTGAAGAATCACTTAAAAACCTGTTCAAAACTCTAATATTCGGATTCGAATCTTCACCAAAATCGAATCAATTCGTCCTTGTCACACACCCAACCTGTCCTGCAAGTTTCATCCGAATCTGTCTTTAACCTTTTGAGATACCCTGCTATGTATCGGTTTTGGCCCTAGCTCCCAATGGTGAAGAATCACTTAGAAATTAAATAATTCTCATATCCGAATCCATATTCAGATCTTCACCAAAATCGAATCGAATGGTCCTTGTCGGACACCCATCCTGTCCACCAAGTTTCGTCCAAATCCATCCTCAATTTTTTGAGATATCCTGCTATGTATCGTTTTTGGCCCTATCTCCCAATGGTGAAGAATCACATAAAAAATTATACTAGGCGAATCCGGATCCAGATCTTCACCAAAATCTAATAATTTCGTCCTTGTCACACACCCAACCTGTCCTCCAAGTTTCATCCGAATCCGTCTTTAACCTTTTGAGATATCCAGCAATGTATCGTTTTTGGCCCTATCTCCCAATGGTGAAGAATCACTTAGAAATTAAATATTTCTCATATCCGAATCCATATTCAGATCTTCACCAAAATCGAATCAATTCTTCCTTGTCACACACCCAACCTGTCCTCCAAGTTTCATCCGAATCCGTCTTTAACCTTTTGAGATATCCAGCAATGTATCGTTTTTGGCCCTATCTCCCAATGGTGAAGTATCACTTGGAAATTAAATAATTATCATATCCGAATCCATATTCAGATCCACACCAAAATCGAATCAATTCGTCCTTGTCACACACCCAACCTGTCCTCCAAGTTTCATCCGAATCCGTCTTTAACTTTTTGAGATATCCAGCAATGTATCGTTTTTGGCCCTATCTCCCAATGGTGAAGAATCACTTAGAAATTAAATAATTCTCATATCCGAATCCATATTCAGATCCTCACCAAAATCGAACCAATTCGTCCTTGTCACACACCCAACCTGTCCTCCAAGTTTCATCCGAATCCGTCTTTAACCTTTTGAGATATCCAGCAATGTACCTTTTTTGGCCCCACTCCCAATGGTGAAGAATCACTTAGAAATTAAATAATTCTCATATCCGAATCCATATTCAGATCTTCACTAAATTCGAATCAATTCGTCCTTGTCACACACCAAACCTGTCCTCCAAGTTTCATCCGAATCCGTCTTTAACCTTTTGAGATATCCAGCAATGTATCGTTTTTGGCCCTATCCCCCAATGGTGAAGAATCACTTAGAAATTAAATAATTCTCATATCCGAATCCATATTCAGATCTTCACCAAAATCGAATCAATTCGTCCTTGTCACACACCCAACCTGTCCTCCAAGTTTCATCCGAATCCGTCCATAACCTTTTGAGATACCCTGCTCACAAACAGACAGACAGACAAACACGGGTGAATGCACAACCTCCATCCACCTTCGGTGGCAGAAGTAACAAGTTTCTAAATATAAACAACGTCATCAATGCCACATTGAAATGGAATCGGAATGCTTATGTGTATATGCTTATGTAATAGGAATGCTGCTAAAGCCAAATGAAGCATGTACTTTAGGAAATTGGAAGAGTTTCATGTTGATAGCAGTCATTGTTGGGTTATTTTCGATCAATCAGTCTCTGATCCAAAGTATTCTCACTTTTAGCTTGACATGTACATTCGATAACATGTCAAAATAAAATCTAAATAAACTGGAGAGATCAAGGCAATCGCCCAGAGAATAACTCAAACAAACCTCCCTCAATTTCTAATTTGCATGAGAAACGTGTTGTTATGAAAGTTTCTGGGATAATGCAAGATTCTTCACACCCACTCAAGAATTGTTTCAGTTTTAACTATTCAGACGTTCGTTCCCCTTTGGGATTTACACTTTCGTTTTAGATAATCATTCGTGACAAATGCAATTGACATGTTTAATGATAATGCAAGAAGGGTTTGATGTCCTGTTTAACATTTACCTATGCCACCCTTGGCCTGCAGAGGTAAATAATATCCAGCACTACATCCTCACCTATGGACAGATTTTGTTCATACTTGGCAGACAGATAAAGAATTATGGCTTACATTTTTCTTTTTTTTTCGAGATCAGATCCAAGATGGCCGACAGGCGGCCATTTTGTTAATAAATGCGTCTCCAAAAATTTATCGGACAAGCATGGTCCGCTTTTGTTCAAACTTGGCACAAACATAGTACATGATGGCCCACACATGCACCGCACTGTATTTTGCTATTTGATCCAAGATGGCCGACCGGCGGCCATTTTGTTACTCAAACACGTCTCCAACAATTTATCAGACAAGCATGGTCTGCTTTTGTTCAAACTTGGCACAAACATAGTACATGATTGCCTACACATGCACCTCCCTGTATTTTGCTATTTGATCCAAGATGGCCGACCGGCGGCCATTTTGTTACTCAAACACGTCTCCAACAATTTATCGGACAAGCATGGTCTGCTTTTGGTCAAACTTGGCACATGCACAGTACATGATGGCCTACACATGCACCTCCCTTTATTTTGCTATTTGATCCAAGATGGCTGACTGGTAAACTGTGCTTCGTGAATGTCTCAATTATCCAAATCAGAATGCAAATCCCACCGGTCTCTTAAAGCAAATGTTCAACAAATTATATCGTAACAAAATAATTGACCCTTGTTGCTACAAAGACACAATCACTTTCACTCATACACAAAGGGGAGCAATCAGACAAGGTCTTTCAAAAATATAGGGGTTGAAACAGCTCCTAGGCGAGTAGGTCTCTCACGTGAGCAAACCATAGTCCATCCTCCAGCCACAGAACCCAACAGAGAAGCAAAGGAGCATCGAACAGGGCAAGGAAAAAGAGCGAGAACAAAGAAGAGTGGGCCATGGGACTTCTAGCTGACTGCACAGGCACCAGTGGGCTTCGTGCAAATCCCCACTCTAATTGACTGTCTGCCCGGTGTGAAGCTCCTTTTATCACCTCCCATGCGACCATGCCTACAGCACCATTGAGTGATATGGCCCACCAGGCAGAGGTATACTCTCTACTGATTGCCGTTCTAGTCAACTTCATGTTATTGCTACAGTACCTATTCTTTTACAGACCCTGATACTGAAATGACTGCAACTGTGACATCAGATCGTTATCTTCACATGTTGAAGACTTCGTTATGGAACAGGGTGAGAAATAATGAAAATATGTGATTTCGACAAGATGAAGTCACATCGCTCACCTCTAATCTTCTTTGGCTGAGAGAAACATTTCCTAATCACCTTACCAGTCACAGAACTGAATTCCCAACAACCCCCAGATCCCCTGACATGTCACCGCTGGATATTTTTTATGGAGATTAGTCAAAAGGAGAGTGGTTCATTCGAAATCAACCACAATCGATGATTGGAAAGATGCAATTATTCAGATTATTTCAGCAGTTACAATGTCTTTTCATATTGACAAATCTCTCTTGCTCTCTCTCTCTCTGAAAGGACCATCTGACTAACCCTCTCGTCGACTTCATGAACGATCCACTTGAAGAAGTTCATTCACTCAATCTCCTGGGTCTCACTATCAACCATGATTTTTCTTTGTCAAACCACATTTAAAACTTGACCACCAAAGCCTGTCGCCGACTGGGCTTCCTGCGTCGTAGAAAGTCCTTCCTTGGTAAACTTGAACTCCTATCCACCTACGTACAAGGTTTTCATCCGCAGCTTAATGGAGCACTGCTCTCCCCTCTGGGCTGGCACCCCTGCATCACATCTTTCTCAACTTGATGCTGTGGAAACAAAGGCCTTCAAAACTATTGGAATCTTCCACGAAGAAGCTGAGTCTGTTGGCCTATCACCTTCTCATTGGAGACAGCTCAGTGGTCTCTATCTCTTCTTCCAACTCTTTTTTTGGTTTGCACCCTCTGCTCTTTCAATGCTTTGTCCCGCACTCCCAGTTCACCACAATCTCAGATCATCTCCAATCCCAAACGATTATATTTTCTTCCCCCGTTGAACCGCAACCGCTCCAGGCACACCTCTTTCCAAATTTCCAGTTTTTCCTTCCTAGACGTTTGCTTCCGTATCCATCTTGTTCACCTCTACCCCTAATTCCTCCCCACATCTCTTACTTGGTCTGTTCTGTGTTCCAGCTCTTCCATGAGCCTTGACTTTGTATACAAAACATTAATAAAAGACACACATCAGAACGTGATGCGTAACCTGTTGCTGAGGATAAGAAAACGAATACAACAGAGGGGAAGTCACATTGAGCACGTGGTTTAAGTCATGAAACTTGAGGATTGTATAAATATTTCACATTAAAAACCTCGTTCATTTTATGTCTGTCACTTGGTCTGGGTTACGATTTTTTGTTTTATTTAACTTTTAATAATTCCTTCACTTTACTCACTCTGTGTAATTCCTCATTAAATTGTTTCATTATCTAACAGAGGTTAGCACTTTGTGGTTTGCTCATTACTTTCCTTCCTTTTCCCTCTGTAATGAAATGTTTGCCAGCAGAAGCAGCATTAACATAATCCTCGCTCACATTCCACATCCCTTGAAGATTTCTGCCATTCTTACAGGTACTCAGTATAAAACTAGAATGGCACTTGGTAGAGAGCATACCTCCACCAGACTGAACAATTTATGTTTTGTATCTCACTGATAGGCATGATCTGGAATTGGACCTCAACCAAAATCGAATTGGCTTGTTATTGTCACTTACCCAACTTATCCACCAAGTTTCCTGCGAATCCGTCCACAACTTTTTGAGATATCGTGCTATATGTCGTTTTTGGTCCTTTCTCTCAATGGTGAAGAATCACAAATATAGTATCCGGATCAAGATCTTCACCAATATCTACACAATCTATCCTTGTCACACATCCAACTTGTCCATCAAGTTTCCTCCGAATCCGTCCACAACCTTTTGAATCAACAAGAGCACCGCAAAACACTATGGATCATAGTTGAGCAACGTCCTCACAATTGGGCTGTGGGGCTCCATTTTGCAGCTTGCAGACTGTTAAGGCAACTATCTAGGAATAAATCCTGAAAATCAGAGCAACTTCAGGTATAATGACATCTCTGGTCATCCCAGTACTGACAACTATCAAAGATAATTCAGTATATGTGTGAGAGAGTTAATAATTTCCCCAAATCTTACTATAATTCACCAAATGTCCGTCTGTCTGTCTGTCTGTCTGTCCGTCCGTTCCCAGGTACCGCAAAAACGGCTGAACCGATCGCAACGAAATTTTGGGTGGGTAATCCTGGGACCCCCTGGAGTAAAATAGGCTATATTGTTTTTCCAATTTTTCCAATTTTCCAGTTTTTCCAAATACGATGGAATAATATTCACCAACATGAACAGTGATGTGGCTTTTATTGAAATACTCCAAATACTGTTTAGATTTTGATGAGAATTATGAACATGCCGCGAATGCGGACGTGGACAGATTACGGCCGTGCGCGGGTTTGATAATATCCCAATACAACCGTCATTCATTCGTAATGTTAAATCGTTAAATGTTAATCGTGTTAATCGTTTTGTTAAAGTATCAATTGATGATTGGAATTGAGTGAATACAATTACGATTTTGAATTCGTAATTGTGTTCACCCAACCGTACAGAACTTCACATCAGGATTTAAATATTTGTTTTATGTCACGAATGTTGTTAAAAGTTAATTTTTTATATTAATGTTATTTAATTTGCGATTGGATTTATGCTGTTTGGAATGAAAAAAGAGATATTGAGTTCAAGTGAATAATGGAATGCCGTGACGGTTTCTACTTTCTAAACGTGAAATTCGCGGATCGCCATATGCAGATTCGCCATTGACTGGGTATGGAACAAACGTACCCGTTTGTTTGCGAACGGGCACGTTTTTCATGGACGTCCTTCACAAAATTGCTGTCCATTCCCGACGTGTGACTGAAGGTGCTACAGGAATTTGGAATTGATTGGTTTCATGCTTTAGCATTCGCCGTTTCTGCATTGTCTGTTTGCTTCTAACCTCCCACCCATGCATAGCACGTGTACCTCACTAGTAGAAAAAATGAAATGAAACCACCAAAAGTGATAGCAAATGTCACAAAAACTCTGTGACCTCAAGATCCTTAATTTACCACCAGAAAGTTAACTGCAGAAAAAATTCAACATTCTTCATTAGGAAACTTGACTACAAACCAATTTTCGAGTTTGCACATTGTGCGGTAATAATTGCGATGTAAACCCGACATGCGACCCTCCTGCCATTACTCTGCCTCTGACCTCCTGCACTCACTCACTGCTTTGCAACAAAGATAAGATTTGCCAAAGCTGACAATTACAAAGAATGAGGAACAGAAATATCTCAAAGGAAGAGATTAAGAGGAGCTTTTTTGTCCATGCTGTGATGAATATCACTGTTGTCGACAAGAAGGTGCATGGAATTTATGGCCAACACTCACTGCAGCAAATAATTGTTTCGGATAAGGATACACAAATGTTGACTATGGTAAGCAATGACAAGTTGTGGGGATCTCTTCTGATGAGGCAGCAATCAATGTTTGGGCACCTCTGTAGGATCTCCCAGGTGGTATTTACCTCCCAAGGTCGACTGATTGTCTGTATGATATAATATTATCAGGGGTCCATCATATGTCTCATTAAATGACAATCATGAAGATAAACATTCAATACTCAGTTTCAACTCCAAGGTCACATTCAATGTGTACTTATCTTGGCGTTTCATCGTTAGGAATAGCAAAGGTCATGTCCTGAATTTTTTTTCTGTAACCTGACTCTCCAAATTGCATTGGCGAAAGAAAGACTTCCTTTATAGAAATGTTCCACGTGCATCTCAAGCCAATTCACCTTGGAATTTCTGGATATTGATTGATTATGCTCAACATTTATGTCAGAAATATATTGCAGTATAACAAAAGCAGTATTAGCAGTATATTCTTGATAATAATAAAAAAGTTCGTAAATAATAATATGGACAAAATTATGATCATAAATAATGATGTGGTAACTGTCAGCCATTTTTTTCTCCAACAATAAAACAAGAAAGACGTCATGCAGAGCACGATACTTGCAAAATCCAACCCCTCTCAAAAAGAGTTGCCACGGATACAACAAATTGTCCATTTCGTTAAGATTTAAATTGACGATCTTAATCAAAGCTCGGTTCAATTGGATGAAAATTGATTATTTTAGAAATCATACCTTGACTTGAACTTTGACCTTTTGACCTCAAAAATAGTTGGTTTCCCAATTCAGTGATGCACTATGCAATTGCTGTTTCATTTTCAAGTTTCAAGTCAATAATAGGATGAAAATGGACAATTTTTCAGATGAAAATTGATGATTTTAGATGTTTGACCTTGAGTTGACCTTTCATTGTTCGACCCCAAAAATAGTTGGTTTTCCAATTCTGCGATGGATTATACAATTGCTCTTTAATTTTTAGGTTAATCGGATGAAAATTGACGATTTTTCAGATGAAAATTGTTTTTAGAAGTTTGACCTTGAGTTGACCTATGATTTTTTTGGGACCCTAAACATAGTTGGTTTTCCAAATCCGTGATGGATTATACAATTGCTCTTTACTATTCAGATCAATCGGATGAAAATTGCCAATTTTTTAAAGATGAAAATTGTTGATTTTATTAGTTTGACCTTGAGTTGATCTTTGAGTTTTTTTGACCCGAAACGTATTTGGTTTTCCAATTCTGCGATGGACTACGCAATTGCTGTTTAATTCATAGGTTAATCGGATGAAAATTGACGATTTTTCAGATGAAAATTGTTGATTTTATTAGTTTGACCTTGAGTTGATCTTTGAGTTTTTTTGACCCGAAACGTATTTGGTTTTCCAATTCTGCGATGGACTACGCAATTGCTGTTTAATTCATAGGTTAATCGGATGAAAATTGACGATTTTTCAGATGAAAATTGTTGATTTTAAAAGTTTGAGCTTGAGTTGAACTTTGACCTTTTCACCTCAAAATAGTTGTTTTCCCACTTCAGTGATGCACGATGCAATTACTGTTTAATTTTCAAGCTAATAGGATGAAAATGGACAATTTATCAGATGAAAATTGATGATTTTAGATGTTTGACCTTGAGTTGACCTTTCATTCTTTGACCCCAAAAATATTTGGTTTTCCAATTCCATGATGGACTATGCAATTGCTCTTTAATATTCAGATCAATTGGATAAAAATTGACGATTTTTCAGATGAAAATTGTTCATTTTAAAAGTTTGACCTTGAGTTGAACTTTGACCTTTTCACCTCAAAAATAGTTGTTTCCCCACTTCAGTTGTTAGACAATGGAAACTTTCTTATAATTTGGAAACTTTCTGGGATTGGTGTAACTTTCTTTCTGGGTTCAATGTTTAGGGCAGTAATGCCCCTGAAGTACGTTTAAAGAAGGTTTAAAGGAAAAAGTTAAGGAATATTCGTACAGGCAACAATCCTCAAATTAAGGATGTCCTTAAGGGGAAACTTAAGGAAATATTTAAGTTAATCCTCAAATCTTTCCTTATCCATAAAGGATGCTTTATGCAACTGGGCCTTTGTTCTTAGGTTAATGGAGTACTGCTCTCCCATGAAAGTTGGTGCCTCGTTACCTTCACATTGTTACCTCCTTCCAATTCACCACAAAGCCCGGTGTTGGATTAACATAACTAAGTAGACTGCCTTAAGATATTAGGGTCTTGAGTACAAGCCCCTGCTGTGCCATGAAATAACGTCAGGTGAGGTGACTCAGCTTGTCATACTTTCGAGTTCGCCAAAATGAGATTGCTGAAAGTGTGAAATTTTTGAGGTGGAATTTTTCTTCCTGAGAGTTTTGAGGACCAGATTTCAGGATCAGAGGTTCAGTGACTCAAACTCCCGGGTCTCACCATCAGCCATGATCTGCTTCAAAGTTGGCCTCCAACGCCAGTCAAAGACTGGGCATCCTGTGTCACATAATGTCCTTACTTGGTACACCTGAACTCCTATCCACCAACAAAGCTTTCATCCGCAGCTTGCTGGAGTGCTGCTCTCCCCTCTCGGGTGGCGCCCTTGCCTCGCAGGTGGAAACCAAGGTCTTCAAGATTAGTGGAATCTTCCACTATGGGCCTATCACATTCCTATCACAGACAGGTCTGTCTTCTACCCGATCCTTTCTGTTCTTGCACCCTATATACTCCTTCCGTAACTTGTCTCCCCCACCCCTTCTAGTGACACTACCTAAATCTAGAATCACTGCTCACCTACACTCATTCGATATTCTGGAAACAACTTCCATATCCTCAATTTCACTCTTCACTCCAAGTCTTCAAGAAAACCGTTCACCATCTCAGATCATCCCAAACCATGGTATTTTCTACCCCTATAAACACCCTCCTCAACCTTACCCCCAACCCCCGCAAACCTCTAAGACCACCTTCTTCCAAATGACCAGATTTTTCTTCCTGAGAGTTTGCTTCTGTGTCTATATTGTCTACCCCATGCATCCTCTCCTACCCCTCCTCCCCATAACCATAATTTGCCCATCTCTTTTTAAAATGCTGAGTGTCGAGCAAGGAAGCAGCACATCATATCGTTATTAAAGTCTTTGATCTGACTCACCCAGGGTCGGATTCGAATCAACGCCGTCCCACACTCAGAGAAGACACCATTCCGACACCGAATCAGAACTCTTCTTTTTTCAATGAGTCGCAAAAATTTTCGGAAATTAAAATATCCAATTAATTCATGGGAATGATCTATACATCATGGATGTTTTTCTAACTCCATATTTTTCAGGCTCCTCCATTCTCAGTATCCATTACCGCAACCTCTTCTCCTATGTGCTAGTTTGTAAATCGAGTAGAATTCTACCGATTTTTTAAATTGATCTTCTACCTGAACCATACTTTTCTCATGTCACTCAGTGCTATTCTTACTTCGAAGAGAAAGTAAATTACAAACCCCAGGTTGTAAGTCTCCTTCTTTCAGTACATGCAGCATTGGTAAACAAATAAAAGTAAAAATAATGAATAAAACTCATCCACATAATATTTTAAGCCTCACTTGCACATACAAAGAAATTGAATTATGTGTAATTGCATGACTGCTAATTGTGCATGGAAGTTATATAATGAGCCATCTTACAGGCATGATGCATCCACACAATTTAGTAAAAGACCATTTCAACCTGAAAGGCAACCCCAAGAGGCCAGGCCTCCACCTGAATTGCCTGTATGTTAAATGCAGTGTCAGGAGTGTGGTGGGGCACGGTTGTGGTGGGTGGGTGGGCTTACAAGAATATATCTGTTTCTAAGGAGTATTCATCACCATGGAAACAAGCATCTTTCATCAATTGGTCGATTTCTTTGAATATGTCGGACGACGTTGTAACCCGAATAAACAGTCGCTTTCTCAGAAACATGTTTCTGAGCGCAACAAATGAAGTAATTGCTACTGCAGCATACATTTGTTGGATGTATTTGTGTTGCTGCAAGCTGTGCCACAAACGAGTGCCTAACAAGGTAATTTCGCAAACATTTCCCTCCCGATGGAACAATTTACAAACAAAGTCCGTACTTTCAAAACAAGACTCCCAACCTCGAAATGCAGCGATTTTGTAATTCTCCTTTTCTTCATAATTTACTCTATTAGATAAAATTACTTGTTTATTATTAAACTAGCCGAAACCCGTGGAACATCCACGGAAGGGAGGATGTGGTGTATGGATAGAATGTACCATATTATGGATGGCATAGGGGATTTGCTTGTCCGAGTAAGAGTTAGGAAGAAAGATGAGAATGAAGAGTGCGTATATGAACAACGATCGCCGACACCGGCACAAATGCATGCTCTGGATTGTCCACTCAGTGGACGGCTTGCTTTCGCCTTCGCCTGTCCAATCAGCGGACGGCTTGCTTCGCCTTCGCCCAGCAGACGCCAATACGATGGCGTCGTAAGATGGCGTCGTATCGGCAGTTAATCGGATGCTTTTGGGCCCCAACGTCGGCTAATTCAGATTTTTCGAGTATGGCTGTACGTGATAAACAAAGAGTGTGGTTCGTAGATCGTAAATCCATTAGTGCCGTGGGCATCGGGTCACTGGGTGCGGCGTAAAAGGGATAACAAATTCGAGTCCTTACGCTATTATTATATAGATTGTATTTACAACTACCATTAATTATGCAGGAACCCTTGCGCTTGGTGCAACTTCAAAGGATGTTTGTCAATAATTTTTAGATATAAGTGACGTGTCTGATATTGCCACTTCCTGGAAATGCATTACAATTGCAGGTGTCTCTCTTTGAAGTTGAGCTCAGAGTTCCAAGGATAAGACAGCAAGAATTGGAATTGGAAAGAGGAAATTCCTGTTCAAGAACTACTGGAAGTGGATTATGTGTGATGTAGAAATGTTATTGAATTTGAATATGCAAAAGTAAATGTACAATGCTGAGATTTTGTCCATTGATACTGTCTACCTGGAATAAGGTATGCAGGAAGTGACAGCAACACTGATCTAGGTAAAACTAAAATAGTTGCCATCATAGGAAGTGACTATTCCTGGAATAAAGTATGCAGGAAGTGACGGCAACACTGGTCCGGTAAAACTAAAATAGCGGTCATCATAGGTATGCAGGAAGTGACTTCCTGGATCAAGGTACGCAGGAAGTGGCAGCAACACTGGTCTGGGTAAAACTAAAATAGCGGTCATCATAGGTATGCAGTAAGTAACTTCCTGGATCAAGGTATGCAGGAAGTGACAGCAACACTGGTCTGGGTAAAACTAAAATAGCGGTCATCATAGGTATGCAGTAAGTAACTTCCTGGATCAAGGTATGCAGGAAGTGGCAGCAACACTGGTCTGGGTAAAACTAAAATAGTTGTCATCATAGGTATGCAGGAAGTGACTTCCTGGATCAAGGTATGAAGGAAGTGAGAGCAACACTGGTCTGGGTAAAACGAAAATGGTGGTCATCATAGGTATGCAGGAAGTGACTTCCTGGATCAAGGTGTGAAGGCAGTGATAGCAACACTGGTCTGGGTAAAACTAAAATGGTGGCCATCAAAGGTGTGCAGGAAGTGACTTCCTGGATCACCGTATACAGGAAGTAACAGCAACACTATTGTCTGGGGAAAACGAAGATGGTGGCCATCATACTAACATATGCTGCGGAACAGAGGTAGATCGTCACTTCAACACACATCTACTTGACAAGGAGGACATCAAATAAGGTGGAATTCACAGAAGACTGTCTGTGCAATTTGGTGAAATATGTTTTTCAAGTAGTTGTGTTGAAATGTTGTAATGGGCTCAAAATTGCTGTGAAATTGAGAATTATCTTGAACATTTTCTTATTGAACCAACTGCTTCTTTTTTTCTTTTCTTTTTGTTTACAAGATCGAGGCTCGTGAAAGAGCTAACATTTATTTCACAAACAAATCAACCAGACAAACAAAATATATAAACAGAGGGAGCATAAGACAAGATGGGGAGAGAAGGGGAAGCACACAAACATAACATTTGAGAGCAGGGAGATGTGTGGGAGGGAGAGGGCTTGGGGGAGGAGGCGTGGGAAGGGGGGGGGGGGGGGGAGAAGTATAAAACACAAGGACACCAAGGACTTCCAGGACAGAAGTTGGTATTTCTAAAAAGTGGATTTGGGGTGAAATTAGCGGGGGTAGAAAAGATCAAGGTTTTGGATGGGGGAAGATAAGAGATGGTGGTGAACAGCTGTTTTAAAGACCTGGAGAATGGAGTGGGATTGAAGAGAGTGAGGGAGTTTGTTCCAGAGGCGGGAGAAAAGAGGAATGAAGGAGTGAAGGTGAGCAGAGAGTCTTGATTTTGGCAGTTTACCCATAAGAGGGTTGCAGGCAGATCTTGTGCGACCTGTAGGAATATTTGGGGGACAGAGCCCAGAGAGAGATGGGGGGGCAAGGCCAGAGAGGAGTCGGTAGAAGACGGAAAGACCAGCCACCTGCCTGCGGTGAGTGATTGAAAGGCCCTTGGAGTTAACTTCATTGCGGGAGATTCCAATGATTCTGAACGCTTTGGTTTCAACAGCATGAAGACGAGCTAGGTGTGAGGCAGGAGAACCAGCCCAGAGGGGAGAGCAGTATTCCATTGAGCTGCGGATGAAAGCCTTGTATGTGGTGAGGAGCTCAGGTCTGCCAAGGAAGGACTTCACACGACGGAGGATGCCCAGTCGGCGACTGGCTTTGGAGGCCAGATTTGAAATGTGGTTTTCCCAGGAAAGATAATGGCAGATCGTGAGACCCAAAAGCTTGAGTGACAGAACTTCTTTGAGAGGATTATTCAGAAAGTGGATGGGTTGCGGTAGACAAGATGGGGAGAGAAGGGGAAGCACACAAACACAACATTTGAGAGCAGGGACATCGGTAGATCTGTGGGAGGGAGAGGGCTTGGGGGGAGGAGGCATGGGAAGGTGGGGGGATGGGGGGGGATGGGAGAAGTATTTGATGTCAGAAGTAATGATGGAATCCATGACCTAGCTGATGGTTGGGAGCAGGCCGATTGGTCTGTAGTTGAAAGGATCTGTTTTTGCACCTTTTTGTGTAAAGCGGTAATGTTGGCTGATTTCCAAGCTGATGGCAGATGACCTTGAGCAAACGAGAGGGTGAAGAGAACAGAGAGAGGGTGAGATAGAGCGGCAGAGCAGGATTTTACGAACCGTGGGCTGATGCTTTCTTGTCCAGTTGCAGAATCGGAGTCAAGGTTTGACAGAAACGTATCCACCTTGTCAGGACAGAAGGACACAGAGTCCAGAGTAGCTGGGTTCGACTGGGTAAGGTGGGAACAGAGAGAGATGGGTTTGGGACACAAGATTTTGAGGCAAACACAGAGTTGAGGAATTCGGCTTTGTCGCGTGCGATGTCAGCTGTGTAGCCGTTTGAGGTAAGGGAGGGGAAGGAGGGGGAACAAACACCAGAAACAGATTTGACCAGACACCACCAGGATTTGGAGGAGGGAGACAGGTTTGAGAGTTCAGTCTTGAGAGAAGAGAGATAGTGTTTCCTGGCTCTCCCGAAGAAAGACACACACTTGTTCCGGGCTTTGTGAAAGGAAATGAGATTGCCATCAAAGGTGTGCAGTGTACCATGGACGGGAGGAAGGGTATGACAACTGAAGACGAGATGGGATAAATCTGTGCATGAGAGAGAGAGCAGTTTACTTTGGAAGAATTCCCAGGATGAGTTGATGTCAGAGGTGGTAGAGATGGGAGACCCGTCCAGATGATTGATGGCTGCTTGAAGACTGTGCCAGTTGGCCTGAGTGAAATGCCAGACTCGTCGACGCTGAGGAGGCTCTCTGAAAATGGCCAGAGAGATATCTACTTTAACAAGCACATGATCAGATGAACCGATTGGAGCAGAATAAGAGCAGCAGACATTTGCAGGGAAGTTTGTCATAACCAAGTCTAGAAGGGAAGATGCTCCATTGACTGAGATCCGGGTCGGGAAATTGACAGATTGTGTCAGTCCCAGTGAGTCGCAGAAGTCCTTTGCTGAGGTGCCGTGGCTGGTGAGAGAGGTGCCCACACCCAGCCAGCTGGATGTAAATGGAGTCATCACTGCTTGGTGGACAGTACAACACACATGTGAACAAAAGGTGGAAGCGGAGGTGAAGCCGGAGCCAGAGGTACTCCTGGGGGTTGGATGGGGAGTGGGCAGTGCAAGGAGAGTGAGGACGAGATTTTTTGATAAAGATAGCAACCCCACCACCAGGACGAGGCTCAGGTCTATCATACCGGAGTAGGGAGTAACGGGGGAGAGATATTAAGGAATCAGAGACATCTTGAAGGAGGAAAGTTTCTATTAAGCAGATTAAGTCTGGTTTGTCAGAAGCAACCTGTATGAAGAGATAAATCAGGTTTGAGTGAAGGCCACGGATGTTTGAGGTCCATACCGTTAAGGAAGAGGAAGGGGGAGCATCGGGTACAGGTCAGGGGAGGGGAGGGGGAGTGTTAGATGAGGGGTGAGAGGGGGAGGTAGGGAGAGCTGTTGATAGTGTGTCAGAGATTGCAGAAGAGCTAGGAGAAAGTGAAGGATGAGGAGGACAAAAGGTTTGATGGTGACGGGATGAGGCACAGTGTGGAATTGTTTGAGGGTGGCAGAGCAAAGTAGAATGTTTGAGGAGGTGGAGGTATGAGATGGAAGAGAGAGGAAGTGGGGAGGAGGCAGCTTTGAGGAGGGGAGAATTGGAGAAATATGGTAGGGGGGAGATTATAATGGGAGGAATGGGGGGGAGTTTTGAAGGGGAGGGTTGAGGGGCAGTTTTGAAGAGGAGGTGCAAGGGGGTGATTTACAGGGGAAGGGTAAGGGGGGAGATTTGAAGGGGAGGGGGGAGAGGGGAGATTAGAAGGGGAGGGCCATGGTGAGATTTGGAGGGGAGGGGGAGTTTAGGAGGGGAGGGGTGAGGAGGGAGATTAGGAGGGCATGGGCAAGGGGGGAATTTAGAAAGTGGATGATTCATGACAAACAAACATTTATTACAAACTTGGTTTATTGTGACTTTCAAGTCAGAGATCTGTTTGAAAACAATAGAGGAGGGGTGGAATGAAGGTGAGTTTAGA
Source organism: Myxine glutinosa (assembly GCF_964187855.1). Taxonomy (NCBI): domain Eukaryota; kingdom Metazoa; phylum Chordata; class Myxini; order Myxiniformes; family Myxinidae; genus Myxine; species Myxine glutinosa. The sequence continues at coordinate 28,563,743 of NC_136261.1, forward strand.
GAATGTAGAAAGGAATGATTTTAAGAGATTGAATTTTTTTTTTTAAATGGAACGATTTGATGAGGAAATTGAAAAAAGCCTTTTGAATAGGAAGAAAAACAGCGTGTTGTAATAAACCACTGAATAAAACACTGCAGGGGAAAGTTTAAACATATTTAAATAGTATTTAAACAAGACAGTGAAAAACAATCTGGGAAAAGTCCTTGAAGAGAGGGCGTGGATCTGAGAAAGAAGGAGAAAGGGTTGAATGAGTATGGTGGGAACAAGAATGGGAACGAGGAGTATTAGGCTGGAGAGGTAGAATAAAAAGGAGATAATGGGGGCGGGGCGAGACAACACGCACGTAGTAGTGGGCGGGGACCGCGAGGAAGAAGAAGGAAATAATAACGTTTTTTTTTTTTGTATTTAAACGTTAAACAAAAGGTAGGATGTTCGTGGGAGGTAGGGGGAGAAAAGAAAATCAAAGAAAAAAGCAATACAGTGAAGGAAAGAACTTAAATTTACAAAATACCGACGGGGCGTGGGGGGGGGGGGTGGGGGGGAAGGGGAGGGAAGCCTTGAGGGATCAGGCCGCACATGCGGTACAAACCGAAAACGACTAATTACATACAAGTTTGCACGAATTATATACCAAGGCTAACTAGAAACACACAGCAACACATACACAGTACAATAACCATTGGAAATTTGACAAAGACATGAATGGGAAAATACTTAACTTTGATGACGTGGAGAGCTCGAAGGACGCTTCCTCGCCGGAGGAACCGGAAGCAGAAGTCCTGCTGATGCTCAAGCAAGCATTTAATGTGTTTGTTGAACAGATAACTTTGGAAAGTCACCATTATTATATGTGGGAATGTAGAATAATTGGATGTCATTGTTGGAAGTGTGTAAACAATCATTCATTCTAACTGTTAAATCAATAAGATTAATGTTTGTTGGGTACCAAAAGAAATCACAATTGATGAAAAGCCAAACTTTGGTAGCCATTGCAACAAGGCTCTTGGGATGCTACCAAAGTAAGGGGCTTGATTTCTTGAAGAAGATTTTGCCATGTGATGAGACTCGTCTCTCATTTCATGCCAGATGCAAACAAGGCAGCATTTCGTTTTAGTGGATACATTCTTAGTATGTAGAAAGTTAATGGCAACCATGATTGGGAACCAAATCAGCTTGATTACTCCCGCCAGGGAGTAATGCATTCGATCGTGTCCGTCTGTGTGTTTGTTCGTGTGTTTTTTGTGAACAAGATATGTGGAAAAGTTCTGAACGGATTTGGATGAAAGTTGGTGGGAAGATTGCCCTTAAGATAAGGAAGAATTGATTCGTTTTTGGTGAAGCTCAGGATATTATTCCGGATCCAGGAATTTTTCGAAGGATTTTTTTTACCATTGGAAGATAGGGCTCAACAGCGGCCACCCACGGCAGGTGTATGCGCTCTAATGAGTGGCGTTCTAGTATAATATAAAACTGGATCGGCGTTTGGTAGAGTGCATACCTCATTCGGCCCGGCTCACTGATGAACCTCTGAAAGTTTGATGACGATCTGTTCAGCTATTTCAGAGAAAAATGGCGACACACAGGCAGACAGACAGACAGACAATCAGAGTGATTTGTGTATAGTTGATTTGTGTACAGTTCTTAACATTATTGGCACCTCCTGCACTGAGGCTGAAGTACAATATCTGTTGATCTCACATTGCAGACAAGTCAGTGGCCTCTGTTTTTAATTTCCTCTCCTCCGATCCTACTCCCTCTGCTCTTCTGCCATCTTTCCCAGTAACCCCTCTCTTGGTAAAACTCCCAAATCCAGTCTTAACCCACATCTTCACTCCCTAGATCCTCCTTTCTTGCATTTGTGGAGCCACCTTATTGAGGTGCTTCAATTGCACTTTTCCTTTCAGGGTTTGAAGTTAGCAGGGCCATTCTTAAACTCTTCCCTGCAGATCTAGGGCATCCATCCTTCATTTCCTTTCATTCCTATTCATTCATATTCATTCCTTTTCAAACCCTTGATTCTTTCTTATCTCACTATAATTCACCAAATGTCCGTCCGTCCGTTCGAAGGTACGGCAAAAACGGCTCAACCGATCGCAACGATATTTTGGGTGGGTATTCCTGGGACCCCTGGGAGTAAAATAGGCTATATTGTTTTTCCAAATTTCCCAAATTTTCCAGTTTTTCCAAACACGATGGAATAATATTTACCGATATGAACAGTAATGTGGCTTTTGTTGAAATTCTACAAATACTGTTTATTCTACGTACCAGGAAAGAGTAGATTGACTCCTGACGAACTCTTCCGATATAAACGTGCGGCTTCGAAGTGACATGGCAGGGTATGCAAAGTGACTGAGAAACAGGTGTAGCGGCCACTTCCGTGTTACAGATTCGGCGCGCACTCTTCACACATAAACGTGCGACTGAGAAAGACGTGCAGTGGCCGCTTCCGTTTTGCAGAATTCAAACTTTTTTCAAAATGGGCGCCATGTACTGTTTAGATTTTGATGATTTGCGTGTGATATGATTCAACGGATGTTTATATGAATCGTTTAAAATAAAAAAAAGCCTTCAATTTCCGATATTTGCCTTTTCATTTCGGCTTCCCAATTGAAGCCCCACCCATATATTTTGTAATGAAACTCGTGTATCTGTCACCAATAGACAGAGCATCATTCGTTATATGAGAGAAATATTGCAGATTGGCGGCCATATTGGATTATGCAAATTAGACATATTTCCCATGTTGGGATTGTTTGGGACTTTTAGTATGTTGTTCTGGGGACCTTGTAGAAATGCATTGTGGTGAAATAATTTCTGTTGCAATTTGTTCCAAGTGAAACCTTATTTTGCCTGGACTAATGGGGCGGGTACCATTGCTAGTTCTATTAATCTCCCATGTAGGAGTAGTCCATACTTGGCACCTTGTGATTTTCATCTTTTTGCATCACTCAATGAACACGTGATTGCATTAAATTTACAAACTAGAGCATTCATATGGAGTTCTACCTTATCCCGGTATTCTACCTTATTCCGGAATGGTAATCTACCTTATCCCGTGCAGTATTGAGAAAAAGAACATGGGAAATGTCTTTTAAACTCTTGCTTATTGCGTTTCTGAGCACGAACGATATCTCCTAAGAGTCGTCTCTTTTTCTGAATCTCGATATTCTCCAGCGCTGAGAGAGCGAGCGGAAAATTTTATTGTTCGAGATGACGTAAACTAGCGTAATGTTTTGTCGAATTACTACTGAGCAGGTTTATTAACAAAGTGCCAAAAAGGCGATTTGTGTTCCACAGTGTTCTAGTATATAATTAAATTGAAATAAAATAAAGATTTTAAATGTTTAAAAATTTTTTTGGGGGAAGATTACCACCATTGATGCAGCTTCTTTTACACCACCTTATTTGACAAGTTACATTAGTTCTTCGTGCCTGTTGTTTGTGTCCTTCATGATGTCCTTAAAAACAGTGAGTTTCCTGTTTGCAGTGATTTTCATTTTGTTTGACTGCCAGACAGGCAGACATCAAAAAAAAAACACCTTACTATGTGCGCATACGCGAGCGGGACGAGATTATGTAAAATTTGCCAAATTCAGAGCCAATGTACTGCTAAGCTGCAGGTTTGTGTTCCGATTCATGTTCTTTAGTGTTCAAAATGTAACATTCAATTGAAATGAAGTAGGTCCTCGATTATAGACTGATGTCTGCAGACAGACAGAATATAGAGACAGTTAAAGTGTACCAATTGCTTAACCCCACTTTTCACTTCGCGACGCATGGGGTAATAATGCAGCCATGTCTGAAATTGCTGCATACCCATCACCAAGATTTATATTCTGATGGGATCAACACCTACCATATTGATGGGACAACTGTGCATGCAGCAGAAGAATATCTTGACAAAAAGTTGAGGTTTCATTGATCTCTCTGTGCTTTTTGATTTTTGAGAATAAAAAAAATCCATGCCAACCTTGAACAGTTCTTGGCTCTCTCTCCTTCAGTAGAACCACTGGGGGAAAAAGGCACAATTCGAAGTGCCTGTTAAGCAAAACTGACTGTGAAACTTATATTAAATCAAGTTTTCATGCATTTTTCTGGATGCAAATCCCATCTAGTGGGGAAATTGTGCGAATTATGGTGTGCAAGGCTTTGGTACATGCGTAGGCATACAGCAAGTGGAGAGTCTGGGGTGCACGACAGGGCATCCCGTAGGGGTCGAATTGTGCCTGGATGAAGGGGAAAGTGGGGTGCATTATTGGATGAAAGGAGGAATGGAACCTTTTATGGGATGATGGGATGAAAGGAGAAATGGAACGTAAGTCCAATCTAATTGCTGGGTTTTGCGGAGCATTGCATGAAGCAGTAAAGGCCGATATGCTTTATTGAGAAATATGCCGTAAATTCCAGTCTCTGAAGGTTTCCGTCGTGAAATAAGAAGCTGGGAATCATTGGTGGGAGTTGCACCATGCCAACATCGCTTGGAAAAAAACCATTTTACCGGGATAAATGGAAGACATTGGAGTATGTTCATGTGCAGGTTGCAAAAAAAACGTTGCGTATGCACAAAAAAGTACACACACACTCCCCTCGAAGCTATCTAGCCTGGGTTCGAATCCCGACCCAGCTATAAACTGTCATCCTGGTATTTCACAGGCAGGATAATTCATCGATTTGTGTTCCATCTCTCGGATGGACGTTAAACAGACGTCCCGTCTGCCAGCATTTGTTGGTGGACGTTGAAGACCCCACGGTGTCCTTCGCAAAGCGTAGGTGAGTATCGCCAGCACATGAACAAATTCCAAATTCCTGCCCTAACTACTGCAAGCAATGGCAAACCACCCAATAAAAACATTGCCGAGAAACTGCTTCAAGCACCAACACTGTAACAAAGTTCCATCAGAGAAGGGTCATTAGTGAGCCAGGTGGGTTTTTCTCGGCGAACTCATCGCAACATACAAATCCAATGAACATTAATCCATAAGCTTAGAATTCAAATCCTCAACACCTAGCACTTCTGGATTGATGCCAGTCCATTGTCGTCTACAATAGGTTCCCATAGCAACAATCGGTTTGATTGAATGGATGTGGGGTGAAAAAATTGCTGGAAATTTTTTTTGAATTCTCCTTTTGCCTTTGAGTGAAATTACACCATTGAAAGGGAATGCTTTGTTCCCATGCGCTCCGGATTTCGGAATCAATAGGGAAAGCTAATAGACTCCAAATTTGAATTGATACGTTTAAAAGTGCTGTTAGAAAAATTACTAAATGATTTCCATTTGATGTGTGCTTGCAAAGTGGTCAAGACAATGCTTTCACTTTGTCAAAATTGGTCAAAAGAAAAAAAATAAAAATTCCCGAAAAGACCAAATAACTACTTTGACTTTCCTCTCCATCCAGAGTCTTTGAATGTCGAATGGTGTCTGAGTATTGTGTTTGTCAAAATAATTATCCCTTAATTGTAAGGAAGAGTGTCAGAGCATGTCTGTTCCGCACAGTTTCCCCACTTGAGCTCAATCTGTTGTTTGAGGATATGAAGATCCTGGGTTCGAATCCCGTAATGTTGAATTGTGTAAGTCGTCATCTGCCTTGTGGTTATTCTTTTGACACATGGAGGTTACAAGTCCCAAACATATCAACAGCAGTGAAAAGTATTGATGACAGTAATAAATAGAAAACATCTGAAAGTGGAAAGCTCGTCCACGGCCGTTTGTATTTAGACTTCTTCTTCTACCTACATTCAAAACAACGAAAACAGTGTAAACTAGAACAGCACTCGGTAGAGCGCATACCTCTGCCAGGCTGAAGTTTACGTTTTGTATCCCACTGATAGGCCGGATCTGGATTCGGACTTGAACCAAAATCTAATCTGCTTGTTTTTGTCACCGAACCAACTCGTCCGCCAAGTTTATTCATAACTCGTCCATAACGTTTTTAAATATCATGTTATATATCGCTTTTCACCCGATCTCTCAATGGTGAAGAATCACTTAGAAATTAAATAATTCTCGTATCCGAATCCATATTCAGATCTTCACCAAAATTGAATCGATTCGTCCTTGTCAAACACGCAACCTCTCCACCAAGTTTCGTTCACATCCGTCTACAACTTTTTGAGATATTCTGCTACGAATCGTTTTTGGCCCTATCTCCCAATAGTGAAGAATCACTTTTAAAAATCTACTACCCGGATCCAAATCCGGATCTTCACCTAAATCTACAAAATCTAATAATTTCGTCCTTGTCACATGCACTACCTATCTGCCAAATTTCGTCCGAATCAGTCCACAACGTTTTGAGATATCTTGTTCACAGACAGACAGACAAACAAAGAAGAAGTCATGCAGAGCACGATACTTGCAAAATCCACCCCCCCCCCTCCCCCCCTCCCCAAAGAGGTTGCTATTGATCCAGCAAATTGTCCATTTCATAAAGATTTAAACTGACGATCTTGATCAAAGCTTGGGTCAACAGGATGAAAAATGACGATTTTTCAGATGAAAATTGATGATTTTATAAGTTTGACCTAGAGTTGACCTTTGACACTTTGACCTCAAAAATAGTTGGTTTCCCAACTTAGTGACTCAATGTGCAAATGCTCTTAAATTTTCAAGTCATTCGGATGAAAATTTATTTTGGAGGTTTGACCTTGAGTTGGCCTTTGACCTTTTGACCTCAAAAATAGTTGGTTTCCCAATTTAGTGACTCAATGTGCAAATGCTGTTAAATTATCAAGTCAATCAGATGAAAATGGCGGTTTTAGAAATTTCACCTCCAGATGACCTTTGACTTCAAATCAATAGGCATATCAATTGTGACGACCACTACAGCTTGGTGAAGTTTCATGACCATCGGTTTAGAATTGTGACCTGTAGGCGAGTGACAAACAGACAAGACAGACAGAATAATAAACGGAACTGACCAATATACTTGAAAAATCTTCGATTTTGCAATTAACAAACAGATAGACAGGTGTGAAAACATAACCTCCATCCACCTACGGTGGCGAAGGTAAAAATATAAAATAAAATTTCTGATTTTATGCAGCCTTTACGCTTGACCTTATTTTATTTTATTACGCTTTACGCTTATTTTATTGACCTTTACGCTTTAGATATTTAAAACATTTTTTTATCAGCTTCTACCTGTTGATTAGTGAACCAATTCAGTGATTCAACATGCAAATTCTTTAAATTTCAGGTCAATCGGGTGAAAATCGGTGATTTTACACAACCTTGACCTTTGACCTTTTGATCAAAAAAAAATAAGCTTCTACCTTTTGATTAGTGAACCAATTCAGTGATCCAACATACAAATTCTTTAAATTTAAGGTCAATCGAGTGAAAATGTGATTTTACACAACCTTGACCTTTGAACTTTCGACTAAATTATTAATTGGCCTTCTTCATATTCTCATAATAAAGCTTTGTTGTAAGTTTGATGACAAAACCCAAATGGGAAATATAAATTTCAGATCAATTGGATGAAAATTGATAATTTTACACAACCTTGACTTTTAACCTTTTTACAAAATTATTAATTAGCCTTCTTCATATTATCATAATAAAGCTTTGTTGTAAGTTTGATGACAAAACCCAAATGGGAAATATAAATTTCAGGTCAATTGGATGAAAATTGATGATTTTAGGTAATGCTGACCTTTAACCTTTTTACAAAATTATTAATTTGCCTTCTTCATATTCTCATAATAAAGCTTTATTGAAAATTTGATGATAAAACCCAAATGGGAAATATTAATTTCAGGTCAATTGGATGAAAATTGATGATTTTAGCTAATGCTGACCTTTAACCTTTTTACAAAATTATTAATTGGCCTTCTTCATATTCTCATAATAAAGCTTTATTGAAAATTTGATGATAAAACCCAAATGGGAAATATTAAGTTCAGGTCAATTGGATGAAAATTGATGATTTTAGGTAATGCTGACCTTTAACCTTTTTACAAAATTATTAATTGGCCTTCTTCATATTCTCATAATAAAGCTTTATTGAAAATTTGATGATAAAACCCAAATGGGAAATATTAATTTCAGGTCAATTGGATGAAAATTGATGATTTTAGGTAATGCTGACCTTTAACCTTTTTACAAAATTATTAATTGGCCTTCTTCATATTCTCATAATAAAGCTTTGTTGAAAATTTGATGACAAACCCCAAATGGGAAATATTAATTTCAGGTCAATTGGATGAAAATTGATGATTTTAGGTAATGCTGACCTTTAACCTTTTTACAAAACTATTCATTGGCATTCTTCATATTCTCATAAAGCTTTGTTGAAAATTTGATGACAAAACCCAAATGGGAAATATTAATTTCAGGTCAATTGGATGAAAATTGATGATTTTAGGTAATGCTGACCTTTAACCTTTTTACAAAATTTTTAATTGGCCTTCTTCATATTCTCATAATAAAGCTTTATTGAAAATTTGATGATAAAACCCAAATGGGAAATATTAATTTCAGGTCAATTGGATGAAAATTGATGATTTTAGGTAATGCTAAAATTGGCCTTCTTCAAATTATTTCGCTCTTTCACGAGCCTCGATCTTGTATACAAAAAAAAAAAAAAAAAAATGCTGACCTTTAACCTTTTTACAAAATTATTAATTGGCCTTCTTCATATTCTCATAATAAAGCTTTGTCGAAAATTTGATGACAAACCCCAAATGGGAAATATTAATTTCAGGTCAATTGGATGAAAATTGATGATTTTAGGTAATGCTGACCTTTAACCTTTTTACAAAACTATTCATTGGCATTCTTCATATTCTCATAATAAAGCTTTATTGAAAATTTGATGATAAAACCCAAATGGGAAATATTAATTTCAGGTCAATTGGATGAAAATTGATGATTTTAGGTAATGCTGACCTTTAACCTTTTTACAAAATTATTAATTGGCCTTCTTCATATTCTCATAATAAAGCTTTATTGAAAATTTGATGATAAAACCCAAATGGGAAATATTAATTTCAGGTCAATTGGATGAAAATTGATGATTTTAGGTAATGCTGACCTTTAACCTTTTTACAAAATTATTAATTGGCCTTCTTCATATTCTCATAATAAAGCTTTATTGAAAATTTGATGATAAAACCCAAATGGGAAATATTAAGTTCAGGTCAATTGGATGAAAATTGATGATTTTAGCTAATGCTGACCTTTAACCTTTTTACAAAATTATTAATTGGCCTTCTTCATATTCTCATAATAAAGCTTTATTGAAAATTTGATGATAAAACCCAAATGGGAAATATTAAGTTCAGGTCAATTGGATGAAAATTGATGATTTTAGCTAATGCTGACCTTTAACCTTTTTACAAAATTATTAATTGGCCTTCTTCATATTCTCATAATAAAGCTTTATTGAAAATTTGATGATAAAACCCAAATGGGAAATATTAAGTTCAGGTCAATTGGATGAAAATTGATGATTTTAGGTAATGCTGACCTTTAACCTTTTTACAAAATTATTAATTGGCCTTCTTCATATTCTCATAATAAAGCTTTATTGAAAATTTGATGATAAAACCCAAATGGGAAATATTAATTTCAGGTCAATTGGATGAAAATTGATGATTTTAGGTAATGCTGACCTTTAACCTTTTTACAAAATTATTAATTGGCCTTCTTCATATTCTCATAATAAAGCTTTGTTGAAAATTTGATGACAAACCCCAAATGGGAAATATTAATTTCAGGTCAATTGGATGAAAATTGATGATTTTAGGTAATGCTGACCTTTAACCTTTTTACAAAACTATTCATTGGCATTCTTCATATTCTCATAAAGCTTTGTTGAAAATTTGATGACAAAACCCAAATGGGAAATATTAATTTCAGGTCAATTGGATGAAAATTGATGATTTTAGGTAATGCTGACCTTTAACCTTTTTACAAAATTTTTAATTGGCCTTCTTCATATTCTCATAATAAAGCTTTATTGAAAATTTGATGATAAAACCCAAATGGGAAATATTAATTTCAGGTCAATTGGATGAAAATTGATGATTTTAGGTAATGCTAAAATTGGCCTTCTTCAAATTATTTCGCTCTTTCACGAGCCTCGATCTTGTATACAAAAAAAAAAAAAAAAAATGCTGACCTTTAACCTTTTTACAAAATTATTAATTGGCCTTCTTCATATTCTCATAATAAAGCTTTGTCGAAAATTTGATGACAAACCCCAAATGGGAAATATTAATTTCAGGTCAATTGGATGAAAATTGATGATTTTAGGTAATGCTGACCTTTAACCTTTTTACAAAACTATTCATTGGCATTCTTCATATTCTCATAATACAGCTTTGTTGAAAATTTGATGACAAAACCCAAATGGGAAATATTAATTTCAGGTCAATTGGATGAAAATTGATTATTTTAGGTAATGCTGACCTTTAACCTTTTTACAAAATTATTAATTGGCCTTCTTGATATTCTCATAATAAAGCTTTGTTGAAAATTTGATGACAAACCCCAAATGGGAAATATTAATTTCAGGTCAATTGGATGAAAATTGATGATTTTAGGTAATGCTGACCTTTAACCTTTTTACAAAATTATTAATTTGCCTTCTTCATATTCTCATAATAAAGCTTTGTCGAAAATTTGATGACAAAGCCCAAATGGGAAATATTAATTTCAGGTCAATTGGATGAAAATTGATGATTTTAGGTAATGCTGACCTTTAACCTTTTTACAAAATTATTAATTGGCCTTCCTGATATTCTCATAATAAAGCTTTGTTGAAAATTTGATGATAAAACCGAAATGGGAAATATAAAATTTCTGGTCAATTTGGATGAAAATTGATGATTTTAGGTAATGCTGACCTTTAACCTTTTTACAAAATTATTAATTGGCCTTCTTCATATTCTCATAATAAAGCTTTGTTGAAAATTTGATGACAAACCCCAAATGGGAAATATTAATTTCAGGTCAATTGGATGAAAATTGATGATTTTAGGTAATGCTGACCTTTAACCTTTTTACAAAACTATTCATTGGCATTCTTCATATTCTCATAATAAAGCTTTGTTGAAAATTTGATGACAAAACCCAAATGGGAAATATTAATTTCAGGTCAATTGGATGAAAATTGATGATTTTAGGTAATGCTGACCTTTAACCTTTTTACAAAATTATTAATTGGCCTTCTTGATATTCTCATAATAAAGCTTTGTTGAAAATTTGATGACAAACCCCAAATGGGAAATATTAATTTCAGGTCAATTGGATGAAAATTGATGATTTTAGGTAATGCTGACCTTTAACCTTTTTACAAAATTATTAATTGGCCTTCTTCATATTCTCATAATAAAGCTTTGTCGAAAATTTGATGACAAAGCCCAAATGGGAAATATTAATTTCAGGTCAATTGGATGAAAATTGATGATTTTAGGTAATGCTGACCTTTAACCTTTTTACAAAATTATTAATTGGCCTTCTTCATATTCTCATAATAAAGCTTTATTGAAAATTTGATGATAAAACCCAAATGGGAAATATTAAGTTCAGGTCAATTGGATGAAAATTGATGATTTTAGCTAATGCTGACCTTTAACCTTTTTACAAAATTATTAATTGGCCTTCTTCATATTCTCATAATAAAGCTTTATTGAAAATTTGATGATAAAACCCAAATGGGAAATATTAAGTTCAGGTCAATTGGATGAAAATTGATGATTTTAGGTAATGCTGACCTTTAACCTTTTTACAAAATTATTAATTGGCCTTCTTCATATTCTCATAATAAAGCTTTATTGAAAATTTGATGATAAAACCCAAATGGGAAATATTAATTTCAGGTCAATTGGATGAAAATTGATGATTTTAGGTAATGCTGACCTTTAACCTTTTTACAAAATTATTAATTGGCCTTCTTCATATTCTCATAATAAAGCTTTGTTGAAAATTTGATGACAAACCCCAAATGGGAAATATTAATTTCAGGTCAATTGGATGAAAATTGATGATTTTAGGTAATGCTGACCTTTAACCTTTTTACAAAACTATTCATTGGCATTCTTCATATTCTCATAAAGCTTTGTTGAAAATTTGATGACAAAACCCAAATGGGAAATATTAATTTCAGGTCAATTGGATGAAAATTGATGATTTTAGGTAATGCTGACCTTTAACCTTTTTACAAAATTTTTAATTGGCCTTCTTCATATTCTCATAATAAAGCTTTATTGAAAATTTGATGATAAAACCCAAATGGGAAATATTAATTTCAGGTCAATTGGATGAAAATTGATGATTTTAGGTAATGCTAAAATTGGCCTTCTTCAAATTATTTTGCTCTTTCACGAGCCTCGATCTTGTATACAAAAAAAAAAAAAAAAAAATGCTGACCTTTAACCTTTTTACAAAATTATTAATTGGCCTTCTTCATATTCTCATAATAAAGCTTTGTCGAAAATTTGATGACAAACCCCAAATGGGAAATATTAATTTCAGGTCAATTGGATGAAAATTGATGATTTTAGGTAATGCTGACCTTTAACCTTTTTACAAAACTATTCATTGGCATTCTTCATATTCTCATAATAAAGCTTTATTGAAAATTTGATGATAAAACCCAAATGGGAAATATTAAGTTCAGGTCAATTGGATGAAAATTGATGATTTTAGGTAATGCTGACCTTTAACCTTTTTACAAAATTATTAATTGGCCTTCTTCATATTCTCATAATAAAGCTTTATTGAAAATTTGATGATAAAACCCAAATGGGAAATATTAATTTCAGGTCAATTGGATGAAAATTGATGATTTTAGGTAATGCTGACCTTTAACCTTTTTACAAAATTATTAATTGGCCTTCTTCATATTCTCATAATAAAGCTTTATTGAAAATTTGATGATAAAACCCAAATGGGAAATATTAAGTTCAGGTCAATTGGATGAAAATTGATGATTTTAGCTAATGCTGACCTTTAACCTTTTTACAAAATTATTAATTGGCCTTCTTCATATTCTCATAATAAAGCTTTATTGAAAATTTGATGATAAAACCCAAATGGGAAATATTAAGTTCAGGTCAATTGGATGAAAATTGATGATTTTAGCTAATGCTGACCTTTAACCTTTTTACAAAATTATTAATTGGCCTTCTTCATATTCTCATAATAAAGCTTTATTGAAAATTTGATGATAAAACCCAAATGGGAAATATTAAGTTCAGGTCAATTGGATGAAAATTGATGATTTTAGGTAATGCTGACCTTTAACCTTTTTACAAAATTATTAATTGGCCTTCTTCATATTCTCATAATAAAGCTTTATTGAAAATTTGATGATAAAACCCAAATGGGAAATATTAATTTCAGGTCAATTGGATGAAAATTGATGATTTTAGGTAATGCTGACCTTTAACCTTTTTACAAAATTATTAATTGGCCTTCTTCATATTCTCATAATAAAGCTTTGTTGAAAATTTGATGACAAACCCCAAATGGGAAATATTAATTTCAGGTCAATTGGATGAAAATTGATGATTTTAGGTAATGCTGACCTTTAACCTTTTTACAAAACTATTCATTGGCATTCTTCATATTCTCATAAAGCTTTGTTGAAAATTTGATGACAAAACCCAAATGGGAAATATTAATTTCAGGTCAATTGGATGAAAATTGATGATTTTAGGTAATGCTGACCTTTAACCTTTTTACAAAATTTTTAATTGGCCTTCTTCATATTCTCATAATAAAGCTTTATTGAAAATTTGATGATAAAACCCAAATGGGAAATATTAATTTCAGGTCAATTGGATGAAAATTGATGATTTTAGGTAATGCTAAAATTGGCCTTCTTCAAATTATTTCGCTCTTTCACGAGCCTCGATCTTGTATACAAAAAAAAAAAAAAAAAAATGCTGACCTTTAACCTTTTTACAAAATTATTAATTGGCCTTCTTCATATTCTCATAATAAAGCTTTGTCGAAAATTTGATGACAAACCCCAAATGGGAAATATTAATTTCAGGTCAATTGGATGAAAATTGATGATTTTAGGTAATGCTGACCTTTAACCTTTTTACAAAACTATTCATTGGCATTCTTCATATTCTCATAATAAAGCTTTGTTGAAAATTTGATGACAAAACCCAAATGGGAAATATTAATTTCAGGTCAATTGGATGAAAATTGATGATTTTAGGTAATGCTGACCTTTAACCTTTTTACAAAATTATTAATTGGCCTTCTTGATATTCTCATAATAAAGCTTTGTTGAAAATTTGATGACAAACCCCAAATGGGAAATATTAATTTCAGGTCAATTGGATGAAAATTGATGATTTTAGGTAATGCTGACCTTTAACCTTTTTACAAAACTATTCATTGGCATTCTTCATATTCTCATAATAAAGCTTTGTTGTAAGTTTGATGACAAAACCCAAATGGGAAATATAAATTTCAGGTCAATTGGATGAAAATTGATGATTTTAGGTAATGCTGACCTTTAACCTTTTTACAAAATTATTAATTGGCCTTCTTCATATTCTCATAATAAAGCTTTGTTGAAAATTTGATGATAAAACCGAAATGGGAAATATAAAATTTCTGGTCAATTTGGATGAAAATTGATGATTTTAGGTAATGCTGACCTTTAACCTTTTTACAAAATTATTAATTGGCCTTCTTCATATTCTCATAATAAAGCTTTGTTGAAAACTTGATGATAAACCCCAAATGGGAAATATTAATTTCAGGTCAATTGGATGAAAATTGATGATTTTAGGTAATGCTGACCTTTAACCTTTTTACAAAACTATTTAAATTTTCTCCTCCATATAATCATAATAAAGCTTGTTGAAAATTTGATGACAAAACCCAAATGGTTAAAAAAAAAAGTACAGACACACACAGACACACAGAAGTGATTGCAAAACCCCGTCTCCTGCTGCGCGGGGCACGGGCTAATGGGGGTCCCATACCCTTCACAAATCTGGATGGGTCGCCACTAAAACGAGCTCTTGGTATATCTTGGGAATTCGGATGGCACACGCATTTATGTATCGTCCTGCAGCGTGAGGCACCAGGGGGGCAGTTTATAGCTGGGTCGAGATTCGAACCCAGGCTAGGCAGCATGCAGACAAGTTTGCCAACATTTAGGCCATCCGGGCAGCCCTCCTGGTCAATAGTTGAGGACACTAACCTTATTTTAAACCGTTAACATTGTCAATGAAATGAAAAAGTGCATGTGTTGCGGAAAGCAGGCATCGCGTAGAATTAACAATAGATCGATGGAAAAAAAAATGACTCCACCTCTCCTCCCCTTTTCCAGGAAAAAGAATCCGATTTTACATGTTAACCTGCCATTTCCATCCTCGTGCATTTTCTCCGGGGATTATGAGTGGGAGCATCCAATTATCACCACAAATCTAGGTTGCTGGCCATGTATATTTCAGCAGTTTATAAGACCTGTGTGAAACGCGCCCTCCCAATTCTCCCGGGAAAACCCATCACCTTCATGGATTTTCAAAATCCTGCGATGAGAGAGGACCATGGTGGGGGGGGGGGGGGGGGGAAGGGTTCACTTTAAATCTGTCAGCATTAACTGACTAGCAAGGGTCGTACAGTGAGCATTGCAGGAGCAAGTAAGGAGTTATGTTACGCTCCAGTTGATGAATCCATAAGGCGTACCTGCTTGGTCAGATCGGAAATCTTAATCAAACATCCATCATCATTACAACACAGGTAAGGAAGTGATTTTCTTTGTACTGATAGAATAATGCAGGTGTTGGAGAACACAGGAGAGAATATTGAAATATTTCATTATGGAGTGGAAGGGATACGTGGAGAAACAACGTTAGTGAGAGGAGACAACATTTCAGGTGCACCTGGCCAGGAGTTGACGTAAGCTACGAGCAAGATTTACATATTGAACAAGAAAGAGCAATTGGAGATTGCAGACCCTCGCCAGGACGTGTTTGTGTGGTGTTTATTAGCTGCTGTGTTTGTGTGGTTTATTGACGACGTAGATTTATGTTCAATCCAAAATGGCTGCCGAATCACATGCCCAATGGCGTCATAAATATCACTCTCCCATACCATTTTTGTGTTGATCACCCTCAAGAAATTTCAAACTGATCGGATCAAGCGTTCTACTTGTCTAATGACGTCATAATGAAGTCATCGATGACATCATCAATATAATCTTGTTCCTCATTGGGGAGCACTTGACAATGAGCAATGTTTACATTTTTTCCTTGGAGTGCTTTTGGGAGACATAAAGGTGCAAACTTTTTCGTTTTTTCCAAGATGGCGCCCATACCATGTGACTTATGACGTCATAATTATTTTAAAATTCTACAGCAGGAGGTGCTCCTATCGCGAACATTTCTCGTCAGTTGGACCAACGGTTGTAGAGAAAAGCATACTCACGTTCTGTGTGGACAAACAGACAGACAGACAAATGGAAGCCAATGCAATACCCTCTGCTCTGGTAGGGGTAATTAGAATGGCACTCTGGAGAGCGCACACCTCCGCCAGGCTGAACAGTTGATGTTTTGAAACCGTCTCATCGGCGGCCGGATCAGGATTCGGACCTCAACCAAAATCCAATCGGATTGTTCTTGTCACCTAACCACCGCATTCACCAAGTTTGGTCACAATCTGTCCACAACCTTTTGAGATATCGTGCTATATATCGGTTTTGGCCCGATCTCTCAATGGTGAAAAATCACTTTAAAGATTCTCGTATCCGGATCCAGATCTTCACCAAAATCTCATAATTTCGTCCTTGTCACACACCTAACCTCTCCATCAAATTTCGTCCAAATTTGTCCATAACTTTTTCAGATATCCTGTTCACAATCAAACAGACAGACAAACATGCAGACAAACATGCAGACAAACAAACAGAGAGACAAACAGACAGACAAACAAACAGGCAAACATAGAGACAGACACACAAACAAACAGACAGACAGACAGACAAACAAACAGGCAAACATAGAGACAGACACACAAACACACACACAGACCAACAGACAGAGAGACAAACAAACCGGCAAACAGACAAACAAACAGGCAAACATAGAGACAGACACACAAACACAAACACAGACCAACAGACAGAGAGACAAACAAACAGGCAAACAGACAAACAAACAAACAGACAGACAGACAGACAAAAAGGCAAACAGACAGACAGACATACAAAAACAAATATACAGACAGACACACAAACAAACAGACAGACACACAAACAAACAGACAGACACACAAAAACAAATATAAAGACAGACACAAACACACACACACACAGACAGATAAACAGACACACAAACAAACATACAGAGACGCACAAAAACACACTCAGACAGACAAACAGACACACAGATAAACCAACAGACACACAAACAAACAGACAAATAAACAGACAGACACACAAACAAACAGACAGATATAAAGACAAACAGACAAACACATCAACAAAAAACAGACAAACACACAGACAAAGAGACAGACAAACAGACAACCAGACAAACACAGACAGACAGGCACACACAAAAACAGACAGACAGATAAACAAAGACACACAAACAAACAGACAGACAGACACACAAACAGACAAACAGGCACACAGATAAATAGACAGACACACAAACAAACATAGACAGACACACAAACATACACACATACAGACAAGCAGGCACACAGATAAACACACAAACACACAAACAAACAGACAGATAAACAGACAGACACACAAACAAACAGACAGACAGACACACAAAAACACAAAGACACACAAACAGACAGACAGATACACAGACAGACATAAAAACAAACAGACAGACTCGTAAACAAAAAAAACCAGACAAACACAGACAAAGAGACAGATAGACAGACAGACAACCAGACAGACAGCCAAACACATACAGACAGGCACACACAAAAACAGACAGACAGATAAACAGAAAGACACACAAACAAACAGACAGACACACACAAACAGACAAACAGACAAATACACACACAAACAGACAGACAGATAGAGAATCAGACAGGCAAACAGACAAACAGACAGCTAGACAGACAGGGGTGAAGACCCTTAACCATCATCCACCTTCGTAGCGGAGTTTATGTAGAGGAAATGGGATGGAGAACATGAGGTGGGAATGGGATCGACAACACGAGGTGGGAATGGGATCGACAACATGAGGTGGGAATGGGATGGACAACATGAGGTGGGAATGGGATCGACAACACGAGGTGGGAATGGGATCGACAACATGAGGTGGGAATGGGATGGACAACATGAGGTGGGAATGGGATCGACAACATGAGGTGGGAATGGGATGGACAACATGAGGTGGGAATGGGATCGACAACATGAGGTGGGAATGGGATGGACAACATGAGGTGGGAATGGGATCGACAACATGAGGTGGGAATGGGATGGACAACATGAGGTGGGAATGGGATCGACAACATGAGGTGGGAATGGGATGGACAACATGAGGTGGGAATGGGATCGACAACATGAGGTGGGAATGGGATGGACAACATGAGGTGGGAATGGGATCGACAACACGAGGTGGGAATGGGATGGACAACATGAGGTGGGAATGGGATCGACAACATGAGGTGGGAATGGGATGGACAACATGAGGTGGGAATGGGATCGACAACATGAGGTGGGAATGGGATGGACAACATGAGGTGGGAATGGGATCGACAACATGAGGTGGGAATGGGATCGACAACACGAGGTGGGAATGGGATCGACAACACGAGGTGGGAATGGGATGGACAACATGAGGAAAGAGATCCCACACCCACGATAAGAGGCTGGTAAAGGTGTTAAACATAAATCTTCTGCACAAAGACCGAGTTCATGGATAAGTAAATGCAACTTATTGTGGATCAGGGAGGTATGGATGAAAAGGGAAGAATTTCAAAATGAGATTTAAAGAAAGAGGAACACTAATAATAAGTCACACTTTGGTGCAACTTCGAATTTATTCTTGCTCTTCTTCTTCTTTCGTTTTCAGTTCAAGGCTGAGTAGCATCATTGGCTGAGGGCGTGGCTGTACCTCTGATTCCCCTTGTAGATTAGTGCAGGAATTTCGAATTGTTCAAGGTGCCGGCGATAGCTCGCCTACTCTTCGCGAAGGACCCCGTGAGATCTTTAACATCCACCAACTAATGCGGGTAGATGGGACGCCCGTTTAACGTCCATCCGAGGTACACGTTGATGATTCACCCTACCTGCAAGAGACTTCGAATTTGGTCCAATAGGATGATGCAGAGGTATTGACCTACCTTTGGGCCATCTTACCTGGGTTCATATTCCCAAGCAGAATATAAACGGTCGCTGACAGGTCATCGAATCACAAGGTGCGGAGTCATTCATCGAATGTACGGTATAGTCAGGTTCACTATGTTAACAAATATAATTTCGTTCAAAATTTTGGGAGATTAGCAAACCTGTACATTTTTGGAATCATCAGAGCATGGAGGCATTTGCACAGACACCTGCATGGCCGCCATTTTGGATTTTCAAAATGGCGGCCATAAAATACATATTTTGCGTTATCTCGGCTTCTGGTCAACCTAGAAACTTAATTAAATATGCTAATCCTACGTTTTCTGGGTCAAGGAATCCAATAAAGGCCTCAAAATAGTGCTCAGGATGATAGAAAAGCAACAAACAAAGGTGATTGAAAACCATTGTCTTTATATTTGTGATATAACTGTATTACATAATACATGATATTGCAAGTCCTTTGAAGTTATAGGTATGGGTTTATAAAGCAAGAAAGCAGCCTTGTTAAAATCAGATGGAACTATAAGTCCTACACACAGGATCTACGAGGTCTATACCGTTCAGGAATATGCTTTTGCAGATCTTCATCACTGTCCTGAGTGTCATTTTCGGCATTACAGTCTGCGTCATTTTCGGTCACTTCCACACAAACAAAGGTCTTGACCCAGAAAACATAGGATTAGCATATTTAAATAAGATTCTAGGTTGACTAGAAGCCGAGATAGCGCAAATTATGTATTTTATGGCGGCCATTTTGAAAATCCAAAATGGCGGCCATGCAGGTGTCTACGCAAATGCCAACATTAATTTTTGGATTCCTCATGCTCTGAATATTCCAAAAATGTATAGTTTTGCTAATCTCCAAAAATTTTGAACGAAAAAACAGTGAACCTGACAAGTAATCCAGGTGTTCCGTCTGCTACCATTAGATGACTGACGTAAAAGATCCCACTGCTTTTTTCCCACAAAGTGTTGTAGGTGAGTTATCGCCGGCCCTTGAATAAATTACAAATTCCTACCCAAATCAGCTCCAGTTGAATGGCAGGCCTGGCCAGTTGGATCCTGAAAGATCTGCGCCAGAAATCTTTCAATCCCCACCTGATCCTATAAGAATATGGGGAAATTGTGGCCATTAGAGTAGTAGGAGTTGTAGTAGTGGTAGTAATACTGGTATTAGTAGGAGTGCTTTTGTTGGAAAGATAATAGAGGTTTGCGCTCAGGACTCAGGAAAGTTCAGGCAAACATAAGTTTCCTGTTTAATGTCACTCAACTACCTCATCCCTGCAAGTCCATGGTTTGAACTGCAGTAGACAAGGGAGGGTATTTTAAAGAGAAAGCACTACCAAGACAGATGGAGAGTTAAAAGAACACCAAAAACCCAAAATGACACCTTTAAACAAATAATAACAAAGTACTACAAAGTGCATTATTTACTGTGCAGACTTCTTTAAAACTCCTGACAGATCCCGACAGATATTGTGCCACCTTAAACTCAGAAGTGATCCGTGAACGCAGCAAAGTTCCCAGGCATGTAAAACTACACTGCACGACATTGCTTTCAATCTTGCACTTTCTAGTTTTATATATTGCAAGTTTTGCAGATGCCAAAACAAAGTTAACCAAGAGATCCCGTGATCGACACTCTTTCTTCACCTAATGACCAAAAATAAAAAGTGTTGGGGAGAAATGAAGCCGAAAACCCAAGAGCAGGTTTTTCACCAGCAAAAACACCGGTTGAAGACGTGGACATTGCAGGTATATGTGATAAATGGTATCTGCTTGCCCACAGAAGCAACATCCAACTTAGGTCCCCAACCACCCTTGGTGTTGGGTAGAGATAAAAAGATTCCCAACTTGGATGGACAGGCAAGGGAGGCAGAAGAACCTCACGCCATGGAGTATCCATACGATTTGCTAATGCAACAAAGTGGAGTGAGTGTATTCCTCGTCCATATATTTCCTTCCTTGATGCATCACAAAGGGCACCCCAGCCATGCCAGGGACCTTGCTCATATTGTGCGGAGGTGGCGCAAGGAAAAGATCGCATCCATGCGGTTTCATTGTAAAAGCCCCCTAGTAAGGGGGAAAACTTGCATAGCTTCCTCACCTTCGTAAGGGTTCTCCAGGTAATCCAGGCAATCAGGAGGTAATTAAAAAAAATTTTCACTCTTGGAGTATCCTAAAAGGAACTCTTCTTGTCTGCAAGTCTATCTTTGCTGCAAGTTCCTCAGGTGAGATAATGCCATTCTTCCCATCCTTTAGGAGATCACCCACTGTGGATATATTTTTCAACAAGAGTTTTCTCCTTACACTGATGGAAGCTAGCAGTGGGCTTTGTAGTAGATGGTTCAAGAAAAGCGGCTCTTCCAGCAGGTCTTTCCCTGGGTCGGGACCATCATTTGTTCTGGTCATTTCAATTGTACACCAGGCCTTCACCATTTCCTGATAAAAAGAAGGCAATGGGTCACTGGAAATGTTTTTGGAGTTGTTACTGAAAATTTGCTTTTTATACCCTAGGCCGAGTACTTTACTGAAAAAGTACGATGCCAGCGTGCACCATCGTGGTGTTGGGTTCACATAAAGGTATCGTTTAATAATTGCCTGCAGCTTGAAGGTGTAAAAGTGGCTTCGAAAGCAGGAAAGCCCTGTCCATCTTCAGCCAGAACACTGCATATAGTTTTAGATCGATCCTTGCGTTTTTCCAAACCTTTAATGTAGCTCAGGGAGTATTCCTCTTCAAATAGTAGCTGCAACCGTGAGCGCACATATGCTCCCCGGGCTTTCATACTGTTACACACTTTCAGGGTGTTTTTTTTTTCTTCATACCTTTGCAATTCAGCAGGGGAAAGTGTTGTCAGACGACGCTCGAGATGCAACACCTCTTCTAGCCTCCTTATCTCCATCCCAAGTGTTTTGCTTGTTCCATATGAGTACTCTTGGCACAACAATTTCAGCCGCACCTTCCCCACATCCCATCAGAGTCCAAGCGAGCAGAAATCTCCTTTTCTGTTTCTCCACGCCTGCCAAAAGTTATGAAATACTGAAAGAAAACCTTCATCGTGAACTAAGGCATTGTTGAAGTGCCAGAGACCAGTACCGCTCCTTTTCTCAGCAAGAGAAAACTTTATCCAGACCAGATTATGATCCGTAAAATGTGGGAATTTGATGCCGCAGTCACTGATATTCCTGCACCAACGATAAGACAGATAGATTCTGTCTGGTCGGGATTGCGAGATATGGCCACCCCTGATGCTAGTGTATGTAAATGACCTGTCTGTGGGGTTATGTACACGCCAAATGTCTCTCAGGTTTAACTGCATTATTGTTTCTTGTAAAGCTTTAGTAGAAGGACCATGCAGCTCTTGACCTGCACGATCGAGTGAGGGATTGAGAGTGCAGTTAAAGTCACCTCCAATAATTACGAATTCTTCGTGAGGTAAGGTAAGCATAAATCTTCGCATGTGGTCAAAGAAACGCACTCAAATGTGGATGATGATAAGAGGATAGCCACCCCACAGGATGTATCTGTTAAGTTCTTAAATACGCCGATCCTTGCCATTGACTTCTCCATCTGAAAGCATTAACCTGAATTGTGTGGGTATCTTGTAGAAACGCCACTCCAATTTTCTCCTTCAAACAGAGGGACAATACTTGATGCACCCGAAATGCATCTTCACATCCGTTGACGTTCAATGATCCAAGTCGAAAACCTATTGCGGTCATTATGTAGCTCAAAATTCTTTGCTTTCACAAAGTTGAAAAACCCAACCTGTCAGTTCATTCTTAGACCCATAAATCAACAGTTGTGAAAGAAACTTCCTGACTCGGACATGTTCAGCCGAGCCTGAAGCCTTACTTTTGTGTCTTCTTCTCAGTACATCCAGAGAATGCACGAGTAAATTGTAGTCTTTCCACCTTTTTAAGGCAGTTTCAACTTTCTTCCTACTACAACTATGCAAACTTTTTTCAAGGAACTCTAAAATTTCATTGCCAGGAATGCAAGAAAGATGCCCTGAAGACAGTTCCTACTCAAAGGTCATCATCGCTCCTTGATCTTCCCAGTCCCCAATGCTCTCCACGTCGTCACTGTCTGGGATCTCATGGTCTCTCCCCTTTGTTTTGTTTTCTCTGGGTGCCTCACCTTCTACCTCGTCATTACTTAAAACAGGTTTGGCAGAGGCTTCTGGCAACAGCGATGAAACTTCCTCTGGTATTACTGGTGCAGTTATTGCTGCCCCACCAGACAAAGCTGTAGAAATTGAGGATGCTACTTCCAAGGGAACGAGGAGTTCATCCATTTGACCTGATTTCTGTGAAGTGTGCCTGTCGACTTCCCTCTCTGCGCATCTTGTCGATACAGAGGGAGTACTCAACACCTCAATCCGTACAGGTACGCCCACAGCTGCTTGGATGATTGGTTCTTTTGGTATCCTTTCTTCAACAGAAATTACCTCCACAGTTTCATTTGAGCATTCGGTGGTGTTTTTTCTTTGAGGAACTTCCACTGTGGATGTAGCTTCAATTGGCTTATTGTGAAGCTTCTTTGCAGCTGTCGTTGGTGCAGTGGGATGTACTATCTTCACAACAGACCTCTCAGTCTCCTTTAACTCTGCCAAGTCAGGAGATGTCACCGGGTCGGTCATCATTACCGCAGTGGGTTTAGTTATAGATATTTTGCTTCTCTGTTCGCTCTTTGGCAGGTCATAAGGTGCACTTGGCAGCCGATCACATTCATGATCTGGTACTTGAGGATGAGTACCTATTTCTTCTTCCATGTGTTCAGGTTCTGTAACGATCTCTATTTTTTTCAGAGCACCCGACTTTGTTGATCGTTTTGTCATGTCCTTATCAGTTGTATCTTCAGAAGTTGGTATATGATCACCATTCCCCTCAGCTTCTGGCTGCGATTTTCTCTTCTGTGCTCTTTTCCCTTTCCCTAACTTTACCATTTTCCATTGGTCTATGTCTGAGGGTAAGCTAGGGCCAGGACACGGCACAGAAACCTCTGAAATATGACTTTCCTCTTCCTTCGACTCTTCTGGACATGGAGGAGCAGGTACTTCTTTATTGATACCTGGAGTGATACTCTCATTTCCCTTTTGCTGTTCAACGCTCCGAGGAGCAGACACTTTCTTTGAGACAGTGGGACAGTCTGCTCTCAAGTGATCCTTTGCCTTACAAATATGACAACAAAGCTCATTAGTCATATAAGAGACCTTATAATTATTGCCTTCAAACGGAATGACAAAGGATCCCTCCATTTCCGTGTCATTATACAGTTCAATGGAAACTTGTCTTTTAAAAGACAAGATATGATGTTACGCAGGCTCACGACATCCGAGAGGAGCAGGCCTAATGTGTGATCTTAGCACCCCCAATCCCTCCAAGAATGGCACAGCCACATGATCAGCAATAAAGGGAGGCATGTTAGAGAGTTGATTCGTCCTCCAAGGCTCGAAAGTGGTTCTACTTGGACAAACAACCCTCCTACGGCAACGCCTTTCTCTATCACCTTATTCGCTGCAGCCTCGGATTTAAGGAAGAACACAGCTCTTCCATACATTTTAGAGGCTGCAACTATTACTGATGAACCAATCACAATGGACATTGCGCTCACATACGCTTCCATTTGGGTAGTTTGTCCCAACTTGCATCTCACGACATGTTTCCTTGTCAAAGACTGAAACGGGTGTGATTTTTTCCTCACACCTTCACCAGAAGTGGTCGTAGCGACATCAGCCCATTCAGTTGGCATCGGCATGATTCAAAAATAATGAATTGTCCCTTGTGGCGGGCACTAGGGGCAATAATTCTGCGCACCAGTGGGTGGCGCGAGCGTCCAGGCGGGGAGCGAAAGCACATGCCCTGCCTTTCGACCGATCGGCCACGCCCGGGGACTAGGCGTGGCCTCGGCACATATATGCGGGCTCTAAGCTCGAGCCCGCCCAATGCTGAAGTGCGAGCTTTGAATAAAGACTCTTTGTATTACCAACGCATTGTGGCCTACCTCTCTGGCAATCGAGTCGTGTGTGCGCAGCACCACACCCTCTTAGAACCAAGGTAACAAAAACACGTTATTAATATTAATCAAATAACGCTCACTCACACACCCGCTCACCAAAGTGTGCAACTTCAGCACACTAAACGATGATTAAACTTAAGAACAAAAGGATTGCTCCGTACTTTAACGATAACGCCGCAATAAGGCGTAACTAGTCCCACACGGGCGCGGCTAGGCCTGAACACAAACTGACTAATTAAATCACACGGAACGTCCAAATAAAAAAAAGAAAATGAACCAACTCGGTTCAGATAACCAAAACAAAACAAAAATACAAACGAAGACGGAGGAGGATGAGGAGGAAATGTCAAAAAGTAGCACAGCTCGAGGAGCAGCAAAATGGCGTGGTGTAGTAGTAGTAGTAGTAGGTAGTAGTAGTAGTAGATGTAGTAGTAGTATATGTAGTAGTAGTAGTGCTTTTGTTGGAAAGGTTACAGAGATTTGCGTTCAGAGCTCATGCAAGCTCAGGCAAACATATGTTCCCAGTTTAATGTCGCTCAATTCCTCATCTCTGCAAGTCCATGGTTTGAACTACAGTAGACAAGATAGAGCATTTTGAAGAGAAAGCACTACCAAGACAGATAAGGGGAAGGTAAAAGAACGCCAAAGAACACCAAAAAAAAGAACGCCAAAGAACACCAAAAAAAATAAAAAATAAAATAAAAAGAATGCCAAATAACACATCTATCTATAATTCCAGTAATCTGTGTGTGTGTGTGTGTGTGTGTGTGTGTGTGTGTGTGTGTGTGTGTGTGTGTGTGTGTGTGTGTGTGTGTGTGTGTGTGTGTGTCTGTGTGTGTGTTTGTTTGTCTGTGACCGCTGTTTCTCGACAACCACGGGTCCGATATACTTGAAACTTGCCAGGTATATTGCTGGGGACCCGAGGATGTGCCTTTTCAAGGTTTGAAATTAATCGGACAAGTAGTTACCGAGCTATGTCCAAAAAACGATTCAACCAATCAGAGAGCAGCGAGCTATCACGTGTGCCGAACGTGGCGAACAGACTCTGCCTCGGACGGCACATTTGAGAGCGTATTCATTTATTTCACGTTGGCAAACTATGTTGGCGTTAAACTATGTTTTAAAACTAATTAAAACTAATTTGCGATTCATCGTAACTGCGATTTGCGACCTTCCGGACAGTGAAGACTTCACTTCCGGCAGCCAATCACAGAACGCGTTGTTGCGAGCCGAGCCGAGCGCCATTACGGTTCGTAATTCGATTTCTTCCGGAGAAAATAATAATTTCTCGATTTCTTATGTGCATTATTTCTCCCAGAGCGAAGGGCGGAAGCGAAGAGCGTTGTTTGTTTTTGTTTACGGGCGTACGGGCGTACGGGCGGGGTAGAGCGTACGGGTAGCGTTTTTGTTTTTTTTTGGCAAGGAACGGGCACCCACGTACGGGCATGCCCTAGTTTATACAAATAAGAGCAAAGTATCTTGTGGGGAGACCGTACAAAGTGCATCATTTATAGTCCAGGTTTCCTTAAACTTTTGAACAGTGTTACTATATTCTGCCGTCTTGTACTCCGAAATAATGCGTGAGCGTATTAAGCCCTTCAGACATACAGAACTGTGTTCCACCACATCTTTCTCAATTTTTGCCTTCCTGGTTTTATATATTGCCATTTTTGCACAGGCTAAAATAAAGTTAACAAGGAGATCTCGTGACTTGCTTAGTTTCTTTACCGGGTGCCCGATGATAAAAAGTGTTGGAGAGAAGTGAAGCCAGAAGCGCAAGAGAAGATTTTTCATCAGTAAGAACACTGGTTCAAGACGGTGGCATTGAAGGTATATGTGAAATATAGTTTCCCTTTCACCACAAAAGCAGCAATCCTCTGAGAAGTTAGTGAAATGCCGCATCATAGATCCAGAGCTCAGTGCACCATGTAGCAACCTCCAACTTAAGTCTGCCATCATTCTTGGCGTTGGGTAGAGATAGAGTGAATCCCAACGTGGATGAACAGTCGAAGGAAGTGGAAGAATCTCACGCCAGGCAGTATCCAGTCGGGTTGCAAGAGCTATATAATGGAGCGAGTGGATCACTAGCAGGTATATATTTTTCCTTGATAGCCCACAGAACGACATTTCCACTGTGCCAGGGGTCTTACTCATATTGTTTGCAGGTATTGGCTGAGAGAGCTCGCAACATCGTGGTCGGATTTTAAAATCCATGGAGTTACCGATGGACATCTGTCCAGAGCCATCACCCTCTTTGGGATTCTCTAGATATTCCAGACAATCGGGAGGCAAGGAGCTTTTGACCTCTTCAAGTATCCTGGAGGGGATCCTGATTATCCTCAGGCCCATTTTCGCTGCGAGTTCCTTGGGTAAAAGCGTTCTCTTACCATCGTTCAGAAGGTCTCCCACTGTGGATATGCTACCAGCTAAGAGGCTCCTTCTTACTGAAAAGGAAGCCAGAGTTGGGCCCTGTAGAAGAGGGTTGAGAATGAGCGGTTCTTCTAACAGGCCCTTGCCTGGATAAGGAACTGTTCTTTGTATGTCGACTACATTCCAAGCCTTCAGCATTTCTTGATAAAAAAGAGGCAATGTAGCACTAGACAGGCTCCGAGATGTAATGATGAAAAGATTCCTTTTGTACCCAAGATTGAGCACTTTGCTGAAGAAGTATGATGCCAGTGAGCACCATTGCAGTGCAGGGTTCACATGTAGGTAACGTTGTATGGTCTTCAGCCTGGATGCGTGGTAGTGGCTTCGAAGGCAGGGAAAAGACTGTCCACCTTCTGAAAAAGGCAAGCTCAGAATGCCCTGGGAAACCCAGTGTTTACCATTCCAAAAGTAGTCCAGTAGCTTCCTCTGCATCTTAACCAGAAACTCCTCTGGAGTGCTTATGCAAGAGAGCCTGAATACTAACTTCGGAATTATAAACTGTTTAATAAGGAGTGTTTTTCCCCTCAGAGACAGGACTTTTAGTAGTCCACTCCAGTCTCGCAACTTTGCTTCGATCTTGTCCCCTAAAGTGTTCCAGTTAATGAGTGGTGAGGCCCCATGGGAAGTGGATAAGTGCACCCCCAAATATTTGAGCTCAATGCGACTCCAGGTCAATTTCTGAAAACATGTTGGTAACTCCTTTACCTGCATTTGTCCAATTAGAAGCCCCGAGCTTTTCCTCCAATTGATTGTAGCAGACGATGCTGCTGAATAGACCTGCCGACAATCATAAACTATTTGCATATCCCTTGCATTACTGGCAAACATGAGAACATCATCTGCATATGCAGAAAGTTTGAGGTTGACCCTGTTGTGTGGCACCACAATGCCAGTTAGCCTTCTTCTCATCAAACAAAGGAAGGGTTCGATACATAGGGAATATAATTGGCCGGACAGGGGACATCCTTGTCTTATTCCTCTCTCAAATGGAAAGGGCGCGAGCAAGAAACCGTTGACTTTGACTAGGCATTCTGCCGACATGTACAACGTCTGAATCATGCCTACAAATCTCCTCCCCAACCCAAATGTTAGCAAGGTTTCAAACAGATACTCATGGTTCATCTGGTCAAAGGCTTTCTCCTGATCCAAGGAAAGAAATCCGACTTGAGTCCGAGTCATGTCCGCATACTGTATCAGGTCTCTGACAAGGGATATGTTGTCATGTATTGTCCTGCCTGGAATGGCATAAGATTGGTCCGGGCTGACTAATTTTGTCAGGACTGGTCCGAGACGGAGTGACAACATTTTAGCCATGACCTTATAATCCACACACAGCAGAGACACAGGGCGGTAATTCTTCAAGTCTCTCAAGTCACCCTCCTTGGGAATCAAGACCAGCATCGCTCGACGCCAAGAAAGGGGCATTATACCTGTATCACATGCTTCCTGAGCTACGCTTAGGTGATCAGGTCCAACCAAGTCCCATACTTTTGTATAGAATTCACATGATAAGCCATCCATGCCAGGGGATTTATCTCTTGATAGGCTGTGCAGGGCGGTTTTCAATTCTTCCAGAGATAATGGAGTCTCCAGCTGCTCCCGGTCTTCTACAGAGGCTTCAGGAAGACTACTCCACAAAGTGCCACCTGCACCTGCATCTGTGCTCTTACCCGAATACAGCTGAGCGTAAAAGGCTCTAATTCGTTTTTCAACACCCTCAGAGCCATTGAGCAAGAGACCATCTTCTGCGAGAACACTCGCTATAGTCCTGAATTGACCTTTGCGTTTTTCCACCCCTTTGAGATAATTCAGGACATATTCATCCTCAGAAATAAACTGCAAACGAGAGCGCACATACGCCCCTCGTGCCTTCACACAACTACATGCTTTAAGGGTGCTCTTTTTTTCTTGGTATGCCTGCAGTTCAGTAGAGGTAAGTGTGGCCAGGTGCTTCTCAAGGTGCAGCAGTTCCTCTTCCAGTCTTTTGATCCCTAACCCAAGTGTTTTGCTCGATCCATACGAGTATTCCTGACACAGCAATTTCAATCGTACCTTGCCTACATCCCACCAGAATCCAAGTGAGCAAAAATCTCCTTTTTTATTCCTCCAGGCTTACCAAAAATTCAAAAAGATTGACAAAAAGGCTTCATCCTGACTTAAAGCATTGTTCAGGTGCCACAAGCCAGGGCCTCGCCTTGTTTCCGCCAGGGAAAACTTAATCCAGGCCAAGTTGTGATCTGTGAAATGGGCAACTTTTATGCCGGAGTCACTGACAATCTTACACCAACGGTGAGACACGTAAATTCTATCGAGCCGGGATTGTGATATATGACCACCTCTGATACTCGTATACGTGAATGTTCTGTCTGTGGGGTGTTGTATGTGCCAAGTATCCCTCAAGTTTAACAGTGTTATGGTTTGCTGTAATATTCTTACAGAGGGATTATGCGGCTCCTGACCTATTCGATCAAGGGAGGGGTTTAGAGTGCAATTAAAGTCTCCTCCAAGAATTACACACTCTTCACCAGGCAAGGTGAGCATGAATCTCTGCAACCGGTTGAAGAAAATCCCCCTTGCAACTCCTACACAAGGTGCATAAATGTTGACGAAATTGACAACAAATTCTTCAAACTTTGCTTTTATATGTAGCAACCGCCCCACACTGGCTTCCTTTACGACAAGTATTTCAGGTTTCCTCTTTGGTGAAAAGAGGGTAGCCACTCCACAAGATGTGTCCGTTAGGTGACTGAAAAAGGCCAAGCCTTCCCATTGGTTTTCCCATCGGGATGCAGCCTCTGGGGTCGTATGGGTTTCCTGCAAAAAGGTTTCTTCAAGTTTTTCCTTCACACAAAATGACAATACCTGGTGCACACGGATTGCATCCTTACAGCCATTGACATTCAATGATCCTATTCGTAAGTTTGATGTCATTATTAATAATAATAATAATAATGCATTTATTTTATATAGCGCTTTTCAGGAAGCCCAAAGACGCTTTGACAGAGTGCAAAACATAATGCATAGCAAAACATAAAAACAATTGCAAAAAAAGAAGAATCAATAGGGAAATATTCAAAGCACAAAGGAGGGAGAAGGAGAGGAGATAGTCAGGGGTTAGATGCTGTGGGTTAAATGTTGAATGCAGTGTTGAACAGGTGTTTATTGAGTATTGAGAGTATTGTATTGATTGTTGAGTTTGTTGTTGTATTGTTGAGATTGAGAGTAATTATTGTATTGAGAGTTTTGTTTCTGTGAAATTCATCCTCCTAAACGAATTTATATTCAGGCCCGTAACTCAACAACTTTGCTAGAAACTTCCTGACTCGGGCTTGTTCGGCCGAGCCTGAAGTCCTTGTTTTATGTCCCTCTCTCCTTAGTGCATACAAGGAATGCACTAGCAAGTCATAATCTTTCCACCGTTTCAGCGCATTTTCCACTTTCTTCCTGCTATGCAAGCTTTGTTCCAGGAACTCGAGTATCTCCTGGCTGGGAATGCAGGAATGGCGTCCTGCAGGTAGGTCTGTCTCTAAACCAGTCAGTGACCCTTGATAGTCTTCCCCATCACCAATACTTTCCTCATCATTGCTGTCTGGAGGTTCAAGATCCTTCTCCGTTGGACTTGTACAATGTGTCACGTCTTCTGCCATGTCGTCTCTCAAGGCTGACTTGGCATAATCTTCTGGCGCAGAGGAACGCTCCTTTGGCTCTGATGCGGCGGACGTTGCTTCACCTGTGGGAATGGATGCCTCCTCCTCAGTTGGTATAGGAGATCCAACCTTTTGGGGTCGTAAAATAGAGATGTGCTCAACTATTCCCCTTTCTGCGCCAACAGTGAGTGAAGTGACATCACCTGAGATGTCGGTCAGTGCCAGCAACTTTATTGATGCTTGTGTGTCTGGTTCCCTCTCTCTGTCTGTCTGTCCCACCGATGAATGCTACTTCAGAATCCTTTGAAACTTCGGTGTTAATCCTTCGGTTCAGAACTGCTCTTGTAGATGTTTCAATCTCTGGTTTATTTTGAAGCTTCGTTGCAGTTGTTATTATTGGATGCATTTTCTCAGGAGCCAACATCACAGTATCGTTTGGCCCTGTCAAGTCAGATACCTCTAGGTTGTTTGTCTTTACCGTGCTGGGTTTACTACCTGATGGTCTCCCTTCCTGTTCATTCTTCAAACTGTCTTTGGGTGGATCTGAGAGAGAAGACTCTCCATATCCTGTCGTTTGATGAATAGTTTCCTCTTCTTCTTCTTCTTCTTCCATTTCTTCAGATTGGGTTACCACTCTTTTCTCCTTCAGAATATTAGGCTTTACAAATCCCTTTGACACATTACTTCCCGTGTCATCCTCAATTGTACCAGGGTGTTCCGTGGTCCCATCCTCTGCGGGTTCTGATTTCCTCTTCTGTGCTCTCTTTGCCTTCCCTGCTCCCACTGCCTGCCATTGATTTATGGCAGCAGAAGAGTTGGGATGAGAAGCTGGTATAGAACTTTCTTGAGGGTCCACTGCCCTCGAGCACAAAGGAGCAGCCGCCTCTCTTAGGTTACCTTCAGTGACGCTGGGATCCTCTCGAGGCTGATCTGGACGTTGAGGAGCTGCAACCTCTTTAATGATAGTGGGGCAGTCTGCTCTCCTGTGATCCTTCGCTTTGCATACAAAACAACGGGGTTCGTTTGTCATATAAAACACCCTGTAATTCTTTCCGTCAAAAGGAATAACAAACGACCCCTCACATTCAGCCTCCTTTCCCAATTCAATGGATACTTGTCTTTTAAAAGACCAGACATGTTGTAGATAGGGCTCATGACAGCCCAAAGACACAGGCTTGATGAGTGATCTCAACACTCCCAGTCGTTCCAGGAAAGGCACCACGACATTGTCAGGCACGTAAGGAGGTATATTAGATATAATTATCCTTGTACCAAGACTTGAGAGCGGCTCGACTTGTACAAAGAGTCCTCCCACACTAATCCCTTTCTCAATGACTTTGTTTGCTGCAGCCTCTGAGTTAAGAAAGAACACAGCTTGTCCATACATTTTCGAGGCTGCAACTATCGTTGCTGGTTCAACCACACTAGCGAGTGCGTTCACATAGGCCTCTATTTGGGTGATTTGGCCCAACTCGCATTTCACCCCGTGCTTCCTTGTTAACGCCTTAAACGGGTGGGCAGGGCGGTTCCCACCTGCACCAGAGGTAGTAGCGGCCATCCTTGCCCATGTACCATCCAGAGGCATGATTGCTATTAACGGTATATTTCCCGTCAAATGAAAATGAGAAAAAAAATACCAATGAGCTCATTCGCGAGTTTCTGCTTATTTCAGCACGACCGTACAGGTATGCTAAAGATTAACTCAAAAGGATAATCAAACGCGCGTTGAGCAAATAACTTATCGGCTTAATCGCCAAAACGATGCAAATTTAGCACAGAAAGTCAAGGGTGATTAAGCAAAAACAAGGAAGTCAAACAGTTTGTGATACGCCGCAAATCGGGCGCGGCAAATCTAGTCCCACACGGGTGCGGCCGCACGCCGCGGCTAGGCCCGAACACAAAAGGACTAATAACTCAAACGGGACGTCAAAGTAAACTAACAAAATGAACCAACTCGGTTCAAATAACCCCAAAAACCAAAAATACAAACGAAAACGGAAGAGGATGAGAAGGAAATGTCGAAAATGGCACGGATCGAGGAGCAGCAAAATGGCGTGGCGTGGCGTGGCGTAGTCGTAGTAGTAGTAGTAGTAGTAGTAGTAGTAGTAGTAGTAGTAGTAGTAGTAGTAGTAGTAGTAGTAGTAGTAGTAGTGCTTTTGTTGGAAAGGTTACAGAGATTTGCGTTCAGAGCTCATGCAAGCTCAGGCAAACATATGTTCCCAGTTTAATGTCGCTCAATTCCTCATCTCTGCAAGTCCATGGTTTGAACTACAGTAGCCAAGGTAGAGCATTTTGAAGAGAAAGCACTACCAAGACAGATAAGGGGAAGGTAAAAGAACGCCAAAGAACAAGAACGCCAAAGAACACCAAAAAGAATGCCAAATAACACATTTATACAAATAAGAGCAAAATATCTTGTGGGGAGACCGTACAAAGTGCATCATTTATAGTCCAGGTTTCCTTAAACTTTTGAACAGTGTTACTATATTCTGCCGCCTTGTACTCTGAAATAATGCGTGAGCGTATTAAGCCCTTCAGACATACAGAACTGTGTTCCACCACATCTTTCTCAATTTTTGCCTTCCTGGTTTTATATATTGCCATTTTTGCACAGGCTAAAATAAAGTTAACAAGGAGATCTCGTGACTTGCTTAGTTTCTTTACCGGGTGCCCGATGATAAAAAGTGTTGGAGAGAAGTGAAGCCAGAAGCGCAAGAGAAGATTTTTCATCAGTAAGAACACTGGTTCAAGACGGTGGCATTGAAGGTATATGTGAAATATAGTTTCCCTTTCACCACAAAAGCAGCAATCCTCTGAGACGTTAGTGAAGTGCCGCATCATAGATCCAGAGCTCAGTGCACCATGTAGCAACCTCCAACTTAAGTCTGCCATCATTCTTGGCGTTGGGTAGAGATAGAGTGAATCCCAACGTGGATGAACAGTCGAAGGAAGTGGAAGAATCTCACGCCAGGGAGTATCCAGTCGGGTTGCAAGAGCTATATAATGGAGCGAGTGGATCACTAGCAGGTATATATTTTTCCTTGATAGCCCACAGAACGACATTTCCACTGTGCCAGGGGTCTTACTCATATTGTTTGCAGGTATTGGCTGAGAGAGCTCGCAACATCGTGGTCGGATTTTAAAATCCATGGAGTTACCGATGGACATCTGTCCAGATCCATCACCCTCTTTGGGATTCTCCAGATATTCCAGACAATCGGGAGGCAAGGAGCTTTTGACCTCTTCAAGTATCCTGGAGGGGATCCTGATTGTCCTCAGGCCCATTTTCGCTGCGAGTTCCTTGGGTAAAAGCGTTCTCTTACCATCGTTCAGAAGGTCTCCCACTGTGGATATGCTACCAGCTAAGAGGCTCCTTCGTACTGAAAAGGAAGCCAGAGTTGGGCCCTGTAGAAGAGGGTTGAGAATGAGCGGTTCTTCTAACAGGTCCTTGCCTGGATAAGGAACTGTTCTTTGTACGTCGACTACATTCCAAGCCTTCAGCATTTCTTGATAAAAAGGAGGCAATGTAGCACTAGACAGGCTCCGAGATGTAATGATGAAAAGATTCCTTTTGTACCCAAGATTGAGCACTTTGCTGAAGAAGTATGATGCCAGTGAGCACCATTGCGGTGCAGGGTTCACATGTAGGTAACGTTGTATGGTCTTCAGCCTGGATGCGTGGTAGTGGCTTCGAAGGCAGGGAAAAGACTGTCCACCTTCTG
Organism: Myxine glutinosa; assembly: GCF_964187855.1. Classification (NCBI taxonomy): domain Eukaryota; kingdom Metazoa; phylum Chordata; class Myxini; order Myxiniformes; family Myxinidae; genus Myxine; species Myxine glutinosa. The sequence goes on from NC_136261.1 coordinate 28,598,869, forward strand.
AAAAAGGCAAGCTCAGAATGCCCAGGGAAACCCAGTGTTTACCATTCCAAAAGTAGTCCAGTAGCTTCCTCTGCATCTTAACCAGAAACTCCTCTGGAGTGCTTATGCAAGAGAGCCTGAATACTAACTTCGGAATTATAAACTGTTTAATAAGGAGTGTTTTTCCCCTCAGAGACAGGACTTTTAGTAGTCCACTCCAGTCTCTCAACTTTGCTTCGATCTTGTCCCCTAAAGTGTTCCAGTTAATGAGTGGTGAGGACCCATGGGAAGTGGATAAGTGCACCCCCAAATATTTGAGCTCATTGCGACTCCAGGTCAATTTCTGAAAAAGTGTTGGTAACTCCTTTACCTGCATTTGTCCAATTAGAAGCCTCGAGCTTTTCCTCCAATTGATTGTAGCAGACGATGCTGCTGAATAGACCTGCTGACAATCATAAACTATTTGCATATCCCTTGCATTACTGGCAAACACGAGAACATCATCTGCATATGCAGAAAGTTTGAGGTTGACCCTGTTGTGTGGCACCACAATGCCAGTTAGCCTTCTTCTCATCAAACAAAGGAAGGGTTCGATACATAGGGAATATAATTGGCCGGACAGGGGACATCCTTGTCTTATTCCTCTCTTAAATGGAAAGGGCGCGAGCAAGAAACCGTTGACTTTGACTAGGCATTCTGCCGACATGTACAACGTCTGAATCATGCCTACAAATCTCCTCCCCAACCCAAATGTTAGCAAGGTTTCAAACAGATACTCATGGTTCATCTGGTCAAAGGCTTTCTCCTGATCCAAGGAAAGAAATCCGACTTGAGTCCGAGTCATGTCCGCATACTGTATCAGGTCTCTGACAAGGGATATGTTGTCATGTATTGTCCTGCCTGGAATGGCATAAGATTGGTCCGGGCTGACTAATTTTGTCAGGACTGGTCCAAGACGGAGTGACAACATTTTAGCCATGACCTTATAATCCACACACAGCAGAGACACAGGGCGGTAATTCCTCAAGTCTCTCAAGTCACCCTCCTTGGGAATCAAGACCAGCATCGCTCGACGCCAAGAAAGGGGCATTATACCTGTATCACATGCTTCCTGAGCTACGCTTAGGTAATCAGGTCCAACCAAGTCCCATACTTTTATATACAATTCACATGATAAGCCATCCATGCCAGGGGCTTTATCTCTTGATAGGCTGTGCAGGGCGGTTTTCAATTCTTCCAGAGATAATGGAGTCTCCAGCTGCTCCTGGTCTTCTACAGAGGCTTCAGGAAGACTACTCCACAAAGTGCCACCTGCACCTGCATCTGTGCTCTTACCCGAATACAGCTGAGCGTAAAAGGCTCTAATTCGTTTTTGAACATCCTCAGAGCCATTGAGCAAGAGACCATCTTCTGCGAGAACACTCGCTATAGCCCTGAATTGACCTTTGCGTTTTTCCACCCCTTTGAGATAATTCAGGACATATTCATCCTCAGAAATAAACTGCAAACGAGAGCGCACATATGCCCCTCGTGCCTTCACACGACTACATGCTTTAAGGGTGCTCTTTTTTTCTTGGTATGCCTGCAGTTCAGTAGAGGTAAGTGTGGCCAGGTGCTTCTCAAGGTGCAGCAGTTCCTCTTCCAGTCTTTTGATCCCTAACCCAAGTGTTTTGCTCGATCCATACGAGTATTCCTGACACAGCAATTTCAATCGTACCTTGCCTACATCCCACCAGAATCCAAGTGAGCAAAAATCTCCTTTTTTATTCCTCCAGGCTTGCCAAAAATTCAAAAAGATTGACAAAAAGGCTTCATCCTGACTTAAAGCATTGTTCAGGTGCCACAAGCCAGGGCCTCGCCTTGTTTCCGCCAGGGAAAACTTAATCCAGGCCAAGTTGTGATCTGTGAAATGGGCAACTTTTATGCCGGAGTCACTGACACTCTTACACCAACGGTGAGACACGTAAATTCTATCGAGCCGGGATTGTGATATATGACCACCTCTGATACTCGTATACGTGAATGTTCTGTCTGTGGGGTGTTGTATGTGCCAAGTATCCCTCAAGTTTAACAGTGTTATGGTTTGTTGTAATATTCTTACAGAGGGATTATGCGGCTCCTGACCTATTCGATCAAGGGAGGGGTTTAGAGTGCAATTAAAGTCTCCTCCAAGAATTACACACTCTTCACCAGGCAAGGTGAGCATGAATCTCTGCAACCGGTTGAAGAAAATCCCCCTTGCAACTCCTACACAAGGTGCATAAATGTTGACGAAATTGACAACAAATTCTTCAAACTTTGCTTTTATATGTAGCAACCGCCCCACACTGGCTTCCTTTACGACAAGTATTTCAGGTTTCCTCTTTGGTGAAAAGAGGGTAGCCACTCCACAAGATGTGTCCGTTAGGTGACTGAAAAAGGCCAAGCCTTCCCATTGGTTTTCCCATCGGGATGCAGCCTCTGGGGTCGTGTGGGTTTCCTGCAAAAAGGTTACTTCAAGTTTTTCCTTCACACAGAATGACAATACCTGGTGCACACGGAATGCATCCTTACAGCCATTGACATTCAATGATCCTATTCGTAAGTTTGATGTCATTGTTGTATTGAGAGTTTTTTTTCTGTGAAATTCATCCTCCTAAACGAATTTATATTCAGGCCCGTAACTCAACAACTTTGCTAGAAACTTCCTGACTCGGGCTTGTTCGGCCGAGCCTGAAGTTCTTGTTTTATGTCCCTCTCTCCTTAGTGCATACAAGGAATGCACTAGCAAGTCATAATCTTTCCACCGTTTCAGCGCATTTTCCACTTTCTTCCTGCTATGCAAGCTTTGTTCCAGGAACTCGAGTATCTCCTGGCTGGGAATGCAGGAATGGCGCCCTGCCGGTAGGTCTGTCTCTAAACCAGTCAGTGACCCTTGATAGTCTTCCCCATCACCAATACTTTCCTCATCATCGCTGTCTGGAGGTTCAAGATCCTTCTCCGTTGGACTTGTACAATGTGTCAAGTCTTCTGCCATGTCGTCTCTCAAGGCTGACTTGGCATAATCTTCTGGCGCAGAGGAACGCTCCTTTCGCTCTGATGCGGCGGACGTTGCTACACCTGTGGGAATGGATGCCTCCTCCTCAGTTGGTATAGGAGATCCAACCTTTTGGGGTCGTAAAATAGAGATGCGCTCAACTATTCCCCTTTCTGCGCCAACAGTGAGTGAAGTGACATCACCTGAGATGTCGGTCAGTGCCAGCAACTTTATTGATGCTTGTGTGTCTGGTTCCTTCTCTCTGTCTGTCCCTCCGATGAATGCTACTTCAGAATCCTTTGAAACTTCGGTGTTAATCCTTCGGTTCAGAACTGCTCTTGTAGACGTTTCAATCCCTGGTTTATTTTGAAGCTTCGTTGCAGTTGTAATTATTGGATGCATTTTCTCAGGAGCCAACATCACAGTATCGTTTGGCCCTGTCAAGTCAGATACCTCTAGGTTGTTTGTCTTTTCCGTGCTGGGTTTACTACCTGACGGTCTCCCTTCCTGTTCATTCTTCAAACTTTCTTTGGGTGGATCTGAGAGAGAAGACTCTCCATATCCTGTCGTTTGATGAATAGTTTCCTCTTCTTCTTCTTCTTCCATTTCTTCAGATTGGGTTACCACTCTTTTCTCCTTCAGAATACTAGGCGTTACAAATCCCTTTGACACATTACTTCCCGTGTCATCCTCAATTGTACCAGGGTGTTCCGTGGTCCCATCCTCTGCGGGTTCTGATTTCCTCTTCTGTGCTCTCTTTGCCTTCCCTGCTCCCACTGCCTGCCATTGATTTATGGCATCAGAAGAGTTGGGATGAGAAGCTGGTATAGAACTTTCTTGAGGGTCCACTGCCCTCGAGCACAAAGGAGCAACCGCCTCTCTTAGGTTACCTACAGTGACGCTGGGATCCTCTCGAGGCTGATCTGGATGTTGAGGAGCTGCAACCTCTTTAATGATGGTGGGGCAGTCTGCTCTCCTGTGATCCTTCGCTTTGCATACAAAACAACGGGGTTCGTTTGTCATATAAAACACCCTGTAATTCTTTCCGTCAAAAGGAATAACAAACGACCCCTCACATTCAGCCTCCTTTCCCAATTCAATGGATACTTGTCTTTTAAAAGACCAGACATGTTGTAGGGAGGGCTCATGACAGCCCAAAGACACAGGCTTGATGGGTGATCTCAACACTCCCAGTCGTTCCAGGAAAGGCACCACGACATTGTCAGGCACGTAAGGAGGTATATTAGATATAATTATCCTTGTACCAAGACTTGAGAGCGGCTCGACTTGTACAAAGAGTCCTCCCACACTAATCCCTTTCTCAATGGCTTTGTTTGCTGCAGCCTCTGAGTTAAGAAAGAACACAGCTTGTCCATACATTTTCGAGGCTGCAACTATCGTTGCTGGATCAACCACACTAGCGAGTGCGTTCACATAGGCCTCGATTTGGGTGATTTGTCCCAACTCGCATTTCACCCCGTGCTTCCTTGTTAACGCCTTAAACGGGTGGGCAGGGCGGTTCCCACCTGCACCAGAGGTAGTAGCGGCCATCCTTGCCCATGTACCATCCAGAGGCATGATTACTATTAACGGTATATTTCCCGTCAAATGAAAATGAGAAAAAAAATACCAATGAGCTCATTCGCGAGTTTCTGCTTATTTCAGCACGACCGGACCGGTATGCTAAAGATTAACTCAAAAGGATAAACAAACACGCGTTGAGCAAATAACTTATCGGCTTAATTGCCAAAACTATGCAAATATAGCACAGAAAGTCAAGGGTCATTAAGCAAAAACAAGGAAGTCAAACAGTTTGTGATACGCCGCAAATCGGGCGCGGCAAATCTAGTCCCACACGGGTGCGGCCGCACGCCGCGGCTAGGCCCGAACACAAAGGGCTAATAACTCAAACGGGACGTCAAAGTAAAGTAACAAAATGAACCAACTCGGTTCAAATAACCCAAATAAACCAAAAATACAAACGAAAACGGAAGAGGATGAGAAGGAAATGTCGAAAATGGCACGGCTCGAGGAGCAGCAAAATGGCGTGGCGTGGCGTAGTAGTAGTAGTAGTAGTAGTAGTAGTAGTAGTAGTAGTATTAGTAGTAGCAGTAGTAGCAGTAGTCGTAGCAGTAGTAGTAGTAGTAGTAGTAGTAGTAGTAGTAGTAGTAGTAGTAGTAGTGCTTTTGTTGGAAAGGTTACAGAGATTTGCGTTCAGAGCTCATGCAAGCTCAGGCAAACATATGTTCCCAGTTTAATGTCGCTCAATTCCTCATCTCTGCAAGTCCATGGTTTGAACTACAGTAGACAAGGTAGAGCATTTTGAAGAGAAAGCACTACCAAGACAGATAAGGGGAAGGTAAAAGAACGCCAAAGAACACCAAAAAAAGAACGCCAAAGAACACCAAAAAGAATGCCAAATAACACATTTATACAAATAAGAGCAAAGTATCTTGTGGGGAGACCGTACAAAGTGCATCATTTATAGTCCAGGTTTCCTTAAACTTTTGAACAGTGTTACTATATTCTGCCGCCTTGTACTCCGAAATAATGCGTGAGCGTATTAAGCCCTTCAGACATACAGAACTGTGTTCCACCACATCTTTCTCAATTTTTGCCTTCCTGGTTTTATATATTGCCATTTTCCCACAGGCTAAAATAAAGTTAACAAGGAGATCTCGTGACTTGCTTAGTTTCTTTACCGGGTGCCCGATGATAAAAAGTGTTGGAGTTGTTGGAGTGTAGTAGTAGTAGTAGTAGTAGTTGTAGTAGTAATAGTAGTAGTAGTAGTAGTAGTAGTAGTAGTAGTAGTAGTAGTAGTAGTAGTATTAGTAGTAGTAGTATTGGCAGTAGTACAAGGATAAACGGCACATTTGTCGAAGTTGGCCCTCAAAATATATTTATGCAGGAAAACGATGCAACTGTTGTGAGTTTCTCATTTCTTTCCTTCAACCTCACCTGAACCGAAATACATACGCTATCTGTTTAACAGAAAGGATAAACTTTTCCTTCTGAAGGGCAATCATAGATTTTACTGGAAGTGGTAAACCAGCCTCTCGAAGGATGATGAGTCTCCATCACAATGCAAAGTATTATTTAATTTCGAATTTTTTATAACTGTTCGGAACCGATTTCACTCCCCGGGGTTTCACAGAAGCCGATACCACTCCAAGAATCCTCCAGCCAGGCATGCGATCACTCACGGTCATTCCATGGCCATGCATGACCGATCAAGGCGGAACCATCTGATGCCAAAGCAAGGCTAGGAAAGGGTGAAATGAAATGGGTTCCACCCGCCTTTCAATTGCTTTGAGTTCGTTTTATCACCAGGGCTTGGTGAAGATTTCCTTCTGGACGGTGAGTCCGTGATGAGGTCAAAGCCAGATTTTGACCCAACACCAATGAGCTACTATGCAGAGGTTCTGCAAAAGCGGACCTAACGAAGCACATCATATATGTATAAGATTCTATTTAATATGTGCTCCACCATGGAAAACTGAATGCAGATTCATTTTTGAATCAATGCAAAATATATATATATACAGACTTGGCATTTAATATGGAATATTTTTTTTGTGGGGGTGAACTTACTTTTCAAGTTGGCGTATAACCAAAAGTTCATTGGAATTATGTTGAAATTATTCTAGATTTTGTTCATGTGACCTTTGAAAGAAACAAAAACCACATTTGACATTTCGAAGCAAATAAATTGATCCTTGAAAGTGATGTAAACTGATATCGAACTCAATTCACGGACAGTACTGTGTTAAACTTCAGTGCGTTTTCCAGAAGTATTTCTTTATTTTGCACATTAGCCAAATTTTTTTTTTTTTAAACAAAAGTTAAATTACAACTGGGATTACGGACAGTAAAATTACAGTTCAGTACGTCGTGTAACCCCCACGAGCATTCAGGAGAGCACGTACATGTTGAGGCATGCTATTTGCCAAGGTTTGGACAGGAATCGCTTGCCATGCAGTGACAATAGTCTGCTGCAATTCATGCACAGAGGTCGGCTGCTGGTCCAAGTGGTCGATTTGACGCGTTAATTCTGCCCACAAGTTCTCTATCGGATTCATATCCGGGGACATGGCAGGCCACTCCATATGCTCTACACCACGGTCAGCAAGAAAGTGTTGGATCATGCGAGCACGATGATGCCGTGCATTGTCATCTTGGAAGACAAAGTTTCCTCGAAAGGCTGCACGAACAAATGGAAGCAATGTTTCTTCCAGAATGGCCCTGTGCTTGAACTGGTTCAGGTTTCCATTCAGAACAACCAGGACAGTTTTGCCCCCTGCATGAAAAGCAGCCCAAACGGTCACCCCACAACCTCCAGCTTGGACTCTTGGCACTATACAATCTTCGTTGTAGGCTTCATGCACTTGTCTGTGCACTCAGACATGGCCACCTTGACGATAGACCAGAAATCAAGACTCGTCACTGAAGATCACGTGATTCCAGTGTCCTGGCTGCCATTGACGGTGCTCTCTTGCCCACTGCAATTGGCGCTGGTGCTGGTGGTGTTGTGTTGTCAGGCGTGGCTTTCTCAGGGGACGCCTGGCACAATAGCCTGCTTGAACCAGTCGTTGGTTGACTAGCCTTCTGGATACAGGCACATTTGTCAGTTGCTGCCACTCAGCCCTAAGCCGATTAGTTGAATTGGTACCGCCATTGCGGACTAACCGGTGCATCTGGTGATCATCCCTCCTTGTGGTTCTGCGGGGACGTCCTGGCCTCGATATTGGAGGAGGGACATGCCTCTGAGCATTTCGTTTCAGGATCTTTGACACCTGACCTTGAGTGATGCCATACTGCCGAGCAATAGCACACTGTTTCATGCCGGAATTTCATAAAGCCACCACTCCATGACAAACAGCATTGTCGAGTTGCCGGACCATCTCCAGAGGAAGCGGCAATAACTTTTGTAGACATGCAGCAGTTGTTTTCCACTAATACAGAACGCAACAACCCTTATATACCCGATTGTGAAGCCAATCGTCAAATGTACCTGTCCGTACATTTTGTCACGCCACCTGTGATATAATCCTGTTATTGACTTCTTGCTGTGACAGACAATCAGTGACATGGTTCTTTTAACAAAGAAATCACCGAAGCGTAAAAGAAACTCACCAGATTGATATTCTGAGTTCAGAAAGGACCCAAGTCAAGAAAAAAAAAATTCCATGTTAATAAATGCCAAGTCTGTATATATATATTACTCTACTCAACGCAGCACTAACATAGGAAAAGGACTAAGCTCACAAATACTAAGAGATAACTACACTATCGTGAGGCTACATGTCGCTTGTGTGACTAACTATGAGGGAGAACATTTAACCTTTATTAAACTGACTGTAAAAAACTCAAAACAGCAACAATATATACAGTATATATATACAGTGCGTATCAAAAAAAAAGGTAATCCGAATTCAAGGGGTTAATATGCAAAGGTTATTTAGTTTGACAATTTACATGTGGGTTACCAATTATGAGGAGATCCTCAGCTTTCCATTGATGCCTTTCATGCATCATTGCTCTCACACATGACCGAATACATGTTCATTGAAAATGACAAGTTCAAATCGCATTTTTACAAGTTTGGCTAATCGGTGCAAGACAGTTTGAAATGGACACATTACTTGTCGACTGCCAAGTTGATTATGTAAAATTGTTAAGCTGGTCTGGTAATTGTCGGTTGCGTCATCCTTTGTTTTAGATGGGTATTTAAGATGGGCCTACAGTGTATGGGTTTAGAGATAGCCTGAGTCATTGAAAAGATGGTTCAACTTATGACTGAACAGCGGACCTTCGTGGTTCCAACTTTTCACGAAACTGGAAGTTTGCAGCGAACTCGTGATGCGTTCAGGGAACGTTTCCCAGAATGGGAGCCTCCAGCAGCCAAAACCATCTGGGCAAATGTTTGAAAATACCAAGAGCATGGCACTAGCCTCAACCGCAACAAGGAGAATTCTGGTAGGAGGCGCACTGGGCGATCGGAAATGAACATTGCAGCAGTAAGGCAGCATGTTTTGGAGCATCCTCGGAATACCAGCGCAAGACGAAATGGGACGAGATTGCCATTGGCAAGATTCAACCGAATCACAAGACTGGACCTCCACCAACATCCATATCGGATTCAACATCCGGCATCAACTTATGCCAGGGGACTTTGCCAGGAGGCTGATGCTTGCCAGATGGCTGACAGCACGTTGCGAATCAGATGTCAATTTCCTGCAGTATCTCCTTCGGCGACGAAGCTGCTTTCGCCATGGACGGCAAGGTCAATACCCATAATGTTCTTGAATATGCACTGACAGGACAACCCCCGGAATTTTATTTTGACACCAACATGAATCGACAAAAGTGGACTGTTTGATTGGGAATTTGTGGAAGTCGTCAGGTGATCAGACCATTTTTCTTTCAAAGGAATGTCAATGGTAAAAGGTATCTGCAGATGATCAATGATGAAGTTTTACCGCAGCTGGAGGAGAACTTTGAGCGACAGGTTCGTGGTGTCTTCAGATATCTCTGGTGGGCCCAAGACGGCGCCCCAGCACATCGTCTTATTGCTGTCCGAGATCGACTGAGGGAACTCTTTGGAGACCGAGTCTTCGCCCTCAACCATGCAGTGGAATGGCCGCCAAGATCACCTGACCTCACACCATGTGATTACTTCCTTTGGGGACATTTAAAGAACAAGGTGTTCGTAACTCCTCCCCGTGATCTTGACGAATTGCAGGGCTGTATTCGACATGAAGTGGATGCTTTGCGCAACGACCCGGCTTTGGTGAGACGAGCAGTTCAGGGCATGCTCCGCCGCTGTGAGCTTTGTGTTGAAAGGGGAGGTGGACATGTTGAAGGTGTGGGTGCATAAAGGCCAATCATTTTTTGAGAAAAGTTCACATCTGACGTTCATTTTGCACCAATTATCCTGACTTGCATCGATTAGCTAAACTTGTAAAAATGCGATTTGAACTTGTCATTTTCAATGAACATGTACTCGGTCATGTGTGACAGCAATGATGCATGGAAGGTATCAATGGCAAGCTGAGGATCTCCTCTTAATTGTGAAACCACATGTAAATTGTCAAAATTAATAACCTTTGCACAGTAACCCCTTGAATTCGGATTACCTTTTTTTTTGATACGGACTGTATTTATATATATATTGTTGCGGTTCTGAGAGTGTAAATATAACATCATTTAAGGTTTGCCCCCATAGTTAGTCCACAAGCAACACGTAGGCCACCTTAGAACATTAGTTATGTCATAGTATGTGTGAGGATAAGGCCATTTCCATGAGTGATACCTGCGTTGTGTAAAAGAAATAAGCTTAGGTCCCGTTCATTTTACGGCCAACCTCCAATCGACCTCATTGGGCAGCATCCATCCCGTGCCCTGATTCGGCTATTCCACCTTGTTTGCCAGCAGCGTTCGCTGCTCTTGGATTCTCGCTCAAACTAGTCGGGTGGCCACAAGGTTGGCCTGAAAAGGGGGAGGAGGGCGAGGAAGAGGTGTGGCTCCATCAAGCAGCACGTCAGAAGGCGGTGACGGTGAGGCCAACGACCAACCAGGGCTCGGTGGGCATGGCTTAAGAGGGCATGGTAAGGGCGCATCTAGCAAGTGCTGGAAGGTTCGCTGCAAAGGCTATATAAGCGCATGAACAAAGCCCTCGAAAGGACTGAAGCCAAGCATTGGTATTGAGAGGACTTATTGGCGAGGACTCGTGAGGAAAGCGCATTGTAAAAAGGACTTACAGAGGGAGCTTGTGCTGAAAAGGACTGTGCGGAAGAGGGCTTTGTGGAAGAACTGCAAGGGATCGCACTCTGTGAGAGGACTCCTGCAGGAGAGGCGCTTTGCAGCGAACTGTATTGGGAAGCGCATATAAAGCCCGGTCCATTTATTACATACGCGGCTGAGCCGCGAGGTAACCGCCAGCCAGCCTACCTTTCGGCCCGCATTCAACCTCGTAATTGTCCACTCCGCGTCAACGACCCGCAGGGAGCTTCTGCCGCCCTGACCATCTGCTTCGCGGTACGAGTCGGGGACCGGAGTGAACTGCCTGGACGCCATCATCCCTGGACCATCAACCTGACCATCTGCATCCCCGTGTGAGTGTGTCTCAGAGTGAAAAGGACCCATGTCCTGGGAAAAGTTAAGACTGTATAAGCTTCACTGTGTGTTCTTCTTCTCCTTCCTGTACAAATTGTAAATAAACCAATCTGTTCTTCCTGTCTTTCCTGATTCGACCGTATCAGTGTTTTCCTCCATTGGGTAAGCGTGGCACAATTCGGAACCGCTCAGATCGGGTTTAGTTTTTGTTAACGGCTCGGATCACGGCTCGCTATCGCTCGGCGTTTCCACCTATAACCGTGATTCGGGCGTGGTTATTTCCTTGCTTCCTGGGAGGCATTGGTAATTAGGTAATAGGAATTCGGCCTACCACCCTATTCAACGCCGTCCGGAAGGAACGTCATAGCCCCGGATCACTTCGGCCAGTAAAAGACAAGAGGACTAACCCCCCCCCCCCCCCCTGGTAAGGGGAAAGGCCGACATTGAGATCCGCAACATTTGGTGTCAGAGAAGTGGGATTGGACCCGAAGTGCGCCTAATGCACTCAAAATTACGAGCGGCCGAAATTTTATTAACATCCAAATTAACATCGTGCCATGGAGAACCAAGACGGTCGGATGCCGGTGGGGGTAAAAGAGGAGGTAGATAACGTAGAATTAATAACCCAGGACCCCCGGGAAGAACTGGGAGAAATAAATGAGGGTGCAGCAGTAGGGTTGGCAGGCGAAGAAAATGGCGGCGCCGCGCACATGGCCGCGGTAGCCGAGCCCGCGGTGCCAATGGACGAGGACCTATATATGGCACAAATATGGGCCTATATGGTAAAATCGGACCATAAAATGGATGCAATGAGTGGGCAAATGGCTAATCAAATGAAAGAAATAAGGGACGATGTAAGGGGTAGCAAGGACGAGTTGATTAAAAAGATGGATGCGCAAAGTGGCCAAATGAAAGATGGGTTATTGGGGTTTGGAAACAGAATGGGTGGCCAAATAAAAGAGATGGGAGAAGACATAAGGCGCAGGTCGAGCGGGAAAGTCGCATCGGTACACGACGGGGTAAGGTGATGTGAGAAACGCGTGGAGAGCCGGTCGGAGAAAAGCGCAGTTACGTGGACCAGGGTAGAAATCGCGACACGTGGTATGGGAAAGCCGACGGCCACCGAAGTAGAAGAGAAAATTTTATTAGCGCCGGCGGTCGTCGAGGAAAAAGAAAATGAAATAATTATAATCGAAATTGGGGCCGAAGAGACGGCAGACTTAGAAAATATATCGGAGGAAGAAATGGAATATGTACAAAGTCTGCATTCGCATTGTGATGTCGTGCTGCCTAACCAAAATGAAAGTTTACAGATGCGGTTAGAGGAGAAAATAATCCCGATGGTGAGTAGGACTGTGTATGGCGCGAAAAGGTTTGGCGCAAAAGTGTTTGGCGCGAAAAGTTTTTTCGCGCGCTTGGGATTGCGACGTCACCGGGGCGCTTGTGGAATGTCCGTGGTGAGGTGTACGAAAGTGAATGGCACGCGTATGCGAACGGCGCAGGAGCGCGAGTGTGAAACAGAGAGTGAGAATGAATGCACAATGGAGTGTATGTGTGAAGAGCATGACACAGAGTGTGAGATGGATGAAGAGAGTGTGTGAGAATGCACACCATCCCACGTTGAAGAGGGTGTGCCAGAGTGCACACCAGAGCACGTGATTGGGTGTGCGACAAGATATTGAAGAGAGTGTGTGAGAATGCACACCAGAGCGCGTTGAAGAGGGTGTGCCAGAGTGCACACCAGAGCACGCGATTGGGTGTGCGACAAGAGATTGCACAAGAGAGAGTTGGGTGTGCGACAAGAGAGAGTGAGAATGAATGCACGATGGAGTGTATGTGTGAAGAGCACGACACAGAGTATGAGATGGATGAAGAGAGTGTGCGAGAATGCACACCAGAGCGCGTTGAAGAGGGCGTGCCAGAGTGCACACCAGAGCACGTGATTGGGTGTGCGACAAGAGATTGCACACCCGTGGGTAAGTGTGTGCTGATTGGGTATGTGCAGGAGTGCACACCCATGGTAGTTACAGAGGATGTAACCAGAGAGTGTGCGCCAGGATGTGCACGAGGGTGTGTCATGATGGAGTGTGTGAGCGGCGTGAGTGCGCCTGAGTGGTGTGCACCTGAGTGTGCGAGAGAAGCGTGTGCACAGGAGAGTTCAGAATTAAGGGAGTGTATGGGCTGTGTGAGTATGGAAAGGGTCGCGTGGTGCGAGAATGCGACTCAAGCATCGACGAAGACCGGGGCAGCGTTTAGAGCGACGGATAGCCGACGCGAGCTCTCGGGGCGTGGTGTGCTTTGTGTGCTGCGGGGGCCAGCGGGGATCGTTGCCACGGCAGCATGCACGATTCGGGCCAGGCTCCGCCCTCTATGGTCGGCGCTGTGCCATGGCACAAGGGGCAAACTGCACGATTCCGGGGGAGGAAGGCCAGGTCGGACCTTCGCCCCCTGGCGGGCGTGGTGCTCCGACCGGGGGAGGCTGGGTCATCGTGTAGGGGACCGAAATATATATATGTGTGTCTTTTGCATCTTTTGGGTCTTTAATCAGGGTATTTTGGGTCTTTGGGATATTTTGAGTCTTCTGGGTTTTTAAGGATTTTCAGCGTACTTTGGGTCTTCTGGATCTTCGGGGTCTTTTGGGTCTTCAGGGTTTTTTGGGTCTTCAGGTCCTTTTGCATATTTTTGGTCTTCGGGGTTTTTAAGGGTTTTCGGGGTCTTTTGGATGTTCATGGTCTTTTGGGTGTTTGGGGTCTTTAAGGGTTTGCAGGGTCAGCAGTGTATTTTGGGTCTTCTGGGTTTTTAAGGATCTTTAGCGTACTTTGGATCTTCTGGATCTTTTGGGTCTTCAGGGTACGTAAGTGGTGTTATTGTGAAATGGAAATTTTCAAGCACGGACTGTTGCGGATGTTGTTGCATGGACATGTTGTTGCACGGACTGTTGCACGGACAATTTTCAAGCACGGATTTTCAAGCACGGACTGTTGCGGATCTCAACGTCGGCCCCTTTTCCCCTTACCAAGGGGGAATTAATCCCCTTGTCTGTGACTGACCGACGTGAGTCCTGAAGCTGCCCAGCTCCCTCCAGGGAGGCAGGTGAGCAACCTCGTTCGAGACCGCGGACAAGATGTTAATTTGCCGAGCGGATTAGCAGCCGCGGCTCGAACCATTAACAGAACGAGACCCGATTCTTTGTCGTTGGCCAAATCGTGCCACAGGTATTCAATGTGGAAAAGACAAGGACGAACGGATGTGAAGGAAAGAAGGCAAGGTAGGAGAAACAGGGATTTATTACTAACTATTATGTATAAGACCCAAAGAAACCAAGGAAGAAGGAAGAATACGAAAATAATTTACAGAAGGGGAGGGCGACACAGTGCAATACTAGCTTACCTATACAGTCTTACTTAAACCCCAGGACAACATAAAGGACAGACGACAATCAGACTTACACGGGGAATGAAGCAGGAATGAATGGCAGGAGGTGGATGGCTGGACGGACGAGGAGGTGGGATCACAAGGCGGGAAGGATGCGGGTCCGGTTGGTGTGATCGCCGGCTCGAGTTGAGCAGCCGCCGACTCTCCTCAATCATATCCGCAAGCGGCGTTGCTTCGTAGCCGCGGCCGAAACCGCTGTCAAAGCTCAAAGCTGCGGTGGTCTCAAAGCTGCGGTTGGTTCAGCTGCGGTGGTCTCAAAACTGCGGTTGGTTCAGCTGCGGTGGACTCCTTCAGGTGAACTCTTACGCACATCTCAACTCCTCCTAAACTGGACTCCGGTGGACTGCTCACTCATCTCTCTCTGGGTGGGGGCGTCGCGTGACGGGTTATATAGCGCCACACCCTGGAACGTTCGCGAAACTGCCCGATCGTTCTCTCTCCGCCCTCTCAAGCCAAACCCCTCATCCTTGGTTGGTTGATCGGGGCTGGTTCACTCCTCCCTCTGATGACGAGGTGGAGACACACCTTTCTTCTCCGAGCTGACCGCGTGCATAATGGAGGACTGGTGTAGTTGGTAATGCAGTTGGCAATGCGGTCGGCAATGGAGGTTTTGGGCAATTGAAAGGGGATCTATCTTATTTGATTCAGTGCAATGCAGAGTCAACTAGTGGGCGACAGAGCCTTATACTGACATAGAATAAAGAAATAACTATGGAAAGGTTCTATGGTGGCCTACGTGCTTGTATATGGACTAGCTACGGTGCACTCATTTAAATTAACAGTCAAGTAAAGGGGAAATGTACATAGGAAATTTTAATACTAAATTTACAAAGTGAAGGTTCTAAAAACCGTAACACAGCACCCTCATTCCTCACTATACGGCTCGGGCCGACAAAACTTTATCTTAGTGTGGCAAGTAGGTGTAGTTCCCTCTACAATTAACCTGACCCTGAGTGTGACAGTTTTAAAACACAAATAAGTATGTCCCTCTGCTGCATTGCACCCTGCCTAACAGATTCACGCCCACAGGATAACCGAATTGCGGAATGATTCTCAAACTAAACATGAACGGTGGGGAGCAATATTTACAAGTGACGCTGATTGTATTTACAAAACGCAACCCAGGACCTGTGATTGTTCTTTTGGGGGGGGGGGGGGAAGACAGCCTGTGCTGCAACGACGCACCAGCATCAACAAAGAGCACCAGAAAGCCCCATACAGCACCATAAACGCACCAATCACCACAGTTCCATAAAAATAAAAATAAAAACTGATGGTGGTTTTGCTCTTCGGCTCCCTCTGCTGGCCGTTGTTCTTCCTGATGTTGTCAACTTCATCTTCTTACTGGCGGCCTATTTGGACATAAAAAAGCACAGAACGTGTCCATTTTTATTTATGGCCCACAGGGGCCGACTATGGGTGGTTCACCTGTATGGCATAGGTGCCACGTTACCGAGGTCCGCAAGCAAGATCTTCCTCTGGCCAACCTGGCCCGTTCCAGCAGAGGGGCCATGCCCCAACCCGTGGGGTCCATGAGTGGTGCTCAGCCACAGACATGTGGTCCATAAGTGGTGCATCGATGCAGGCAGCTGGTTGCGGGGGTTCGGGCACACCGACGCAGCCCCTTCGCACGCTCCCCTCAGTGCCCAGAGAGCACGATCCATGGGTTGGGGAAGGAAGACAGAGAGGGCAGGTTACCGAGGGGTAAGGGCGCAAGGGTACACATCAAACAAGGCAATGCAGAGTGAGGTGCGTCTGGAGACTGAGCGGAGAAAAGCTCGTCACTACCGTACGTCACCCCCCCCCCCCCCCCCCTGTTACCTACTCCACCCTTGCCCTGACCCCATATTTACAAAAACCTACACATTTACAAATTCGTGGCTACCGTCACGTCTTCCGCATATCTCCCCTATACCAAATTCGGCACAATCCCATTAATCCAAAATTTGCCATCACCAATTCATCATCAATCCTCATAAGGAGGGAGAGATGGAACATCAGCACAATGTCACACCCACGTCATGATGCGTCTCACATTCCAAGCATTTGCACAAAAAAAAAAAAAAAAACATGGCATGGTGTGGAGTTGCGTCACCTCAGGTGAATGGATGTAGATGGTGCGAGGAGATTTCAATCCTAACTACTTCCTAAATGACATTAACACACTTTACACTACCCGGGGTCTTTCCCTGCCAATCCATTGGCCATCTTACTCTATGCGGTTTTAAGAACCAAATTCCCATTGACCAAACTGTGGTGCTTCCTCAATTTGGGGTCTCACTCCCCCGATTCAACTCCCTGTGCCTTTGCACAATTTCAGGACTGGGTCGTGTGGCTCTCCAAGCAGGTCTACCCACCTGCACACCTCCAACACTGCAGTTGCCTCCGAGCTTACCTGCTCCTTACCCTAACCTAGCTACCTGGGGAAGGCCCTCCTTGGCGCTTTCCCCACTCTGCCCTCTCTGGCACTGGGCTACCCGGGTCCGTCCTCTGGATCATCGGGTCCCATCCACAACAACTCTACCGGCTCCCAGAGCCCACCTGCGACCTCACCTGGCTGACATCCTAACAGTGGCGGAGTGCCCATTTAACTACACACACTAACAGGCCACACGCCCAGCCATTTCCACGTCACTAAAGCACCCATCCAAACACCATTCTTCCACACACACCACAGATGGCAATATCCAACCACAATTTACCTACTCCCTCTACCTAACTCTTAAACTACCCTCCCCGGGTATTCGTGATGGGGTCCATCCTCCCCATACACACCTTCGCACCATCCACTCCACTCCACAGTTTCCACCATACTCACTCCATACCATCCATTCCATACTCCATATATTCCAGACCATTTATTCCATACAACCATGCTCACCTGTATTTGCACACCTGTGCCATCACACCTGGTGCTTCCTGCACCCTCCTTCTTACCAGGCTTCTTCAATCATTCCATACAATGCACAACCACAATTATTCCTCATACGCTGCTTCATACACTTCCACGCTCAATACAACTCACAATCACCTCACTCTTTTCACAATACACTTCCGAATACACTTTCAATTCTCAAACACACGGCATCATCTGATCTACCTGGTTTCCTTCTAACTTGGTGCTCCCCATCTTCCCTTTAAACTAAGCACATCCCACGTCATTAACAACCATTCTAACCTCTCTATGTCCCCGACTACCTGTCCAATGTCGCTACTTGCCTCTACCGTTACCTATGGTCATCTCTAGGTCCCCATACATTATCCTAACCCTCCCTCGGCGAGCATTCACTGCCAAACCCCATAAAACTATAGCTCATGTGCCCCGTGTGTGAGGGATGGCAGAGTTGCCATCCCACCACATCGGGCATCCTCTACTATCAATTTGGCCCATCCAATTCCAGCCAATCAAAAATTTGCCAATCACTGCCAATCATTCTACCCATCAGTTGCCAATCAAATTTTGCCAATCACAAATTCCCTATCCCTACCGCATGTCCTTTCACTGGAGCCTCGGTGCGTCGTTACATTCTCAAAGCCCGGCTTCGCGAAGCCGAGCAATGAATGTGGGTGGTTCGTTGCCGGTGGTTTGGTCCGTCCGGCATGCGGTGCAGGGAAGGAGGCTTACTCAGGCCGAGATTCCACGCACCATCTCGGCACGGAACCGTCCGATGCCCCAATCTCGCCCGGCCGGAGCGCTGCAACCACAAGGGGTCGCCGTGTCGACCCTTCCTAGGTGTCCTCGAACCGGGCCGCCCGCTCCGCTTAGCTGAGCACGGACGCGACCGTCCAGAGCGAGGCCCGGCGTGGATCGCGCACGGCAGTTCTTTCGAAACCGCCGTGGTTACGATCCCCGCTGGTTCCCGCTGCACCGAAAGCCCGGCACGAACCGAGGGCTCGCTTCGGCTAAAAGTCGATCTAACCGCTATCCCGTTTAGCGTCGATGCTTCACTTGCATGCTCACACCACGCGTTCCGTTCCTTATTCACACATCCAGGTGTCTCCATACTCTCCGTCATTGCACCTTCTCTTACACACCCCCCAGGTACACTCATTACGCTCACAGACTTCATCACACACCTGACCACCGCACACCTTGGCACACACTCGTCGTTCGCAAACCTCATCAACACACCTCCTCGTGCCCACTCCTCGGTCACATCCTCTGTGACAACCACGGGTGTGCACTCACCTGCACACCCAATCACATGCCTCACTACCAACTCAAGTGTGCATTCCCACACGCGCTCGACCATTCCAGGTGTGCATCCTTCCATTCCAGGTGTGCATCCTCTCACCTGCTACAACCAACTCGTGCTCTGTGTCACTCTCACTACTCTCACCACCACACTCGGTCGCGCATTCACCCTTACTCTCGACAGCACACTCTGTAATCATGCACTCCTCTGTTACACACCTTTCTCATGCATCTTGTGCACACTCTCCCGTTACGTCCTCCATAACACTCACCACAGTTGCGCACTCTTCCGTTACATTCCCTGTAACACTCCCCATCACGCGCTTCCAGGTGCCCCCCCCCGCACCCGCGCCATGACCAACTCACTCTCGACAGCACACTCGCTCCTCGGCACGCACTTTTTCCTCACACACCCCATAGTCAGACATCCTCGCACTCCTCCTCTTTCCATACACTCCGGTTCAGTCATACACCTCACCATTGGTCCCTCACGAACACCCGGGTCTAAATCAACACCCAAGCCGACTGAATCTCCCCTCACACCATATACATTTCCGAGTATATCGCCACTCACCTCGGCACCTCGTCTTCGCTCCTCCTCCGCCACCTGCAAACTCTTTATTTGGTTAGTAAGCACATCATCACGATTTGAGCACAGACCTTGCACCAATTCCATCACCTCCTCCTTTATCTCTCTCTTAGTTTCCCTCCGTCTCTTCTTAATTTCACTCACCCCCTCTTCCACTTCCTCTAACTTTTGCTTCACCTCTTTCATTTCCCGGTGCGCCCCTCAATTTCTTCCTCTAATGCCACCTTGGTCATTTCTATGTGTGTCCTTACTTCCCGTTCTTTCATCTCCATTGCTTCTGTTACCTCGTCCAACCTCTTTGTCAACCCCTCATGTACCATCTGACATTCCCTCTTTGTCGCTATAAGTTCCTTTTTTATTTCTTTCTGTGTCGCCTTTAACCCCCCGATTACCGCCGTGTTCTTTTCCACTTGCTCCCCTAATTCCTTTTGTCCCACCGTCAGCTGCTCTACTCCCCTCATCAGATCTTCTATGCCCCCCTGTAACCTAGCCGTACTATTTCTCACCTCTTTCTCCATATGCTCCTCACCTCGCTTTACCTCCCCGCGTAGCCCCGCGACCTCCTCGCCCACACCTCGTCTAATCTCCTCCCCCATTTCTCCCATCTCTTTGGTAGATGCTGCCCTCATCTGTTCCAAATCATTCCTCTGGGCATCCAATTTAGTTTCCAACCCGATTTTCACCTCCTCTATCTGATCTCCCATCTGTTGAATTTCCCGGGCGGATTGCTCCCCTATTTCCCTCAATTTGCCTTCCATGGTGTTTTCTAACCCCGTTAACCCATTCTTCACCCCTTTCATCCCGTTGTCTAACCCCTCAAATTTGTTGTCCAAACCCTCAAATTTGTTGTCTAAACCCTCAAATTTAGCTTCTAGCCCCCCGATTTGATTTCCTAATCGCTCCCCCATTCTGTTTTCCAATCCTACAATTTGGTTTCCCAACCCCCTGTTCTCTTCCATGAAGGCCTGCATTTGCAGCATGAATAGGCCCCAGTCCATCGGCGGCGCTGCTACGGTCACGGGCACAGCGACATTTGGTGCCACTGCAACATCGGGCGCGAGGGCGCCATCTTGTGCACCTGATACCCCTGTAACCACATCACCATTGCTCTCCTCCTCTCTCTCCCCCATATACACTTCCCTGGGGTCCTGGGTCGACTCTACCCCCCCTTTTAACTCACCCACCGGCATCCGGTCGCCTTGACTATCCATGGCACGATTTTACAATTTAGGATGTTTTAAAATAAAATTTTGGGCCACTCGTAATTTGAGTGCGCTAAGCGCACTTCGGGTCCGAATCTCGCTCCTGACACCAATTGTTGCGGATCTCAACGTCGGCCCCTTTTCCCATTACCAAGGGGGAATTAATCCCCTTGTCTGTGACTGACCGACGTGAGTCCTGAAGCTGCCCAGCTCCCTCCAGGGAGGCAGGTGAGCAACCTCGTTCGAGACCGCGGACAAGATGTTAATTTGCCGAGCGGATTAGCAGCCGCGGCTCGAACCATTAACAGAACTAGACCCGATTCTTCGTCGTTGGCCAAATCGTGCCACAGGTATTCAATGTGGAAAAGACAAGGACGAACGGATGTGAAGGAAAGAAGGCAAGGTAGGAGGAACAGGGATTTATTACTAACTATTATGTACAAGACCCAAAGAAACCAAGGAAGAAGGAAGAATACGAAAATAATTTACAGAAGAGGAAGGCGACACAGTGCAATACTAGCTTACCTATACAGTCTTACTTAAACCCCAGGACAACATAAAGGACAGACGACAATCAGACTTACACGGGGAATGAAGCAGGAATGAATGGCAGGAGGTGGATGGCTGGACGGACGAGGAGGTGGGATCACAAGGCGGGAAGGATGTGGGTCCGGTTGGTGTGATCGCCGGCTCGAGTTGAGCAGCCGCCGACTCTCCTCAATCGTATCCGTATCCATTGCACAGATTTGAATGGCCTAATGGCCTCCTCTTGCATAGATGTTCCTTCTAATCTAATAGTAAGGGCATTTTATGAGATATTTCACAAATCTGTTAACTAAATTGTTACCAAAAAATTTCTTCACCAATATGTTTGTAAAGGTGTGTAATAACATGTGTTAAAATGTTGAAGTTCAACTCCCGTGGGAAACCCAGAAAAAAAGCTGTTGAATTCGGGTACCAAAAAATTATTTTCGAGAATTTTCTTTTTTTTTTAATCGGCCCTTAAGTAACTTATGAGGGGTCAAATAAGGGTTTTTCATGATTCTGAGTTGATTGTTAACATTTATATTTTCACTTTTACATTTACACACAAAGTAGCTTTTATTTCACATACATATATAATACTCAAGAGTTATTTCTCATTCACAATGTCAGAAGTTTCAACAGTCATTGTCTATGTCTTCTTCAGACTCAACAACATCATGACTGCAGTTTCTGCATGTAATGCCATTACAGACTCCACAGGCCGAGATGCACGTGACCCCATTCTTCTTGCAGCTGCATCGCCGGTTGCTGCAATCTCCATGACAATTACAGCTCGTGAACTGCAATAGCTCCTCAGGAGCCGTGGGATCCAGTGTTGGAACTGGCTCATCCAGTGTTGGCTTTGATCACCCACCCCGCTGCCCAGAGTGTGTCACCTGGAGTGAGGAGTGGCTGATCATGAGCCAGGGAGGAGGAAAGCTCAGCGAGGGGGAGAAACATGATCGCGTTCGTTCCTATCTGTTTCCTGTTCGTAAATGGAATAATCTTTACTTCAGTTCCTCTCAGGATCTTAGCTTTGTCGAGTGCCTTCAACTTCACCCGGGGGAAAGCTGCTGTTGTCTGTGGTTCTGGCAAAGGTGGTGCCGGAGAGGTGACTTCGATCCAACCCATTGAGTGAAAGGGAGTGTTTCCGTGAATAGAGACAATGTTTAAATCTATATTGTCTCCAACAAACTGAGTGACTGCATTGTTTGTTTCCCCAACCTCCATAAAGACCACCTGATCATTACTTGACAATTCACTTTCACTGGCTGGCACTTTGGCTGTCATCACTGATTGATCCTCAAGCGCAGCATCAACCGCAACCTCATCATTGATCTGTTCATCGGTTTCCTCCACAATGGTGTCAAGAGTGCCAGAAGTATCTGGAACATCATCTCCACTCCTACTATTAAGGAAGCAGTATTTGTAGTTTTGTGTCTCCGTGTAAGACTCAGTGTATCCCAGCCGGTGGAACTTGTTGAGCATCCATTTTGACCCAAATCTATGATCAAGTTGTATGGCAAGCCCCATTTGGTGTGGCAATACTCCAGACCGAGGTCGACAGGCCTTAATAAAATTCTGCCCCCAAACGGCAACTCTTTCGTCTGTCTTGACAATCGGTCTCAAGAACATCTGAAGGCTTGCAGGAACAAGTGTCAGCTGACTATCGATGTCAGTCATACTGTGTGTGGTGGGGTATGACTTTGGACCTAAATCAATCAAGGCAATATCATTGGATATGAACTTGAGTGCCGTCTTTAGGATCTGAGTCTTCTCATCTCCATGGTCAAGATTAGCATGATGCTCTCGCAGAATATTGTTCGGTGCCATCTTTGAGACAGAGTACATCTGCCCTTCTTTCCTGTGTTGTGAAATACAAGGTGTCTTCGTATTTCTCTAGAAGTTTTATCTTTAGCCAATGCTTTGAATAAGAAAGGCTCTTCTCTGGTGACTGATCAAACTCCTGCAGCTTTTCATGGACTTGGTCCATGTTCATTACCCCATGCTCTAATTCTGAGTCTAACCATTCGCAGAATTCAATAAAAACTGCCTCTCGCTCCTCATCAATACTCCTCTGTCCTCTCTTCCTTTTTCCTTCCTCATCAGTCTTGGACAAACTGTCACCTCTCGCAAACATAAGTTTGCATCGCAAATGGTACAGTGTTTCTTCTGCTACCAAGTCGTTGATCCCTTCCAGGCGTCCAGTGACTTCAGTGCCCCAGTCATCCCTGCGACTCCGTGCTGTCTTCAGCAAGCTTGCCTTCAGTGTATCTGCAGTCAAATTATCTGGCACTCTGTATTTCTTTCTAGCTTGTGCTGGATTATTTTTGTAGAGCTGGGCTGGTTGGTTGCAAAGAATGCATACATCCTTATACAGGAGGTCAACTGACTGTGATCTTCTAGAACTGCAGCCAGTTGATGAACTGAACTCACAAGTAGTGCGTCTTCTCTTCAACTTTGATGACTCTTTCTCTGCCTTTGATGCTTGAGCTGACTTCTTGGTGGTTGCAACAAAGTTGTTGTACAGATCATTTTAAAACTTCTGGTGGTACCTCAGTTTTCCTTCCTTTTGAGCCTCCTTCATACGTTCCACAACAGTAACATTTTCGACACTTTCTGCTTGTTTCAATAAAGTTGAGTATCCCTTTGGAGTTGCCTGTATGAGCCTTTCAGCTGGTGTATCCGAGCGTGCACAGATGAAGCAATTGAGCACAGGTGGAGTAACGTCTTCATCCATATTGCTAGACTCCATGTCCTGCAAAGTAGAAAATGAGATATATTTAGAAATTATTTTTCCACAAAGGAGTGTCTGTGGTGAAATATAAATGTTAACAATCAACTCAGAATCATGAAAAACCCTTATTTGACCCCTCATAAGTTACTTAAGGGCCGATTTAAAAAAATTAAAATTCTCGAAAATAATTTTTCGGTACCCGAATTCAACAGCTTTTTTTCTAGGTTTCCCACGGGAGTTGACCTTCAACATTTTAACACATGTTATTACACACCTTTACAAACATATTGGTGAAGAAATTTTTTGGTAACAATTTAGTTAACAGATTTTCATATGTTTCCCTTACTATTACCTATACAGTCTTACTTAAACCCCAGGACAACATAAAGGACAGACGACAATCAGACTTACACGGGGAATGAAGCAGGAATGAATGGCAGGAGGTGGATGGCTGGATGGACGAGGAGGTGGGATCACAAGGCGGGAAGGATGCGGGTCCGGTTGGTGTGATCGCCGGCTCGAGTTGAGCAGCCGCCGACCCTCCTCAATCGTATCCGCACGGTGGCGTTGCTTCGTATCCGCGGCCGAAACCGCTGTCAAAGCTCAAAGCTGCGGTGGTCTCAAAGCTGCGGTTGGTTCAGCTGCGGTGGTCTCAAAACTGCGGTTGGTTCAGCTGCGGTGGACTCCTTCAGGTGAACACTTACGCGCATCTCAGCTCCTCCTCAACTGGACTCCGGTGGACTGCTCACTCATCTCTCTCTGGGTGGGGGCGTCGCGTGACGGGTTATATAGCGCCACACCCTGGAACGTTCGCGAAACTGCCCGATCGTTCTCTCTCCGCCCTCTCAAGCCAAACCCCTCATCCTTGGTTGGTTGATCGGGGCTGGTTCACTCCTCCCTCTGATGACGAGGTGGAGACACGCCTTTCTTCTCCGAGCTGACCGCGTGCGTAACGGAGGACTGGTGTAGTTGGTAATGCGGTTGGCAATGCGGTCGGCAATGGAGGTTTTGGGCAATTGAAAGGGGATCTATCTTATTTGATTCGGTGCAATGCAGAGTCAACTAGTGGGAGACAGAGCCTTATACTGACATAGAATAAAGAAATAACTATAGAAAGGTTCTATGGTGGCCTACGTGCTTGTATATGGACTAGCTACGGTGCACTCATTTCAATTAACAGCCAATTAAAGGGGAAATGTACATAGGAAATTTTAATACTAAATTTACAAATTGAAGGTTCTAAAAACAGTAACAATATATATATATGCAAATTTATTTGTTTTTCATATATATATATATATATATATATACACTACATGACCAAAAGTATGTGGACACCCCTTCTAATTAGTGGATTTGGCTGTTTCAGCCACACCCATTGCTGACAGGTATATAAAATCAAGCACATAGCCATGAAATCTCCATATACAAACATTGGCAGTAGAATGGCCCATACTGCAGAGCTCAGTGATTTTCAGTGTGGCAACCTCATAGGATGCCACATTTCCAACAAGTCAGTTCGTCAAATTTCTGCCCTGCTAGAGCTGCCCCGGTCAACTGTAAGTGGTGTTATTGTGAAATGGAAACGTCTAGGAGCAACAACAGCTCAGGCGCAAAATGGTAGGTTACACAAGCTCACAGAACGGGACCACCAAGTGCTGAAGCATGTAGCACGTAAAATTCATCTGTCCTCGGTTGCAACACTAACTGCCATGTTCCAAACTGCTTCTGGAAGACGGGAGCTTCATGAAATGGGTTTCCATGGCTGAGCAGCCACACACACACCTAGGATCACCATGCGCAATGCCAAGCGTCGGCTGGAGTGGTGTAAAGCTCGCCGTCATTGGACTCTGGAGCAGTGGAATCGCGTTCTCCAGAGTGATGAATCACACTTCACCATCTGGCAGTCTGACGGACGAATCTGCGTATGGCAGATGCCAGGAGAACGCTACCTGCCCAAATGTATCGTGCCAACTGTAAAGTTTGGTAGAGGAGGAATAATGATCTGCGGCTGTTTGTCATGGTTCGGGCTAGACCCCTTAGTTCCAGTGAAGGAAAATCTTAAGGCTACAGCATACAATGACATTCTAGACAATTGTGTGCTTCCAACTTTGTGGCAACAGTTTGGGGAAGGCCCTTTCCTGTTTCAGCATGACAATGCCCCTGTGCACAAAGCAAAGTCCATACAGAAATGGTTTGTCGAGATCGGTGTGGAAGAACTTGACAGGCCTGCACAGAGCCCTGACCTCAACCCCATCGAACACCTTTGGGATGAATTGGAACGCCGACTGCGAGCCAGGCCTAATCTCCCAACATCACAAACCTGACAAATCTCACACTCTTACGATGTCACTCCGAAAAGACCGACTGGACAACCCTCCCATCCACTTTCTGAATAATCCTCTCCAAGAAGTTCTGTCACTCAAGCTTTTGGGTCTCACTATCTGCCATGATCTTTCCTGGGAAAACCACATTTCAAATCTGGCCTCCAAAGCCAGTCGCCGACTGGGCATCCTCCATCATGCGAAGTCCTTCCTTGGCACACCTGAGCTCCTCACCACATACAAGGCTTTCATCCGCAGCTCAATGGAATACTGCTCTCCCCTCTGGGCTGGTGCTCCTGCCTCACACCTAGCTCGTCTTCACGCTGTTGAAACCAAAGCATTCAGAATCATTGGAATCTCCCGCGATGAAGCTAACTCCAAGGGCCTCTCACTCACTGACCGCAGGCAGGT
This sequence comes from Myxine glutinosa, assembly GCF_964187855.1. Taxonomy (NCBI): domain Eukaryota; kingdom Metazoa; phylum Chordata; class Myxini; order Myxiniformes; family Myxinidae; genus Myxine; species Myxine glutinosa. The sequence continues at coordinate 28,625,397 of NC_136261.1, forward strand.
TGGTGGTCTTTCCGTCTTCTACCGACTCCTCTCTGGCCTTGCCCCCCCAGCTCTCTCTGGGCTCTGTCCCCCAAATATTCCTACAGGTCGCACAAGATCTGCCTGCAACCCTCTTATGGTCAAACTGCCAAAATCAAGACTCTCTGCTCACCTTCACTCCTTCATTCCTCTTTTCTCCCACCTCTGGAACAAACTCCCTCACTCTCTTCAATCCCACTCCACCCTCCAGGTCTTTAAAACAGCTGTTCACCACCATCTCTTATCTTCCCCCATCCAAAACCTTGATCTTTTCTACCCCCACTAATTTCACCCCAATGCCACTTTTTTGAAATACCAACTTCTGTCCTGGAAGTCCTTGGTGTCCTTGTGTTTTATACTTCTCCCTCTCCCCCCCCCCCCCCCTTCCCACGCCTCCTCCCCCCAAGCCCTCTCCCTTCCACACATCTCCCTGCTCTGAAATGTTGTGTTTGTGTGCTTCCCCTTCTCTCCCCATCTTGTTTTCCGCTCCCTCTTTTTATATATTTTGTTTGTCTGGTTGATTTGTTTGTGAAGTAAATGTTAGCTCTTTCACGAGCCTCGATTCAGTATACAAAAAAAAAAAAAAAAAAAAAAAAAATCAGTGCCCGACCTCACTAATGCTCTTGTGGCCGAATGGAAGCAAATCTCTGCAGCAATGTTCCAACATCTCGTGGAAAGCCTACCCAGAAGAGTGGAGGTTGTTATACTGTTATAGCAGCAAAGGGGGGACCAACTCCATATTAATGCCCATGATTTTGGAATGAAATTTGTGATGTTCGGGTGTCCACATACTTTTGGTCATGTAGTGACCAATATTTAGATCTTCTTCTTTTTCTTCCTGAACGTCATCAAACTTAACTCAGGAACGTGATAAATGGCACATTCACCAGAATATATTTAAAGAAACGCATTTAATTCCACTTCTAAGGTGACATCAGTACAGTATTTACCACACGGAGAAGGTAAAAATTGGAAATCCAAAGAACCTCTTCATCCTGGCTTCAAATGGGAAAACTGCAAATGTTGTATATCCCAATCACTAGCCTCCGCAATAATACAATGAGGTCATGAAGCTATCTAAAGATAAAATGATGACTTGACATTTGTGAAGGATTCTGATTTGGATGTAATTGCTTTTTTCCATTATACCGTACGAGTATTTGCCCTCATTTCAAATATGTTAATGTTTATTTTTCGCTTGAGCAACGCCGGGTACTCCAGCTATAAACACTTATATACTTTACTCGGGGTACAAATACAAATATAACCTTGTGGGGTTTGGGGGGGGGGGGGAAGGGACGGGTGACATAGGTTATGTGGCAGCGGTAGCGGCTTGAAAGCCCACTTGGAGTTTGCAAAAAGCACCTAAAGGACTCTCAGACTGTGAGAAACAATATTCTGTGGGCTTTCATGTGTCTTTCACTGAGGAGAACCTTCTGTCTGACCACTCTGCCATGAAGCCCAGATCGGTGGACTGTTGCAGTGATGGTTGTCCTTCTGGAAGTTTCTCCCATCTCCACACAGGATCTCTGGAGCTCAGCCAGAGTGACCATCGGGTTCTTGGTCATCTCTCTTACCAAGGCCCTTCTCCCCCGATTGCTCAGTTTGGCCGGGCGGCCAGCTCTAGGAAGAGTCCTGGACTCCTGGTTGTTCCAAACTTCTTCCATTTAAGAATTATGGAGGCCACTGTGATCTTGGGAACCTTCAATGCAGCAGAGATTTTTTGTAGGCTTCCCCAGATCTGTGCCTCGACACAATCCTGTCTCTGAGCTCTGCAGGCAGTTCCTTCGACCTCATGGCTTGGGTTTTGCTCTGATATGCATTGTCAGCTGTGAGACCTTATATGGACAGGTGTGTGCCTTTCCAAATCATGTCCAATCAATTGAATTTACCACAGGTGGACTCCAATCAAGGTGTAGAAACATCTCAAAGATGATCAAGAGAAATGGGAGGAACCTGAGCTAAATTTCAAGTGTCATAGCAAAGGGTCTGAATACTTATGTCAATGTGATATTTCAGTTTTTTCTTTTTAATAAATTTGCAAAACTTTCTAAAATCCTGTTTTCTCTTTGCCATCATGGGGTATTGAGTGTAGATTGATGAGGGAAAAATGAATTTAAACGATTTTAGCAAAAGGCTGCAACATAACAAAATGTGAAAAAAGTGAAGGGGTCTGAATACTTTCTGAATGCACTGTATATATATATATATATATATATATATAACCTCCACAAAACGTGTCTGCCTTGAGACTCTATTGGGGTCAAAGTCCAAAGTGACATTTTAATTTGACAAAAGTGAAAAACCCAAGGAGTCGGACCAATCCGAAATGGCTCGCATGGCACGGTCACACCTGTAGCGTGGAAATCGATGCACGGCTTGAGACATATCGGATTACCAGCTCGGCGTCATTTCGACTCCGATTCGAGCTGCCTTTCAATCCCGTGACAATTCTCTTGCCGTTCAACCCTCTCCCCAACCCTCGACCCCCACTCACTACTGCATACATCTGCTCCTTATCTCCCTCCCTGTGCACTTCCAAGTGAACGAATTTTATTTAATTCAGACGTAATTCGATTGGGCTTCATTATAGTTTTTTGTATACTGAATCGAGGCTCGTGAAAGAGCTAACATTTACTTCACAAACAAATCAACCAGACAAACAAAACACACAAAAAGAGGGAGCGGAAAAACAAGATGGGGAGAGAAGGGGAAGCAAACAAACAAAGACGTAGATCATATCAGAATAAAGCACAGGTGATAAAGCGCAGGTATGGTTAAACCTAGCTAACACAACAACGTTGGGCCAACAGTGGGACAACGCTCCCTTCCAACGTCTGATTAACGTCGGTCCAAAGTTAGGCCAGCCTCCCTTCCAAAGTCTACCCCCGGTTTGCCTGATGGGACAAAATGAGGTTGGCCCAACGTTGGCCCAACGTTGTTGTGTTAGCTAGGTTTAACCATACCTGCGCTTTATCAACCTGTTAGCTAGGTTTAACCAACTCTTTTCCCTCTGAATCGTCTAACCTGGGTTTGATTCCCAGCCAAACTAGATGTACACTGTCGGAGTGGTGCTCCGCAAGCGGGATGTTGCATCACCTGGTGTGCGTCACTCGAATGGACGTTACGATGGGTGCATGTCTTGTCTCTTGTTAGTAGACATTAAATATCCCACTGTGTCTTTTGTAAAGAGTGGGTAAGTTATTGCTGAGACTTGAGGCAAGTTACAATTTCCTGCCCGGACTACCACTGAGATGGCAAAGGTGAAACAACCTGGGGTAATTATTGCCAGATACAGACAGAGATCGACAGAGAGATAGAGATAGATAAATGGAGATAGATAAATGGAGATAGATATGAAGAAATCAGATCGAGATGGATGGAGATATAGATAGATGTGGATGAAGATGGATGAATGGAAATATAAATGGATATTGAGATGGATGGATAACGAGATGGGTGGACAACAAGATGGATGGATAATGAGATTAATGGACAATGAGATGGATGGATGACGAGATGGATGGATAACGAAATTGATGGATAAGGAGATGGATGGATAACGAGATTGATGGATAAAGAAATGGATGGATATAGAGATGGATGGATAACGAAATTGATGGATATAGAGATGGATGGTTAACGAGATTGATGGATAAAGAAATGGATGGATATAGAGATTGATGGATAAGGAGATGGATGGATATAGAGATGGATGTATATGGAGATGGGTGGATATAGAGATGGATAAATATCGAGATGGTTGAATATTGAGATGGATGGATATAGAGATTGATGGATATAGAGATGGATGGATATAGAGATTGATGGATAAGGAGATGGATGGATATAGAGATGGATGGATAACGAGTTTGATGGATAACGAGATTGATGGATAACTAGATGGATGAATATAGATAGGGATGGATATAGAGATTGATGGATATAGAGATGGATGTATATGGAGATGGATGGATATAGCGATGGATGGATATCGAGATGGATGGACAGCGAGATGGATGGATAGCGAGATGGATGAATTTCGAGATGGATGAATATCAAGATGGATGTATATAGAGATGGATGTATATAGAGATGGATGTGCATAGAGATGGATGTACATAGAAATGGATGTATATAGAGATGGATGGATATAAAGATGGATAAATATCGAGATGGTTGGATATTGAGATGGATGGATATAAAGTTGGATGGATATAGAGATGGATGTATATAGAGATGGATGGATATCGAGATGGATGATTCTGGATGGATGTATATCGAGATGGATGTATATGGAGATGGATGATTATGGTTGGATTGATAGTAAGAGAGATAGATAGATAGAGATGGTATTTGCTGAATCTGTATTTTAACAAGATGCAACAAAATGCTCTTCCATGAAGATTAGCATTAATAGTACAAGTGCAAAGCTATAGCTGATCACATTACGCAGCAACTAATTGGTTTGATTATAGCAATTGTGCCAACAGGGTTTCAGTGCACATTAGTGGAGCAACATCAATTGGTCACACAGCAACAGGCTGCCAATAAACACGATGAGAGCAAATCCTGTACCAAGTAGGTTGAACGTCAGATTACATCATTGTTCAGAATTGTCTTCAAGAAGCAGTGTGGAGGGGGGAGGATTTATTTTTGTGTCCATAACCTGACCCTGGGTACTACCAACACGTATACAACATTTGGTGGACATTGAGCCAACCCTGTTTTTTGTCCCCCGTCGCACCGCGGAGCGAAAGGGGGACTATGGTTTTCCCCTCCGTCCGTGTGTCCGTCCGTCCGTCCGTCCGTCTGTGCGTGCGTGCGTGCGTGCGTGCGTACGTGCGTACGTGCGGGCGTGCGTACGTGCGTACGTGCGTGCGTGCGTGCGTGCGTAAGCGAAGGACGGCATTCGAATTTGGTGTGGGTGCAACCCACGTCAAAATCCAAGATAGCCGCCGCCATGTATGTCTGACGCCATGTATGTCTGAACCTTGTGAGAGGAATATCTTGAAAAATAAGCGAAGTACCAACTTCTAATCTAGTGTGTGGGTGTATCTACGCATAAGGAAGAACCCTATTGCACACTGCTCCTTTCCTATGCCATCTCCAGGCATTGCAAATCGTCATTGCCGGGCACCGAAGGGGGCTCGGCAGTGACGCACGCTGAAAGGGAGTACTCAGTTTTCACACTGGTTGTTTGTTTGTTTTCTTTCTTTCTTGTTTTCTTGCTTTCTTGTTTTTTTGTTTGTTTGTCCGGACGATATCTCAGCCATCCTTTGAGCTAGGAAGCTGAAATTTCGGCACAGTAGTGAGCAAGTCCTTTGTCAAAAACAGTATTTTTTGTTTTTTGAATAATCAATTAATTGAGGAGTTATTTAATTATTAGCGATTAATTAAGTACATATTTAATTAATCAAATTTCCTTTCTCTTCTGACCATTAACTCAGGCACCTTTTGAGTTCGGAAGCTGATATTTGGACATGCCAATGACCAGGTGATTTGGCTGCAAAGGCTATTTTTGATTCATTAATTAATCAATTAATCAATTAATTATTTAATTATTTCATTAATGACTAAAAAAAATTTTTTTTTTAAAGTTACAGATTCTGATGAAATGGTGGTGGTTTATGTGTGCTCTGACTAAATTGATTAATAATTTAATTTTTTTATGATCATTATTTATTTATTTTCATTATTAATCATTTATTTATTTTCTTTCTCATTTGGCCAATATCTCAGGCACCTTTTGAGTTCGGAAGCTAATATTTGGACATGAGTGACCAAGTGATGTGGCTATCAAGGATATTTTTGATTTATTGATCAATCAATTAATCAAATAATCGATTAATTATTTAATTATTCGATTAATTACTTAACTTTTTTTTTTTCAGTTACAGATTCTGATGAAATGGTGGTGGTTTATGTGTTCTGTGACCGAATTGATTAATAATTTAATTTTTTCATGATTATTATTTAGTTATTTTCATTATTAATCATTTATTTATTTTCTTTCTCATTTGGCCAATATCTCAGGCACCTTTTGAGCTGGGAAGCTAATATTTGGACATGACAGTGACCAAGTGATGTGGCTATCAAGGATATTTTTGATTTATTGAATAATCATTTAATCGATTAATTGTTTATTGATTAATCGATTAATTATTTATTGATGAATCAATTAATTATTTAATTTTTTATTAATGAGTTATTTAATTAAATTTCTAAAAGATACATTTTCGGATGAAGCACTAGTGGTTTACTTATGCTATTACCCAATTGATTAAGAAAATATTTTGTGATAATCTTTTATTGATTTTAATTATACAATTAATCAATCAATTAGTGTACACCTCTCCCACCCAATGCAGCCTCAATGAGCTGCACTGCGGTATTGCCGGGTGCCGGAGGCGCCCCAGCAATGCCGCGCTGGAGGATATTTAATTATTTGGCATGGGGGCGGTGTACTTTGAATGTATCTGTACTTGTTTTTCTTGTTTGTTTTCTTGGTTGTTTGTTTGTTTTCTTGTTTGTTTGTCCGGGCGATACCTCAGCCATCCTTTGAGCTCGGAAGCTGAAATTTCGGCACAATAGTGAGCAAGTCCTTTGTCAAAAACGCTATTTTTTGTTTTTTGATTAATCAATACATTGAGGAGTTATTTAATTATTAGCGATTAATTAAGTACTTATTTAATTAATCAAATTTCCTTTCTCTTCTGACCATTAACTCAGGCACATTTTGAGTTAGGAAGCTGATATTTGGACATGCCAATGACCAGGTGATTTGGCTGCAAAGGCTATTTTTGATTTATTAATTAATCAATTAATCAATTAATCGCTTAATTATTTAATTATTCGATTAAAGACTATTTTTAATTTTTTTTAAGTTGCAGATTCTGATAAAATGGTGGTGGTTTATGTGTTCTATGACCGAATTGATTAATAATTTAATTTTTTAATGATTATTATTTATTTATTTTCATTATTAATCATTTATTTATTTTCTTTCTCATTTGGCCAATATCTCAGGCACATTTTGAGCTGGGAAGCTAATATTTGGACATGACAGTGACCAAATGACGTGGCTATCAAGGATATTTTTGATTTATTGATTAATCATTTAATCGATTAATTATTTATTGATTAATCGATTAATTATTGAATTTTTTATAAATGACTTATTTAATTAAATTTCTAAAAGATACATCTTCGGATGAAGCACGAGTGGTTTAGTTATGCTATTGGCCAATTGATTAAGAAAATATTTTGTGATAATCTTTTATTGATTTTAATTATACAATTAATCAATCAATTAGTATTTTTTTTTTTTGTTGTTTTTTTGTATACAAGATCGAGGCTCGTGAAAGAGCGAACATTTATCACACAGAAAGACAAACCGACAAACCGACACATAACCCACAAACCGACACATAAAACAAATAACATCGGGAGCGGTAGACAAGATGGGGAGAGAGGGGGAAGGACACAAACAACATTTGAGAGCAGGAACCGAGAGACATGGAGACATCGAGAGATCTGTGGGAGGGAGAGGGCTTTGGGGGGGAGGCATGGGAAAGGGGGTGGGAGAGGCATAAAACATATGGACACTGCCAGGACTACCAGGAAAGAAGTTGGAATTACAAACAAGGTGGATCTGGGGTGAATTAGTGGGGGTAGAAAAGATCAAGGTTTTGGATGGGGGAAGATAAGAGATGGTGGTGAACAGCTGTTTTAAAGACCTGGAGGGAGGAGTGGGATTGAAGGGAGTGTGGGAGTTTGTTCCAGAGGCGGGAGAAAAGAGGAATTAAGGAGTGAAGGTGAGCAGAGAGCCGAGATTTCGGCAGTTTAACCATCAGAGGCTTGCTGGCAGATCTTGTGCGACCTGTAGGAATATTTGGGGGACAGAGCACAGAGAGAGCTGGGGGAGCAGGCTGGAGAGGAGTCGGTAGAAGACAGAAAGACCACCTACCTGCCTGTGGTGAGTGAGTGAAAGGCCCTCAGAGATAGCTTCATCGCGGGAGATTCCAATGATTCTGAAAGCTTTGGTTTCAACAGCGTGAAGCCGAGCTAGGTGTGAGGCAGGAGCACCAGCCCATAGGGGAGAACAGTATTCCATTGAGCTGCGGATGAAAGCCTTGTATGTGGTGAGGAGCTCAGGTGTGCCGAGGAAGGACTTCGCACGACGGAGGATGCCCAGTCGGCGACTGGCTTTGCAGGCCAGCTTGGAAATGTGGTTTTCCCAAGAAAGATCATGGCAGATAGTGAGACCCAAAAGCTTGAGCGACAGAACTTCTTGGAGAGGATTGTTGAGAAAGTAGATGGGAGGGTTGTCCAGTCGATCTTTTCGGAGAGACATAGTAAGAGTGTGAGATTTGTCAGGATTGAAAGACATGTTCTACTTGTTTGACCAGTCTGTGATTTTGTCCAGGTCTTCAGAGAGTGAGGAGGCTGCAGACTGCCGATCTGAGGGAAGAGGAATGGAGCGGCAGAGAGTGGAGTCATCAGCAAAGAGATAGAGAGGATTTTCCAGAGAGTCGGAGAGATCATTGATAAAGACCAGAAAAAGCACAGGGCCCAGCACACTGCCTTGGGGAACTCCAGCCTGAACAGGAAGGGGAGATGAGAGAAATCCTTTCAGGGCCACACGTTGACTACGACCAGAGAGGAAGTCCGCAAGCCATGCATGGAGATTTCCATGGATACCATAGGAGTAGACTTTGGTGAGCAGAGCTGGGTGCCAGACCGTATCGAAGGCACGTGATATGTCAAGGGAGACAGCTCTAATTTCCTGTTTGGCATTGAGGACCTCCATCTATTGTTGAGACAGGAGAAGCAGCATGTCCAGAGTAGAGTGACCTGGTCTGAATCCAAATTGATGATCAGAGATCAAGCCATTGGAGAAGAGGAAAGATTTCATATCCGAAGCAATGATGGATTCCATGACTTTGCTGATAATTGGGAGCAGGCTGATTGATCTGTAGTTAAAAGGATCTGTTTTTGCACCTTTTTTGTGTAAAGCGGTAATGTTTGCTGATTTCCAGGATGCTGGCAGATGACCTTGAGCAAAAGATAGGGTGAAAAGAACAGAGAGAGGGTGAGATAGAGCGGCAGAGCAGGATTTTAGGACCCGTGGGCTGATGCCGTCTGGTCCAGTTGCAGAATCAGAGTCGAGGTTAGACAAAAACTCCTCCACCTTGTCAGGAGAGAAGGACACAGAGTCCAGGAGCAGTTGGGTTCGACTGGGAAAGGTGGGAACAGAGAGAGATGGGTTTGGGACTAAAGATTTTGAGGCAAACACAGAGTTGAGGCATTCGGCTTTGTCACGTGCGATGTCAACTGTGTGGCCATTTGAGGTAAGGGAGGGGATGGAGGGGGAACAAACACCAGAAACGGATTTGACCAGACGCCACCAGGATTTGGAGGAAGGAGACAGGTTTGAGAGTTCGTTCTTGAGTGAGGAGAGATCGTGCTTCCTGGCACTCCTGAGGGTAGACACACACTTGTTCCGAGCTTGGTGGAAGGAACTGAGATTGCCTTCAGTTGGATTAGCCTTCCAAGAGGCAAAGGCAAGTAGTATACACCTCTCCCTCCCAATGCAGCCTCTATGAGCTGCACTGCGGTATTGCCGGGCGCCAGGGGCACCCCGGCAATGCCGCGCTGTAGGATATTTAATTATTTGGCATGGGGGCGGTGTACTTTGAATGTATCTGTACTTGTTGAAAATTGGGTCGCCACGTCAAAATCCAAGATGGCCGCCGCCACGTATGTCTGAACCTTGTGAGCTGAATATCTTGAAAAATAAGCGAAGTACCAACTTCTAATCTGGTGTGTGGGTGTATCTATGCATAAAGAAGAACGGTGTTGAAAATTGGGTCGCCACGTCAAAATCCAAGATGGCCACCGCCATGTATATATCTGAACCTTGTGAGCGAAATATCTTGAAAAATAAACGAACGACTAACGTCTAATCTGGTGTGTGGATCTATGCATAAGGAAGAAAGCTATTGAAAATTGGGTCGCCACGTCAAAATCCAAGATGGCCGCCACCATATATATGTCTGAACCTTGTGAACGAAATATCTTGAAAAATAAACGAACTACTAACTTCTAATCTGGTGTGTGGGTGTATCTACGCATAAGGAAGAACGCTATTGAAAATTGGGTCGCCACGTCAAAATCCAAGATGGCCGCCTTGTGTCTTCCACTTTGTCAACTCGCATCACTTCACCGACGGGGGACCTAGGCGTAACGCTTGTTTTCTATAATTTTCAGATGTGCATACATACACGTACATACAGACAATTGCCTTATTTAATATAGAAGGATATCCTGGACAAATTAGATAGATGTTTTATTTTTAAATAGTCGTGAGTAGGGAATATATTACTACGTCAAATAGCCTCGGTTAACACGGACAGCATGCTCCAGGATCCTTTGTCCCAGTAAACGGCCAAACAGTTTCTACTTACTGTGTTGACTTGAATGAATGAACTCTCTTCTTTCTTTTGCATACTAAGTCAAGGCTCATATAAGAGCTAACACATAGAACATATAACAAAGGGAGCGGGAGACAAGAGGGGACAAGAGAGAGAAGAACAACAACAGTAAATAACAGGGACATCAGGAGAACTGTAGAAGGCTTGGGCTTGGGAGGGTTACACGGGACAAACAAGATGGGTACTACAGGGATTTTCAGGAAAGAAAACTTTGAATTTTGGGGGAATTTGAAGGATTAACAGGGTTGGAAAAGATCATTGATTTTGATGGGGGAGACCTGGAGGGAAGAATGCGATTGAAGAGTGTGGAAGTTTGTTCCAGAAGTGGGAAAAAGAGGAATGAAAGAGTGAAGGTGGGCAGAGAGTCTTGATTTTGGTAGTTTCACTAGAAGAGGATTGCTGGCGGATCTTGTGCATCCTGCAAGAATATTTGGGGGACAGAGCACAGATAGAGCTGGGGGAGCAAGGCCAGAGAGGAGTCGGTAGAAGACAGAAAGACCACCAACCTACCTGCGGTGAGAAAGAGAGAAAGGCCCTCAGAATCAGCTTCATCCTGGAAGATTCCAATCATTCTGAAAGCTTTGATTTCTACAGCGTGAATCCGAGCTAGGTGTGAGGCAGGAGCACCAGCCCAGAGGGGAGAGCAGTATTCCATCAAGCTGCAGATTAAAGCTTTGTAAATGGTGAGAAGCTCAGTAGTGCCAAGAACTTCGTACGACGAAGGATGCCCAGTCCGCGACTGGCTTTGGAGGCCAGCTTTGAAATGTGTATCTTCCCATGAAAGATCATGGCACATAGTGAGACCCAAAAGCTTGAGTGACGGAACTTCTTCCAGATGATTTTTGAGAAAGTGGATGGGAGGGTTTTCCTAACGGTCTTTTTGGAGAGACCTAGTGAGAGTGTGAGATTTGTCAGGATTGAAAGACATGTTCCACTTGTTTGACCAGTTTGGGATTTTATCCAGGTCCGCGGAGAGTGAAGAAGAGGAAGGATTTAATATCAGAAGCGATGATTGATTCCATGACCTAGCTTATGGTTGGGAGCAGGCCGATTGGTCTGTAGTTGCAAGGATCTGTTTTTGCACATTTTTGGTGTAAAGCGGTAATTTTCGGTGATTTCCAAGCAGATGTCAGATGACTGATCAAAAGAGAGGGTGAAGAGAATAGAGAGAGGGTGTGAAAGAGAAGCAGAGCAGGATTTTAGGACTTTGGCGATTCATGGAGTGCAGGGCGATGGTATGTGTAGCTTGCGAACAGTGTCCAAGTTTCAGAGAGCCATCCTTCCTGAACAAAAACAAAGTAAGCCAGCACCGAAGTAAGCCCTACAGAGGATGATGTTCTTTCCCAAAAAGGTCCCACTTTAACTCTGTTCTATGTCTACTACTTCTGCACACTGGGATCTCTGGTGTGCCCTCCATACCATCAGTTTTGACACTTATTCTTTGTCGCCCCTCTGTCCTCTCAAACCGCTCCTTCACACTCCAGTCCTTCTCTGGGTCATCCCACCCATGGTCGGACCCTAATAAAAATAAATATCTTTTGTTTCCGGGCCCCACAGTGCATTACACCACCATTGCTTGTACACATCGACCTGAGAGATCGTGACGGCCTTTTTGCAGTGTGTGCTGCATGTGCCTTTTTGAGATGGGAAGTCCTCACCTGGCCCCGCCCCCAAACAAGAGGTGTTTACGCATACAATTTTACCCCAACTATCCTGTTTTATAAATTACATATGCTGCCTTCTCAGCATGATGTGTAACAAAAAACCTACTTTGACAGGTCCCTGATACATGGCAAACTAACCTACTCAATATCACTTCAAACATATGTTATGGATTCTCCATTTTCTGGCTCATTTCACATAGTTTCCTCATTTTTACATCATTTTTGGACCGCATATAATAAAATTATTCTTCTGTATCAAATGTTTACTTCCACCACCGAGGGTGAATGGAGGTTATGTTTTCACTCCGGTCTGTTTGTTTGTCTGTTTGTCTCTATGTGAACAGGATATCTCATTAAGTTGAGGAGGGATTCAGACAATATTTGATGGAGAGATTGAGTGTATGACAAGGATGAAATGATTAGATTTTGGTTGGTAAAGATCTGTATCTGGATAAAATGATCTTTAAGTTTGTCATAATCCAAAGTTGCATTTGGATTATGACAAAACTAGCTGGATGAGTTGGGTGTGTGACAAGAACAAGACGATTAGATTTTGGTTCAGATGCGGACCCAGATCCGGCCTATCAGTGGGATACAAAACGTAAACTCTTCAGCCTGGTGAAGGTATGCGCTCTACCGAGTGATGTTCTAGTTTGCTTCTGTATCTATATTGTCCACCCCGTGTGTCCTCCCCGACATCTCTTTTCTCCCCACATCCCTTATTTCATGTCAATTTGTCCAAGCTATTTTGTCCCTTGGCTCTGGTTTGGTGTCCCCCCTCCCTCTCTCTACTGTTCCTTTTGTTCTATTGCATTCTGATCCGTTCAGTGCTTAACTCCTACATGAGAATCGACACTATTTACCCCCCCAAAAAATATATACAGTCACGTGAAAAAGTAAGTACACCCCATATAAAGTTTTGACTTTTTCAACATATTTCAGCATACAGATATTTGATCTTCATTTCAACAATATTGATAGATAAAGGTGATATAATATAACAAATATCATGAAACATTAACATTTTGTACTCCATTGTATAATTTAAATAAACATAAATGCAAATTTTGCATGTGTAAAAAATAAGTACACCCCTACATCCACCCCCTTTATCACTACTTCAAATACCTAAAATTATAATCAGGTGCACCAGCTAAGGTGCAAATGATTAGAACATCGTTAGAGAGGATCTTGGAGGAACCTGTCTTATTTAAACCTCAGACATTTAGTTTGGTTTGCTCTTTGTTGTTGAAGTGTGCGGCGTCACCATGCCTGGATCAAAAGAGCTCTCTGAGGCCTTCAGAAAGAAGGTTATAGATGCCTACGAGTCTGAGAAGGGATTTAAAAAGATCTCCAAACAATTTGAAATCAATCATTCGACTGAACGGAAGATCATCTACAAGAGGAGAAGATTCCAAACAACTGCCAACTTGTTCAGGCCAGGTCGCCCCAGCAAATTCAGCCCGAGAGCAGATCACAAGATGCTGAAAGAAGTCTCTAAAAACCCCAGAATGTCATCACGGGACCTACAGGTAGCTCTTGCCACTGTTGATGTCAAAGTGCACGAGTCTACCATTAGAAAGAGGCTGCACAAATTTGATCTACATGGGAGGTGTGCCAGGAGGAAACCTTTGCTGTCCAGAAAGAACATCAGGGCAAGACTAAAGTTTGCCAATGAATACCTAGGCAAAGACCAGCACTTCTGGAACAATGTGCTCTGGACAGATGAGTCAAAGGTAGTGCTATTTGGCCACAGTACCAGAAGACATGTTTGGCGAAAACCAAAGACAGCATTTGACCACAAGAACCTGATACCAACTGTAAAGCATGGTGGTGGAAATATTATGGTTTGGGGCAGCTTTGCTGCATCAGGGCCTGGGCAGCTCACCATCATAGAATCCACTATGAATTCTTCATTGTACCAGAGGGTGCTTTTTTTTTTGTTATTGTTGTTTTTTGTATACAAGATCGAGGCTCGTGAAAGAGCTAACATTAATCACACAAAAAGACAAACCGACACACAAAACACAAAAAACAAGGGGAGCGGCAGACAAGATGGGGAGACAGGGGGAAAGGACACAAACACAACATTTGAGAGCAGGGACATCAGGAGGACTTGGGGGGAGGTGGGAGAGGAATAAAAACATATGAACACTGCAAGGACTCTGGGGTGAATTACCGGGGGTAGAAAAGATCAAGGTTTTCGATGGGGGAAGATAAGAGATGGTGGTGAACAGCTGTTTTAAAGACCTGGAGGGAGGAGTGGGATTGAAGGGAGTGGGGGAGTTTGTTCCAGAGGCGGGAGAAAAGGGGAATGAAAGAGTGAAGGTGAGCAGAGAGCCTAGACTTTGGCAGTTTAACCATAAGAGGGTTGCAGGCAGATCTTGTGCGACCTGAAGGAATATTGGGGGGACAGAGCACAGAGAGAGCTGGGGGAGCAAGGCCGGAGAGGAGTCTGTAGAAGACAGGAAGACCACCAACCTGCCTGCGGTGAGTGAGTGAAAGGCCCTCGGAGTTGACTACATCGCAGGAGATTCCAATGATTCTGAAAGCTTTGGCCTCAACAGCGTGAAGCCGAGCAAGGTGTGAGGCAGGAGCACCAGCCCAGAGGGGGGAACAGTATTCCATTGAGCTGCGGATGAAAGCCTTGTATGTGGCGAGGAGCTCAGGTGTGCCAAGGAAGGACTTCGCACGACGGAGGATGCCCAGTCGGCGACTGGCTTTGGAAGCCAGCTTGGAAATGTGGTTTTCCCAAGAAAGATCATGGCAGATAGTGAGACCCAAAAGCTTGAGCGACAGAACTTCTTGGAGAGGATTGTTGAGAAAGTAGATGGGAGGGTTGTCCAGTCGGTCCTTCCGGAGAGACATTGTAAGAGTGTGAGATTTGTCAGGATTGAAAGACATGTTCCACTTGTTTGACCAGTCTGTGATTTTGTCCAGGTCTGCAGAGAGTGAGGAGGCTGCAGACTGCCGATCTGAGGGATGAGGAATGGAGCGGCAGATAGTGGAGTCATCAGCAAAGAGATAGAGAGGATTTTCCAGAGAGTCGGAGAGATCATTGATGAAGACCAGAAATAGCACAGGGCCCAGAACACTACCTTGGGGAACTCCAGCCAGAACAGGAAGGGAAGATGAGAGAAAACCATTCAGGGCCACATGTTGCCTATGACCAGAGAGGAAATCCGCAAGCCATGAGTGGAGATTTCCCTGAATACCATAGGAGGTGAGTTTGGTGAGCAGAGCTGGGTGCCAGACCGTATCGAAGGCACGTGATATGTCAAGTGAGACAGCTCTGATTTGCTGTTTGGCACTGAGGACCTCCATCCATTTAGTCCAAGCCATTTAGCCCAAATATGGGGCCAGATAGGAAAAAACTGCAACACTATATATCAGTGCGAAATTGTATGCAGTAATATATACCAGATAACATATCAAAAGTCTAAAGCTCTAAAAATATGGGGTGTCTGTCAAAATCACTGGTACATGGACCCCCCTTTTCATCCTTTTGCGGTACGATTTGTTCACATTTTGCGATACATTCCGAGCACATGGTATATAATTATACTTTTAATATCAGGAATTACAGCATGTTACAGCCCGTACGGAACAGCCCGTACAGTACGGCCCGTACGGAACAAAAAAATAAGCACGTAAACAAAATTCCCAATAGCTAAATACTGATCACTGATATGCAAATACATGAATCACTTGTCATGACTGTTTCAGAATTATGGCACATTTTGTTGATTAAAATCACAAACTCATAATAAAATCACATATAGAGAAACTAATAATACTGACTCATAAAATACTGTCGGAAGTCAAGGATTCGCTTAAAAGTAAAAAAATGTCCACAATTAACTAATTCATCTGCATGTAACAGTCTATAACAACAGTCCACTACCTAATCATCATTTTCCTCGTCATCGTCGTCGCTGAAACTGTCCAGGACGGAGTTGGTGCAGCCAGATCCACGGCACTGACCACAAGCAGGAGAACACTCCAAGTTGTTCTTGCGGCATGTACACCGTGCGGAACCACAATCGGTCGAACAGTTGCACCGGATAACATTCAACAAATCCTGAGGTGCTGGAGGGAGGTCGGTCATAACAGGAACAAGATTGCCGTCGCTCATTCTCCAGCCCCAATCCACTGGTTGTAGGCTGTTGTTTCCTTTCCACTGCTGTATTTGCAGATACACCCGTCTGCTGTGATATCTCGCTGCAGCAGATGTGGGCGGTAAGGTCTGTGGGAGTATCTTCGAAGTCTTGACTGCGACCTGTTCACAAAACCGCTTGTACCTGAGGGAATCCAAACTTTCATCAGGTTTACCCTTGTAGAGACACACGAGTGCTATCTCTCCTGCAGCCTCTACCACATCTGGTGATGCATCCTCAGCCAAGAACTGTTGGGATTGAGTTTGGAAGAGTGTGCTCATCATGAATTTCTTCAGTGACGCTCCTTTGCCAAGGCCGTACAGTCGAGACGTCGTGTCACATCCCAATACTGCGTGTATGAATAGGATGCTTTCACACACAGCTGCACCTAGCTGACGTTTCATGGACTTCACATTCCAGATGTGGTTTGGTTTTGTAGTGGATTTTGCCTGACTATACATAAACAAGTCGTGTGCTTCTAGGTTTGCGTAGAAGCAGAGTAGGACGATCATATCTGTGTCTTCTCCTATAAGGGCTGTGTTCCTCATGTTCGCCGAACTGACTGCGGTCTGGACGATTAGCAGGTCAGCATCTTCCTGGGAATGATGGGTCTGGCATCCAGAAAGCCGGAGGTATCTGCTCAACATGTTGATGAAGTTCTGTTTGTTGTTGAGGTTTCCCAGGAAGATGTCTTTCTTCATGGTCAACTTCATGTCATCAGTGAAAGTCACTTCTGGTCCACCTCTACCTGCTGCTCGCCTCTGGTGGGTCATGTGCTTGGTTGATTGACCAAGATATCCATCAAATATTATGATGGCCTTTCCGTACTTTCTTGTAACATAGTCACAGTGGAGCATGCAGATCTCTCGATATGTTGTTGAACCACGTGGCCATGGTATACGGTGCAGCAGACTTCCACCATCCAAGACATACTGGATTTCGCTGATTGACTCTATGGTACCTGGTTCAAGTTTAGACCAGATAGCATCTCCAAGTACGGACTTCTGGGCTTCACGTAGCATCAGCTTTTCATCAAACAGCGCAGGTGGATGAGGGCATAACTCAAAGCGAAACATCTCTTCCTTATCTTCAGCAGATTTTGAGATGATGATGAGACGCTGGAATAGCAGTTCTGGGTCTATCTGTACCTGGTCTTTACCAACTCGCACAGATGATCTGGCCTTCAGAAATGTGGTGGCTTGGTCTTTGCGCTTGAACGTGTAGTGGACAACTGACTGATTTGTCATGGAGTGCATGATCTTGTCTCCAATGAGCTTGGCATTGTCGACATCAACCTTACTGCCAGCGTTGACACCAGTCATTATGTTCCTGAGGGATGGATGACACTTGAAAGGATTTCTGTCAACTAGAGCGACCTGTAGTGTACTTGTATCTTGCATGTCGCGCTGCTGCCTGGTTTTGCCCATCTCTTTGTTCTGTTCACCTGTGCTGTACTTCACTCCAGTGAGCTCTTGCATCGATCTGTTCGTCTCCGAACAAGCCGGCATGGACAAAAGCCACGTTAACCGTTGTTGCTCTGTCATTGCTCTTCCTCTTGTTAACCCCCCGCTGGTCTTCATACTTCTCATGAGTACTTGCTCAATCATCAGGTCTGAGGAAATTCCAGCCCAATTCGCTCTACTACTTCTTCGGGCGACATGGAAGCCCTGAGTAAACTTACGGTGCACATCTGGATAGTCCTGTTCTAAGCTGTGCATTATTTGCAGGTAAATCCTGGCAGACTTAGCATAGAGTGAATGACCTGAGGCTGCTACATATGGTAACATATCAGATACAGCTTCGAGGTGCAGGGACCAGTTTCCCATACGCTCGGCTTTGATGAATTTTCTTAAGATCTTCACCATATCCATATACTGTAACCACAGTTTCGCTGTTCGGTCTTTGGTCAATGATTCTGTCTGTGTTTGAAAGACTTTGCTGATCTTGTCAAGGATTGGATCACTTGCTACATCGTTGGAAGATCGTGTGCCTTTCATCAACGCATCATACAGGGTCCTTGCTTTACTCACATCTGGATGAATCACATCATCATCGGCCAAGCCACTCATTGCATCTTCATCCCGAACTGGCAAGTCTTCTGCAGTTCTGTATTGTGTTCCTCCAAGAGGATCAGACAGGAGGAGTGCATTCAGGACAGCATCCAGGAGGATGTGTGCCCGTACAGCCCTGGAAATTGCTTTTCCTGTTAGGATGTGATCCACTGCATTTGGTGCGTATATGAGTTCTAGCAGCTCCTTCAACCCAGAACCACCCATGAGGTGCCCTATGCTGCCAAGGAAGCTCATTTCCATATGAAAGGCACCTAGCCTTACCACAATACGTCGCATGGGGCTTCCATCTGGCTCCGAGAGAATGATCGACAATGCCTTCCACCATAGTGGCTGATCAAAGGTGATGATGGTAGGTACATCATGTTGTTTAGCATGTTGCGCAATGTAGTTGAGAGTGGAGTAGATGCATGTAGTGTCGCTCGAGCTCAAATCAATCATTGGGAGAAACAGGACAGACGATTTTGAATGCTGGACACCACGATGTAAGAGTTGCATCATCCCGGACCATGCAGGTCTTGGTATCTTGAACAGCAGTGACGTCTTCCACAGTACATCAAGGTTGACCTGGAACAGTCTGTATTGGGTCACTGCGCTGGTCACTAACAACATTAATAGTCCGACTTCCCTTTTCACGAAGTGTCACTACTGGATTATCGTTGTTGGTGGATTCATTGCAGAACACACACGAATTGGCCGCCATTCTTCAGGGTTGGATTACCTGCAAATATAGAAAAGTTGAATATACTATTACTGTATGTTATTGCCAATAGACCTAAACATACTAAATACATGTCATTGATGGGATTAAAAACTAAGATATATATGGTTCACAAACAAATAATGATGTACCGTCGCTTGCTGTGGAGTGAGCAGTCTTTGTAACGGGGTGTGGTTAAATAAGACACTAAAACAGTAAAAACTTCACTTATATATACAATATTGTACAGTATGATATCCTTTATTTATTATATCGTGCTAGTGATTAGGTCCAGTGTATAAAATAAGCAATAGAAGTTCAGAGAGCGACAATAATCATAGCATGCGGCATATGTACGTCTTTTAACATGGGGCTAAATGGAGAAAACTTGATTGCATTATTTGAGAGTCACCCCATATTTTTAGACCTTTATACTTTTAGTATGTTATAAAGGTACCTTGAGGGTAATCAATACTAATGAGATCGGTAGTGTTGCAGTTTTTTCTCCGTCAAATGCTAAATGGCTTGGACTAATTGTTGAGACAGCAGAAGCAACATGTCCAGAGTAGAATGACCTGGTCTGAATCCAAATTGATGATCAGAGATCAAGCCATTGGAGAAGAGGAAGGATTTGATATCCGAAGCAATGATGGATTCCATGACTTTGCTGATAATTGGGAGCAGGCTGATTGGTCTGTAGTTGCAAGGATCTGTTTTTGCACCTTTTTTGTGTAAAGCGGTAATGTTTGCTGATTTCCAAGATGCTGGCAGATGACCTTGAGCAAAAGAGAGGGTGAAAAGAACAGAGAGAGGGTGAGATAGAGCGGCAGAGCAGGATTTTAGGACCCGAGGGCTGATGCCATCTGGTCCAGTTGCAGAATCAGAGTCGAGGTTTGATAAAAACTTCTCCACCTTGTCAGGAGAGAAGGACAGAGTCCAGGAGCAGTTGGGTTCGACTGGGAAAGGTGGGAACAGAGAGAGATGGGTTTGGGACACAAGATTTTGAGGCAAACACAGAGTTGAGGCATTCAGCTTTGTCACGTGTGGTGTCAACTGTGCAGCCATTTGAGGTAAGGGAGGGGATGGAGGGGGAACAAACACCAGAAACGGATTTGACCAGACGCCACCAGGATTTGGAGGAAGGAGACAGGTTTGAGAGTTCAATCTTGAGTGTGGAGAGATAGTGCTTCCTGGCACTCCTGAGGGTGGAAACACACTTGTTTCGAGCTTGGTGGAAGGAACTGAGATTGCCTTCAGTTGGATTTGCCTTCCAAGACGCAAAGGCAAGTTTTTTCAGGGCAACTGCCTCACCACAAGATTCAGTGTACCATGGACAGGAGGAAGGGTAAGACAACTGAAGACGAGATGGGATAAATCTGTGCATGAGAGAGAGCAGTTTGCTTTGGAAGAATTCCCAGGAAGAATTGATGTCAGAGGCATTAGAGATGGGAGACCAGTCCAGTTGAATGATGGCTGCTTGCAGACCATGCCAGTCGGCCTGAGTGAAATGCCAGACTCGTCGGCGCTGAGGAGGCTCTCTGAGAATGGCCAGTGAGATGTCCACTTTAACAAGCACATGATCAGAAGAACCGATTGGAGCAGAAGAAGAGCAGCATACATTTGCAGGGAAGTTAGTCATAACCAAGTCCAGAAGAGAAGATACTCCATTGACTGAGATCCGGGTTGGGAAATTGACAGATTGTGTCAGTCCCAATGAGTCGCAGAAGTCCTTTGCTGAGGTGCCATGGCTGGTGAGAGATGAACCCACACCCAGCCAGCTGGCATGATGACAGTTGAAGTCGCCACATATGAGGAAGAGAGAGTTTGGATGAGTTGATAGAAGTTGGTCCATGTTGTCCGACAGAGAAATGTAAATGGAGTCATCATTGTTTGGAGGACGGTACAGAACACATATGAACAAAAGGTGGGAGCGGAGAGGAAGCCGTAGCCAGAGGTACTCCTGTGGGTGGGGTGGAGAGAGGGCAGTGCAGGGAGAGTGAGGAAGAGAGTTTTTGATAAAGATAGCCACCCCACCACCAGGACGAGGCTCAGGTCTATCGTACCGGAGGAGGGAGTAACCAGGAAGAGATATTAAGGAATCAGAGACATCTTGAAGGAGGAAAGTTTCTGTTAAGCAGATCAAGTCTGGATTTTCAGAAGCAACCTGAATGGAGAGATCAATCAGGTTTGAGCGAAGGCCCTGGATGTTTGAGGTCCATACCGTTAGTGAGGAGAGAGGGGGAGCATCGGGTGCAGGACAGGGGAGGGGGGGGTAGGGTCAGATGAAGGGTGAGAGGGGGATGTAGGAAGAGTAGTTGATAGTGTGTCAGAGATTACAGAAGAGTTACAAGAAAGGGAAGGATGAGGACGAAAGGTTTGATGGTGATGGAATGAGGCACAGTGAGAGTTTGTTTGAGGGGGGGCAGAGGAAAGTAGAAGGTTGGGGGAGGTGGAGGTATGACATAGAAGGGAGACGAAGTGTGGAGGAGGCAGCTTTGAGAAGGAGGTGGGAGGAGGGAGAATTTGGGAGGGATGGTTGGGGAGGAGATTTGAAGGGGAGGGGCAAGGGGGGAGTTTAGAAAGTGGATGATTAATGAAAGATGAACATATATAACAAATTGGGTTTGTTGTGATTTTCAAGTTAGCGATTCGTTTAAGAACGATGGAGGAGGGATGGAATAAATGAGAATTTAGAGCATGGAGTGATTTGGAATCATAAGAGATTGAATATTTTTTTGAAATGGAATGAGTTGAAGAGGAAATTGAAAGGAGCCTTTTAAATAGAGAAGAAAAACAGCGTGTTGTAATAAACCACTGAATAAAACACTGAAGGGGATAGTTGAAACATATTTAAACAGAACTGTGAAGAACAATCTTATATTCACAAAAATACCAATTGGGAGAGGAAGCCTAGAGCGACGACCACGAGTCACTTGAACAGGGCAAAAGGTGGAAGGCAAGGGGAAAATGGGGGCGGGGCGAGACAGCGCACGTGGGCAGAGGCAAAAGCACACGAGGAGAAAGGGAAATAAAAGTTTTTTTTGGTTGTTTTTTTGTTTGTTTTTGGGGGGGGTGTGGGGGTTACAACGTTAGACAAATAGTAGATGTTTGGTGAAGCTTGGTGGAGAAGGGGAAATCAAAAAAGCTAGCAAAACAGCGAAGGAAGGACCAACCTTCGACGGGGGAAGCCTGAGGCTGCAAGGCCTTGCTCGCGACGCCGCAAACAAACGATTAATTTATGAAAGATAAACACCGAGAAACTTCCAAGGGGGACACTATAAGTTCACACACCGAACGATAAATACAGTTTCGACAAAATACAATTGTGAACAGACTTAACTTTTAAAAACGTGGAGACCGTGTGGACCATCAAAAACCCCTGCCACCGTCTCTAAGATCTCGCGAGATCCTTGAGGATAATGTGAGGCCATCTGTCAGAAAGTTGAAGCTCAACCGAAGG
The DNA here is from genome assembly GCF_964187855.1 of Myxine glutinosa. Classification (NCBI taxonomy): domain Eukaryota; kingdom Metazoa; phylum Chordata; class Myxini; order Myxiniformes; family Myxinidae; genus Myxine; species Myxine glutinosa. The sequence goes on from NC_136261.1 coordinate 28,647,961, forward strand.
TGGACCCTGCAACAGTGCAACATGACAATGATGCTAAACATACCAGTAAATCCACCAAGGAATGGCTGAAAAGAAAGAAATGGAGGGTTCTGGAATGGCCAAGTCAAAGCCCGGATCTAAATCCCATCGAGATGTTGTGGGGGGATTTGAAACGAGCTGTGCATGCAAGAAACCCCTCAAACATCGACCAGCTGAAAGAATTCTGCATGGAGGAGTGGGCAAATATTTCTCCCAGTCGATGTCAGAGACTATTAGACAGTTATAAGAAACGCCTACTTGAGGTTGTTTCTGCCAAAGGGGGCAATACCACCTATTAGAGCCAAGGGTGTACTTACTTTTTCCACATGCGAAATTAGCATTTATGTTTATTTAAATTATACAATGGACTACAAAATGTAAATGTTTCATGATATTTGTTATATTATATCACCTTTATCTATCAATATTGTTGAAATGAAGATCAAATGGCTGTATGTTGAAATAGTCAAAACTTTACATGGGGTGTACTTACTTTTTCACATGACTGTGTATGTATGTGTATACATATATATATATATATAATTATATATATATATATATATATATATATATATATATATATATATATATATATATATATATATATAGTTGCAGAATGGAAATTAATATATAAAGGGTCCACAATTTCCGGTGGGAATCTAACGAGTGGTCGCGTACGTATATTCGTGTACAATCTTACAGGGGAACCCAAATGCTGAGACCATCTCAATGCTAATCTATCTCTTGCTACTTTACAAAATGTATATGATGTCTTTTCCGATTTGCGATTTATAAAGTCGGCAATTTTGCGATTAAATGTCGAAATCTTCTTCTTCACGCTTATACGTGACGTCACTCTCGGAGATCGACCGCCATATTTGTTCTGTCTGCGGTGACATTGCGGTACAATTTAACCCAAATGGCGAATACTTTTCGATTTACCACAGATTTGCCTCGTCGATGCATCCTTGGTGGTTGTCGTAATATTAACCGACATGCTACACCAATGGCCGAAAGACCCTAAGATAGCCAGAAATTGGACGAGGTTTGTTCAAAATACCCGAGTGTGGATTGGGCTGACAGAACATTCGTTTTTTGCTCGGAACATTTTACGGAGCACTGTCATACGGTCCTGCTATAAAAGATGACCTTGGATGGTCCACTGCAGAGCTGGTGTGGTGTGCACCACTTCGTCTCCCTGGAGAAATCTGATGACACCTTGCCCGACGCCACCAACTCTGCCAACCAACTTCATGCAGCCATGCAGGACTTCCAGGTGACGCCAACACGTATGCCTTCGTCACGCCTGGTTTTATTCCCCCTGAAATTTTTTACGTGCACACACGTATTTGTAAGGTGTGACGTTGTCTGGAAGCCTCTTACAAAGACCTTACAAAGACTGACGGACCTTACAAAGTTCCACAACGCTCCGAAAAGACCTTCATACTCGATGCTAACGGCGGTCGTGAGACAGTCTGCATGGATCACTTGAAGATTAGATCATATTAAAGCGCGGTCCGCCACAATATGTAAATATACTTGAGTTCTGGTTGATCAGGGCATTTCCGGTACCGGGTCATCCGGAAGAAGAACCAGGGGGTCACACTATTGCTTTTTGAATAAACAGAATCGACTCGGATTCCGAACGCCTCGGGCGCATTTTCTTCCACGGTAAAATATCTGTGAGCACAGAAAATGTTCAGAGACCTGACCCGAGCCAAAGGCCGATGGGAAGTCAAGATGACAGGGCATAGAAAGCAATAATGGCAGCAGTGTAAAAGTGGACAACATTGTGACAAACAAAACAATCTTCATGGATTGAAGACGGAATAATAGGATCTAATGAAAATGGAGCTTGAGGATATTCTAGCTTATTTCCCTGCTGAAACTTATGAGCAAAGTTCTGATGCATGTGATAAAGCAAAAAAACATCTGAGCTCATTTCTAGCCTCCGGCCTGACTCTAATCTCCAACATATAGATGATTGTAATAAGATCTTCATTGGAGATTCTCATGCAACCTCCAACGGAGATGTTAGTAGTGTCCAATCGAGATTACCAACATTCTTCAATAATGTACAGATGGAGATGTGATACATGGAGACACCAAGACATCGTTTTACAGTATAAATAGTATTAGCCAATGTTAGGGATGAGTAATTTAAACATTACTTCCCACATAACATTAACTCACTTTGAAGGAGCTGTCATGGCACTGAACGAAAACAAACCAGAAAGCATCTGAAATGCAAAGCCTGTCCACGTCTGATTTGTATTTTAACTAAACGTGACAAAATAACAGCTAAAAAAAGAACAAAATGTAAACCTATATATAATGAAGGGAAAGTATGTGCAGTGGCTACAGAAAGTATTCACACCCCTTGGCTTTTTCACATTTTGTTGTGTTACAGCCTGAATTGAAATGGATTAAATTGAGATTTCCTATCACTGATCGACACATAATACCACGTAATGACAAAGTGGAATGTTTTTTTTTATTTAGATATTTCTACAAATTAATTAAAAATGAAATAGCTGAAATGTCTTGCATCAACAAGTATTCAACCCCTTTTCTACAACGCTCCAAATTGACCTCAGGTGCATCCAATTTCCTTTGATTATCCTTGAGATGTCTCAACAACTTGATTGGAGTCCACCTGCGGCCAAATAAATCGATTGGACATGATTTAGAAGAAACACACCTTCCTATATAAGGTTCCACAGTTGACAGAGCATGTCGGAGCAGAAACTTCATCATGAAGTCCAAGGAACTGTCCGTAGAACTCCGAAATAGAATTGTGAGGAGGCATATAGATCTGGGGAAGGGTATAAAAACAATTTCTAGTGTTGAAAGTTCCAAAAGCACAGTGAGCTCCATCATTAGGAAATTGAAAGAATATGGAACGACCCAGACTCTTCCTACAGCTGGCCGTCCAACCAAACTGAGCAACTGAGCAAGAAGGACCTTGGTCAGGGTGGTGACCAAGAACCCAATGACCACTTTGACAGAACTACAGAGTTCCTTGGCTGAGATGGGAGAACCTGCTGGAAGGACAACAGTCTCTGCCGCACTTCACACATCTGGGCTTTATGTGAGTGGCCAGAAATTCCTGAGAAAAAGGCACGTTACAGCACACCTGGAGTTTGCAAAAACGTACGTGAAAGACTCTGAAGCATGAGGCAAAGTATTATGTGGTTTGATGAGACAAAAATTGAACTCTTTACCCTGATTGCAAAGCACAACGTCTGGTAGAAACCGAACACAGCTCATCACCCATCTAACACCATCCCTACCTTGAAGCATGGTGGTGGCAGCATCATGCTATGGGGATGCTTTTCAAAGGCAGGCACTGGGAGACTTGCAAGGATAGAAGGAACAATGAATGGAGCCAAGTGCAGGCAAATCCTTGAGGAGAACCTGCTTCAGAGTGCAAAAGGCCTCGGACTGTGGTGAAGATTTATGTTCCAATAGGGCAAGGACCTCAAGCATACAGCCAAAGCAACACTTGAATGGCTTCAGAACAAGAACGTAAAAGTCCTTTAGTGGCCCAGCCAAAGCCCAGACTTGAATCCCATCGAGAATCTGTAGAAAGACTTGAATGTTACTGTTCACCAACGCTCCAAATCCAACTTGACAGGGCTTGAGCAAATCTGCAAGGAAGAATGGAAGAAACTCTCCAAATCCAGATGTGCAAAGCTGATTGTGACATACCCAAGAAGACTCAAAGATGTAATCGATACTAAAGGCGCTTCTATGAAGTATGATTGTCATGATTGGGTATTATGTGTGGATCGGTGACAAAAAAAATCTCAATTTAGTCCACTTTTCATTCAAGCTGTAACACACCAAAATGTGAAAAAAGTCAAGGGGTGTGAATACTTTCTCAAGGCACTGCATGTTGTATGTCTCATATACTCCTTCAAGAGGATTTGACCCAGGAAGCTTAAACTTTCAGGAATTAATGAGGGCACTCTTATGTTGTGTCTGTGCAAGTTTCATCTGATTCCATCAAGTTTTGAAAAAAATCATTTGCCCATCTCGACACTTCCTTCCATTGGGGAGAGAGGGTGCAATTGAAATTATCCGAGCTAAATAACTACAATTTATTCTATTATATTTGCACATCACATAAGTAGTACGCATGTTTTTGTTTCATATTCGTAACCCGGGTTAATATTATTTTTGGGGTGTGATCAACACAGCGGTCTGTTGCCTATACACCACCCAAATAATGGTATGTGTCAAATGAACATGTTGCAGGTTTGGAATAAGATCACCACTATAACTGATGTTCTGCTATTGTATTAATAATAATAAACATAATAATATAGACACACATGCACACACACAATCACACACACACACACACACACACACACACACACACACACACACACACACACACACACACACACACACAGTGCCGATTAGGGAATTTGACTATAACCGATGAGAATAAAAAAATCTGCCGATTCCGATTATAAAATAATTAAATAATGACGTCATTTTGCACATTAAGTGTTTTTCGTGCTTGATATTAGTCAGGTTCACTATGTTAACAAATATAATTTCGTTCAAAATTTTGGTAGATTAGCAAAACTACATTTTTGGAATATTCAGAGCATGAGGAATCCAAAAATTAATGTTTACATTTGCGTAGACACCTTTGCGAAAATGACACTAAGGACAATGATGAAGATAGTCAGGTTCACTATGTTAACAAATATAATTTCTTTCAAAATTTTGGGATTAGCAAACCTATACATTTTTGGAATCTTCAGAGCATGGAGAATCTGAAAATCAATGTTGGCATTTGCACAGACACCTGCATGGCCGCCATTTTGGATTTTGAAAATGGCGGCCATAAAATACATATTTTGCGCGATCTCGGCTTCTAGTCAACCTAGAGACTTAATTAAATATGCTAATCCTATATTTTCTGGGTCAAGGAATCCAATAAAGGCCTCAAAATAGTGCTCAGGATTATAGAAAAGCAACAAACAAAGGTAATTGAAAACCATTGTCTTTATATTTGTGATATAACTGTATTACATAATACATGATATTGCAAGTCCTTTGAAGTTATAGGTTGTTATAGGTTGTTATAGGTAGTATCAGATTGAACTATAAGTCCTATACACAGGATCTACAAGGTCTATACCGTTCAGGAATATGCTTTTACAGATCTTCATCACTGTCCTGAGTGTCATTTTCGCAAAGGTGTCTACGCAAATGTAAACATTAATTTTTGGATTCCTCATGCTCTGAATATTCCAAAAATGTATAGTTTTGCTAATCTACCAAAATTTTGAACGAAAAAACAGTGAACCTGACTATATGTGCCATGCCCGGTTTGATGTATTGACGTTATTGAATGGCTGTGAATCGATACATATTAAATCCGTTCTCTAACGATTGGTTCATCAAACAGAAAGAACAGCATTCTGTTGTTTTAAAAATGAACAATGAGCTATCCTGTGCGGAAATGGACATTACCATGAAGCAGCATTAGGAAGGAAGGAAGGAAAGGAGGGAGGAAGGAAGGAAGGAATGAACGAGGGAAAGAATAAGGAATGAGGGCAGGAAGGACAACAGGGTGGCGCGCCAGCAACCCTCGATATTGGGTTTGTTTATGGCCCCGTTCAAATCATGAATGGAGTTGATGAGAGAAAGAATCAGCGGCGAAATGCAAGTGATGGGCACTATAATGGACGCGATTAAGGGGGAAATCAAACGTGAGATGGGCGAAGCGATGGGCATGGAAATGGCGCATGCTCGGGAAGAGTTGAAGTAGAGTGAGGGGAGAGATCGGGAATGTGAAGGAAGTGGAAGGACTCATACAGGGGTAGAAGGACTGACGATACGGCAAAATGAATGAAACACACAGATTAATGAAAATACCGACACAATAAAATGATTGAAAAATACCCAGAGGGAAACCAAGGGGCACCTGAGAGCCATAAAGAGGCGAAATCACGTGAGATTGCTCCAGGGCACATCAGTAATTTATATATACTAGGGCATGCCCGTACTATATATATATCTAAAATTATATCCCCCCCTCTATTTACATGAAATGGTTTGGTTCATGAAATGTTTTGGTCCATTCGCAACGCCAAAGCGAACGGCGAACGCTTTACATGAAATGGTTTGGTTCATGAAATGTTTTGGTCCATTCGCAACGCCAAAGCGAACGGCGAACGGCTTGCGAGTACAGTGACAATCCCCCCCCCCCCTCTATTTACATGAAATGGTTTTAATTAGTTTTAAAACATAGTTTAACGCCAACATATGGCATGCCCGTACCCGTACTATCCGTAATGGCGCACGCTCTCACAGGAGCTCCGGAAGGTCGCATATCGCAGGAAAGCGAAAGAATCGCAAATTAGTTTTAATTAGTTTTAAAACATCGTTTAACGCCAACATAGCGCCAACATAGTTTGCCGACGGGAAATAAATGAATACGCTCTCAAATGTGCCATCCGAGGCAGAGTCTGTTCGCCACGTTCGGCACACGTGATAGCTCGCTGCTCTCTGATTGGTTGAATCGTTTTTTGGACATAGCTCGGTAAGTAATTGTCCGATTAATATGAAACCTTGAAAAGGCACATCCTCGGGTCCCCAGCAATATACCTGGCAAGTTTAAAGTATATCGGACCCGTGGTTGTCGAGAAACAGCGGTCACAGACAAACAAACAAACAAACAAACAAACACACATACAGAGATTACTGGAATTATAGATAGATTAATCTACTATATAAGAGGTGTGTGTGTGTGTGTGTGTGTGTGTGTGTGTGTGTGTGTGTGTGTGTGTGTGTGTGTGTGAAAATGTATCCTTGCCCCAAAACCCTCTTGACCTCCATAATATGCCCCATTCAGAACACTTCTTCTCTGTGTGTGTCGCCATCTTTCTCAGAAATGGCTGAACGGATCTTCGTCAAAATTTCAGATGTTCATCAGTGAGTGCTTGGAAGTGTTTTAGGGGGGGGGGGGAAACTTTTTGAAAAAAAGAGTTCGTTTTAAAAAATGGCTCGGTAGTGCCTAGGCCTTTTTAAATTAATGACAGTTACAGTCACGTGAAAAAGTAAGTACACCTCACGTAAAGTTTTGACTTTTTCAACATATTTCAACATACAGCTATTTGATCTTCATTTCAACAATATTGATAGATAAAGGTGATATTTTAGGAGTCGCGGAAGGCGAGAGAACGAGGCCATTCGTAGGGTTCGAAGATGGTTTATTGTAACAGCAAGATCCAGCACACTAAACTCGAACGGAAGTCGGCATGCTTATATAAAGCCAAAAGCCCTCTTCGGAGGGCGTGGCTCCGGCAACCGCGCGTGCGTCACGTCCGCACAACCACAAGTCCAACAGGCCCGTGCACGTGTATTATGCCCAAATAAGGTAATCACATAAGGTAACCGCCACATGCGGTTACCTGCACATAAGGTAACCGCCACATACGTCCCCCCAGAATGCACTCCACGGGCCTATGCGTAGGCCGAGGCGACCGAGGGGCTGGGCAAGTCCTCGGGGGAGGCTGCCGAGGTTCCTCGCGGGCCACCCGAGGTTGCAGGTCGCGGGTGCAGTGCCGAGAAGGCTCGAGCGGTGCACGCGAAAAGCGGGTGAGCCAACCGAGGGGCTGGTCAAGGCCTCGGGGGAGGCTGCCGAGGTTCCTCGCGGGCCTCCCGAGGATGCAGGGTCGGAGAAGTAGTTGCGGTTGTAGTTGTAGTTGCGCGAGGGTGACGAAGCGGCCATGCCGCTAACGTCAGCGCGCGCGGAGGTGACGAAGCAGCCGTTCCGCCAACGTCAGTGCGCGCGAAGGTGACGAAGCAGCCGTGCCTTCGGAGGGTCTTGGAGTAGGCTCGCCCCTCCGGTCGTAGAGGAGGAGCCGAGCGCGGTGCGCGAACCTCATAGTCATGGCCGTCGTCGTTGCCGAAACTCCGGCATTTCGAAACCGCGTTCGAAACTGCGCCCGAAGCCGTGCGGGAGAAGCCGGCGTCACCAGCTTAGGTGGCTTCCCTGGTGAGGGCGCGCTTGCCGTGTTCGTTTGCAGCCCCCGAATCCGTTCGGGGGCAGCCGGGGGTCACCAGTTTAGGAGTCGCGGAAGGCGAGAGAACGAGGCCATTCGTAGGGTTCGAAGATGGTTTATTGTAACAGCAAGATCCAGCACACTAAACTCGAATGGAAGTCGGCACGCTTATATAAAGCCAAAAGCCCTCTTCGGAGGGCGTGGCTCCGGCAACCGTGCGTGCGTCACGTCCGCACAACCACAAGTCCAACAGGCCCGTGCACGTGTATTATGCCCAAATAAGGTAATCACATAAGGTAACCGCCACCTGCGGTTACCTGCACATAAGGTAACCGCCACAATATAATAAAACAAATATCATGAAACATTTACATTTTGTAGTCCATTGAATGATTTAAATAAACATAAATGCAAATTTCGCATGTGGAAAAAGTAAGTACACCCTTGTCTCTAATAGGTGGTATTGTTGTTGGAACCCATCTGTGGATCGGTCCCATCGGCCGATGGGTCTGACCCGTTTGCGGATCCGCAAATGGGCGACCCATCTGTGGATGCACGAGAAATGACAATGCAGACCCATCGCTGGTCTACTGGTCTACTTCTGGTCTGGTCTACTTCGCTATTTCGCTGGTGTACTTCTACTTCTGGTCTACTTCGCTGGTGGCACTGGCAGACTCAGCTCTCCATTGTTTATATAGCAAATCCTGGCATGCCTTAATCACCCCAAAGCTAAAGATGAAGTTGTGGCTTTGTAATCGGGGCATTGTCAATTATATAAACACAATAACGCATTATGTGATTCTATGAGGCCCTCAGTGTGATTCTATGAGGCCCTATGTGATTATATGAGGCCCTCAGCGATGGGTCTGACCCGTTTGCGGATCCACAGATGGGTCGCCCATCTGCAGATCCGCAAACGGGTCAGACCCATCGGCCGATGGGACCGATCCACAGATGGGTTCCAACATTGTCCCCTTTGGCAGAAACAACCTCAAGTAGGCATTTCTTATAACTGTCTACCAGTCTCTGACATTGACTGGGAGAAATTTTTGCCCACTCCTCCATGCAGAATTCTTTCAGCTGTGCGATGTTTAAGGGGTTTCTTGCATGTACAGCTCGTTTCAAATCCCCCCACAACATCTCGATGGAATTTAGATCCGGGCTTTGACTTGGCCATTCCAGAACCCTCCATTTCTTTCTTTTCAGCCATTCCTTGGTGGATTTACTGGTATGTCTAGGGTCATTGTCATGTTGCAAGGTCCACCTTCGGATGAGCTTCAACTTTCCGACAGATGGCCTCACATTATCCTCAAGCACCCTCTGGTACAATGACGAATTAATAGTGGATTATATGATGGTGAGCTGCCCAGGCCCTGATGCAGCAAAGCTGCCCCAAACCATAATATTTCCAACACCATGCTTTACAGTTGGTATCAGGTTCTTGCGGTCAAATGCTGTCTTTGGTTTTCGCCAAACATGTCTTCTGGTACTGTGGCCAAATAGCTCTACCTTTGACTCATCTGTCCAGAGCACATTGTTCCAGAAGTGCTGGTCTTTGCATATGTGTTCATTGGCAAACTTTAGTCTTGCCCTGATGTTCTTTCTGGACAGCAAAGGTTTCCTCCTGGCACACCTCCCATGTAGATCAAATTTGTGCAGCCTCTTTCTCATGGTAGACTCGTGCACTTTGACATCAACAGTGGCAAGAGCTACCTGTTGGTCCCGTGATGACATTCTGGGGTTCTTCGAGACTTCTTTCAGCATCTTGCGGTCTGCTCTCGGGCTGAACTTGCTGGGGCGACCTGGCCTGAACAAGTTGGCAGTTGTTTGGAATCTTCTCCACTTGTAGATGATTTTCCGGACAGTCGAATGATTGATTTCAAATTGTTTGGATATCTTTTTAAATCCCTTCCCAGATTCGTAGGCATCTATAACCTTCTTTCTGAAGGCCTCAGAGAGCTCTTTTGATCTAGGCATGGTGACGCCGCACACTTCAACAACAAAAAGCAAACCAAACTAAATGTCTGAGGTTTAAATAAGACAGGTTCCTCCAAGATCCTCTCTAACAATGTTCTAATAATTTGCACCTGAGCTGGTGCACCTGATTCTAATTTAGGTATTTGAAGGAGTGATAAATGTAGGGGTGTACTTCCTTTTTCCACATGCGAAATTTGCATTTATGTTTATTTAAATTATACAATGGACTACAAAACGTAAATGTTTCATGATATTTGTTATATTATATCACCTTTATCTTTCAATATTGTTGAAATGAAGATCAAATAGCTGTATGTTGAAATATGTTGAAAAAGTCAAAACTTTACATGGGGTGTACTTACTTTTTCACCTGACTGTATATATTGTTGTAAAAACCAGAGATACAACATTGTCTCAGATCATGAGTTTAATTCTGAAGCGATCTCTAGCAATACCTGTAAAGAAATCCAGCAAGCATCATATTAATATTCAGCATTCATAGGAATCAGTAATGGGTTTGCAAACTAGCACAAGCAAGCCTGGAACAAAGTGATTATATGCACCATCTATTTATGCACCACAACATCCAATAAATGTCACAGGAATGATCGTAGTGTTGACTGTCCGAGTTCTTATAACAGCCGCGCAGTGGATGGAAGTCGTATGACACCTGAGTTCAAACTTAGACACAATTTTACAACAGTCTCCCTGGCGTTAAAACTACACTACCCCTAGTGGTGGAAACCAAGCTAGCAAGCTGTAGCAGTATCGAACCTTCAGTTCGCACGAGTCCATGTCAGTCCCAGCCATAACGATCGGGGCAGCGAATTTCTCTTCCGGCGCGCGTTTGATCGGCATCAGGAGTTTCAACCGCGAGGCCAAACTCCCCCGCATCGAGATAACTGCCTAACTCGGGTGACGGCGGTGGCACCACAAGGCCGTCCAGATCGGGCGCTTGCGGAGGTGGGGTTGATGGTGAATTCCTACTCAACAGATTCCCCGGGTTGAGTTCCGGCCCAACAGCATCCCCGCATGGGGCAAGATGACGCACCGAGATTGTAGACACATCCATTTGGCAGCAGCACTCGAGCATGCTCGGGGTTGGCTTGGAGAATATGAACCTTGTCGATGAGCGGATCATATTTACTTGAACGGACTGCGCGTTTGAGGAAAACTGGTCCGGGCTCAGCAAGCCAGCCTGGCAAAGGATGGATACCACCTGAACGATGCGAGTAATGAAACATACGGTCGTGTGGAGTTTGATTAGTAGCGGTGCACAATAAAGTACTGATCGAGCTTAACGCACCGGGTACTATCCAGGCCCATCGGTCCAGTCCTAGTCTGCAGGACTTAAGGCCCAGAGTAATGGCCTTCCATATAATGCCATTAAATCGTTCCACCTGTCCGTTCGCCTGTGGCCTGTATGGAGTAGTATAGCTAGAAGCGATATTGCGCTGGAGCAAGAAGGTTCTCACATCCTGGGACAAAAACACCGCTCCTCGATCGGTGTGTATGTAGGCCGGATTCCCAAACATAGAAAACAAATACTGCAGACACCGGATAACCATCGCAGCGGACATATCACCGCATGGGAAAGCAAAAGGGAATCTGGAGAACTCGTCAACTATTGTGAGAAGATAACGAGAACTACCCGAAGCCGGTATGGCTGGATAAGCCGGTAGACACGAAGCCGGCAGGGGCCCTTTGAAGTCTATCGCCAATCTCTCCCATGGCCGAGTAGCCTAGATCAGCGTACCCATTTGAGGGTTGTAGAACGAGGTTTGAGTTCAGCACAAACGGATCAAGTGTGACATAGCTGACGAATGTCCGCAATAGAGTAGGGCAAATTGTGGCTGCGCACATAGTGAGCTAAACGCATCACACCGGGATGGCACAAGGATTCATGAAGAACATGCAGATCCTCAAAGGAGGTGAGACCTGCACACACCACTGGTCGTGATAATGCATCCGCCGCGAGATTATCCCGCCCTGGGCGATACCTGATAGTGTAGCAATAATCGGCTAATTCAATCCTCCATCGAGTGATTTTCTCGTTCTTAATGCGCTGAGCATGGTGTGTGTCGTACAGGAAAGCGACACTTTGCTGATCAGTGATGATCTCAAAATGTTTGCCAAGCAAATATGGCCGCCAGCACCGGATAGACTCAACTATGGCGTACGCCTCCTTTTCGACAGACGAGTGCCGTTTCTCTGTGAAGGAGAGAGTCCTTGAAAAGAAGGCCACAGGTTGCCCCCCTTGAGAGAGCGTGGTAGCTATCGCATGGTCCGACGCATCGCTTTCCAAAACAAAGGGCTTGTTTTCATCTATAGACGACACAGCGGCGCCAGCTATGTCTGACTTCAGGCCATGGAAGGCGACCTTGGCGGCGTGACACATGGGGGACTCTTTGCAATCGACAAGAGCACGAAGTTTCTCAGAAAAAATTTGACCCCACTTTGAATAATGGGCGAATAGCCCGAGAGCACGCTTCAAAGAAGCATGATCATGTGGCGGGGCCATGTCGAGCAAGGGTCGCAGTCGCTCCTTGTCCGGGGTGATAGTGCCTTGGGTCACGGTGTACCCCAGGAGATCTATCATTCGAGTGGAATAGTGACATTTAGCTTCGTTCAGAGTCAGGGCTCCTTGTCCGGGGTGATAGTGCCTTGGGTCACGGTGTACCCCCGGAGATCTATCGTTCGAGTGGAATAGTGACATTTAGCTTCGTTCAGAGTCAGGCGGTACTTGCGCGCAACCTTGAGGAAGCGCTTCAGATTAGCATCATGATGAGCTTGATCGTACCCACAAACCATGAGATTATCCAGGTAAACAAAGACATCTGTTAAATGTTCATTAGCAATGATGTCATCCATGGCCCTTTGGAAGCATGAACCCTATTTGTGACCCCAAAAGGTAAACGAGTGAACTGATACAACCTCTGCCCAGATTCAAACCCAGTGTAGATGTGATCGGCCTCAGGGATTGGAATCTGATGATACGCGCTGCGGATATCTAAAGTACTGTATACCGAGTACTGCACTACCTGTTGGACCAGAGAATCCAATCCCAGGAGTGGGTAGGCGTCCAATTGCGTAAACCAATTAATTGTCTCCGAGTAGTCGATTACCATGCGTTTGCGGTGATTTTCGGTCTGAACTACCAAAACTTGGGCTCTTCAAGGCGATCGACTAGGTTCGATTATGCCCTCCTTTAGAAGTCGCCCAGTCTCCTCAGCAATGAATTGAGTGTCAGCCCGTGAATAGCGTCGCAATTTAATGGCAACTGGGGTACAGTCAGGAGTCAAATTGGGAAACAGCAACAGTGGTTCAATTTCTATCCCTGCCAGAGCACACACATCAAGAGTATCATCACCACCAAATTCCATTTCCAATCGACCATGCCGACGGAGAAAATCGTGTCCTAGAAACACTTCTGCACATAATGCTGGTAAGACCATTAAATGCACATCCGGAAACATTTGGCCATTGATCACAAGCTTCAGCCGGCATTCTCCTTGAGTACGTATCCAGAGTCCTTGGGAAGCCATGAAAATTTGGCATGTTGTCCCGAGAATCGGCCAGCCATGCTTCTGAACGAGTCGCATATCGACATAGCTATCAGTAGACCCGTGTCGATTAAGGCGTTTGCAATTCGTCCCTCAATCATAATTGGAATAACAGCTTTGGACAGTCCAGGTGGCCCGGTAGTCGTCGAGTCATCCAGAGGGGGCACTCGAGCCACGCGCGTGGGCCCGACGCCAGCCAGTGTCGAACGTGGAGCCGATCGAGCCCCGGGCAATGAAAGGATCCCTGTCAATGGCGTTCGAGACGCACGAGGCACCGATTGTCTCATCGGCAAGTTGATCCTAGTCAAGGTTGCGTGAGTTGCATGGGGCCCACACGGGGAGGTGATCCCAACATAGGCCACGCGGGGCGCCGATTGTCTCTCGGGCGGTGAGAGAATCACAGCCAAAGTCGAGCGAGTTCGCCGGCCCCGTGACGAGCGACAACCCTTTGCAAAATGTCCTTTCCGTGAGCACGAGTGACACGTCGCTTCTCGGGCCGGACAAACTGACCTTAAATGATCCCGGTTCCCGCAGAAGAAGCACTTAGTGTTACTTCCGGAAGATGGAGCGGCAGCGGCGGCGGCTGTCACGCTCGTGCCGGGAGCCTCGAGAGTGTCCGTTGTCCCTGATTCCAGCGGAGGTTCAGCATCCATCAGCTCCGGGATAGTAGCACTCCCCGGTCGTGTCGCCCCGGTTAAACCCGCAGTGACGTATGGACGATCGTATGCTTCCGCTTGTGCCTGTGCTTCTTGGTACACGAGTGATAATTCATGAGCCCTTTTCAGCATCAGATCCGTTGTTTCCAGCAATCTTTGTCGTATTATAGGCAAGTGAAGCCCCGAAACAAAAGAGTCATGCATCAAATCGTCACACACTTGTTCGTGTGTCCGTACCTCTGTCGGGCAGTCCTTTGCTAATCGGCGGAGGTCCTGGACGAAGTGGTCGATGGACTCCGACGGGTCCTGTCGTCGTGACGCGAGCAGGTATCGGGTGTAGACCATGCTCCGAGTCTTGATGTAGATTCGACGTAATTCTGCCTCGGCAGCGACGTACGTGCCGCACTGAGATATGTACTCGAAAACATTATGGGACACGTGGCAATTCAGGACCGCGAGCTTGGTCGTGTCCGTGAGGTCCTCCTGGACACCCAGGTAGCTTGCCAGCAGACTGAGCCAGTGCTTGAGCTGCTCAGGCGAGTCCGGCACCTGAGTATCCACTCCGAAGATCGGGACAAGCATCAGCTTATGTGTCATGTCATTCTCGTTCAGGACAAGAGAAGGATTCAGAATTAATTGTTGTAAAAACCAGAGTTACAACATTGTCTCAGATCGTGAGTTAAATTCTGAATCGATCTCTAGCAATACCTGTAAAGAAATCCAGCAAGCATCATATTAATATTCAGCATTCATAGGAATCAGTAATGGGTTTGCAAACTAGCACAAGCAAGCCTGGAACAAAGTGATTATACGCACCATCTATTTATGCACCACAACATACAATAAATGTCACAGGAATGATCGTAGCGCTGACTGTCCGAGTTCTTATAACAGCCGCGCAGTGGACGGAAGTCATATGACAGCTGGGTTCAAACTTAGACACAATTTTACAACATATATAAGTACACATTCGCATAAATAAATACAAAACAATCACCAGACATTTGAATACAAATAAATCAAACAATTCTGGAAGTGTACGAAGTTGGTAGTAATAGTATGGCAGATAGGTGCAGGAATTGTGCCTTTTTTTTTTTTTTTTTTTTTTGTATACAAGATCGAGGCTCGTGAAAGAGCGAACATTAATCACACAGAAAGACAAACAGACACATAAAACAAATAACATCGGGAGCGGTAGACAAGATGGGGAGAGAGGGGGAAGGACACAAACACAACATTTGAGAGCAGGGACCGAGAGACATGGAGACATCGAGAGATCTGTGGGAGGGAGAGGGCTTTGGGGGGAGGCATGTGAAGGGGGGGAGGCATGTGAAGGGGGGGGGGAGTGGGAGAGGTATAAACATATGGACACTGGCAGGATTTCCAGGAAAGAAGTTGGAATTTCAAACAAGGTGGATCTGGGGTGAATTAGTGGGGGTAGAAAAGATCAAGGTTATGGATGGGGGAAGATAAGAGATGGTGGTGAACAGCTGTTTTAAAGACCTGGAGGGAGGAGAGGGATTGATGGGAGTGTGGGAGTTTGTTCCACAGGCGGGAGAAAAGAGGAATGAAAGAGTGAAGGTGAGCAGAGAGCCGAGATTTCGGCAGTTTAACCATCAGAGGGTTGCTGGCAGATCTTGTGCGACCTGTAGGAATATTTGGGGGACAGAGCACAGAGAGAGCTGGGGGAGCAAGGCCGGAGAGGAGTCGGTAGAAGACAGAAAGGCCACCTACCTGCCTGCGGTGAGTGAGTGAAAGGCCCTCAGAGATAGCTTCATCGCGGGAGATTCCAATGATTTTGAAAGCTTTGGATTCAACAGCGTGAAGCCGAGCCAGGTGTGAGGCAGGAGCACCAGCCCATAGGGGAGAACAGTATTCCATTGAGCTGCGGATGAAAGCCTTGTATGTGGTGAGGAGCTCAGGTGTGCCGAGGAAGGACTTCGCACGACGGAGGATGCCCAGTCGGCGACTGGCTTTGGAGGCCAGCTTGGAAATGTGGTTTTCCCAAGAAAGATCATGGCAGATAGTGAGACCCAAAAGCTTGAGTGACAGAACTTCTTGGAGAGGATTGTTGAGAAAGTAGATGGGAGGGTTGTCCAGTCGATCTTTTCGGAGAGACATAGTAAGAGAGTGAGATTTGTCAGGATTGAAAGACATGTTCCACTTGTTTGACCAGTCTGTGATTTTGTCCAGGTCTTCAGAGAGTGAGGAGGCTGCAGACTGCCGATCTGAGGGAAGAGGAATGGAGCGGCAGAGAGTGGAGTCATCAGCAAAGAGATAGAGAGGATTTTCCAGAGAGTCGGAGAGATCATTGATAAAGACCAGAAAAAGCACAGGGCCCAGCACACTTCCTTGGGGAACTCCAGCCTGAACAGGAAGGGGAGATGAGAGAAATCCATTCAGGGCCACACGTTGACTACGACCAGAGAGGAAGTCCGCAAGCCATGCATGGAGATTTCCATGGATACCATAGGAGGAGAGTTTGGTGAGCAGAGCTGGGTGCCAGACCGTATCAAAGGCCCGTGATATGTCAAGGGAGACAGCTCTGATTTCCTGTTTGGCATTGAGGACCTCCATCCATTGTTGAGACAGCAGAAGCAGCATGTCCAGAGTAGAGTGACCTGGTCTGAAACCAAATTGATGATCAGAGATCAAGCCATTGGAGAAGAGGAAAGATTTCATATCCGAAGCAATGATGGATTCCATGACTTTGCTGATAATTGGGAGCAGGCTGATTGGTCTGTAGTTGCAAGGATCTGTTTTTGCACCTTTTTTGTGTAAAGCGGTAATGTTAGCTGATTTCCAGGATGCTGGCAGATGACCTTGAGCAAAAGATAGGGTGAAAAGAACAGAGAGAGGGTGAGATAGAGCGGCAGAGCAGGATTTTAGGACCCGTGGGCTGATGCCGTCTGGTCCAGTTGCAGAATCAGAGTCGAGGTTTGACAAAAACTCCTCCACCTTGTCAGGAGAGAAGGACACAGAGTCCAGGAGCAGTTGGGTTCGACTGGGAAAGGTGGGAACAGAGAGAGATGGGTTTGGGACTAAGGATTTCGAGGCGAACACAGAGTTGAGGCATTCGGCTTTGTCACGTGCGATGTCAACTGTGTGGCCATTTGAGGTAAGGGAGGGGATGGAGGGGGAACAAACACCAGAAACGGATTTGACCAGACACCACCAGGATTTGGAGGAAGGAGACAGGTTTGAGAGTTCATTCTTGAGTGAGGAGAGATAGTGCTTCCTGGCACTCCTGAGGGTAGACACACACTTGTTCCGAGCTTGGTGGAAGGAACTGAGATTTCCTTCAGTTGGATTAGCCTTCCAAGAGGCAAAGGCAAGTTGTTTCAGGGCAACTGCCTCACCACAAGATTCAGTGTATCATGGACGGGAGGAAGGGTAAGACAATTGAAGGCGAGATGGGATAAATCTGTGCATGAGAGAGATCAGTTTGCTTTGGAAGAATTCCCAGGAAGATTTGATGTCAGAGGCAGTGGAGATGGGAGACCAATCCAGACGATTGATGGCTGCTTGAAGACCGTCCCAGTCGGCCTGAGTGAAATGCCAGACTCGTCGACGCTGAGGAGGCTCTCTGAGAATGGCCAGAGAGATGTCCACTTTGACAAGCACATGATCAGAAGAACCGATTGGAGCAGAAGAAGAGCAGCAGACATTAGCAGGGAAGTTTGTCAGCACCAAGTCTAGAAGAGAAGATACTCCATTGGCTGAGATCCGGGTCGGGAAATTGACAGATTGTGTCAATCCCAGTGAGTCACAGAAGTCCTTTGCTGAGGTGCCATGACTGGTGAGAGAGGAACCCACACCCAACCAGGTGGCATGATGACAGTTGAAGTCACCACATATGAGGAAGAGAGAGTTGGGATGAGTGGATAGAAGTTGGTCCATGTTGTCCGACAGAGAAATGTAAATGGAGTCATCACTGTTTGGGGGACGGTACAGAACACATATGAACAAAAGGTGGGAGCGGAGAGGAAGCCGTAACCAGAGGTACTCCTGCGGGTGAGGAGGAAAGAGAGCAGTGCAAGGAGAGTGAGGAAGAGAGTTTTTGACAAAGATAGCCACCCCACCACCAGGCCGAGGCTCAGGTCTATCATACCGGAGGAGGGAGTAACCAGGAAGAGATATTAAGGAATCAGAGACATCTTGAAGGAGGAAAGTCTCTGTTAAGCAGATCAAGTCTGGATTGTCAGAAGCAACCTGTATGGAGAGATCAGTCAGGTTTGAGCGAAGGCCCCGGATGTTTGAGGTCCATACCGTTAATGAAGAGAGAGGGGGAGCATCGGGTACAGGACAGGGGAGGGGAGGAGTAGGGTAAGATGAGGAAGAGAGGGGGAGGTAGGGAGAGCAGTTGATAGTGTTTCAGATGTTGCAGAAGAGTTCCAAGAAAGGGAAGGATGAGGAGGATGAAAGGTTTGATGGTGAAGGGATGCGGCACAGTGAGGGGTTGTTTGAGGGGGGGCAGAGGAAAGTAGAAGGTTTGGGGGGGGTGGAGGTATGAGATAGAAGGGAGACGAAGTGGGGAGGAGGCAGCTTGGAGGAGGAGGGGGGAGGAGAGAGAATTGGAGAGGAATGGTATGGGGGGAGAATTGAATGGGAGGGATTGGGGGGGAGTTTTGAAGGGGAGGAGTGAGGGGGGAGTTTAGGAGGGGAGGGGCAAGGGGGGAGTTTTGGAGGGAAGGGGCAAGGGGGGAGATCAGGAGTGGAGGGGCAAGTGGGGGGATTAGGAGGGGAGGGGCAAAGGGGGAGTTTAGGAGGGGAAGGGCAAGGGGGGAGTTCAGGAGTGGAGGGGCAAGGGGGGAGTTTAAGAGTGGAGGGGCAAGGGGGAAGTTTCGGAGTGTAGGTGCAAGGGGGGGATTTGGATGGGAGGGGCAAGAGGGGAGTTTAGAAAGTGGATGATTAATGAAAGACGAACATTGATAACAAATTGGGTTTGTTGTGATTTTCAAGTTAGCAATCCGATTCAGAACGATGGAGGAGGGATGGAATGAATGTGAATTTAGACCATGTAGTGAGGGAGACGTATAAGATATTGAATTTCTTTTTTTTGAAGTGGAATGAGTTGGAGAGGAAATTGAGAAAAGCCTTTTAAATAGGAAGAAAAACAGCGTGTTGTAATATACCACTGAATAAAACACAGAAGGGGAAAGGTTAAACATATTTAAATAATATTTAAACAGAACTATGAACAATCTTATATGCACAAAAATACCAACGGGGGGAGAGCTGAGAGGGACCACCACGAGTCACGTGAACAGGGCAAACGGTGGATGGCAAGGAGATAATGGGGGTGGGGCGAACAGCACACCTGGACAGAAAATACAGGATGAGACAACAGTACACGTGGAGAAAAGAAAATAAATGTTTTTGTTTTTTTTGTTTTTTTTTGGGGGGGGGGGGGGGTGGGGATTTAGAACGTTAGACAGTATTATGTTCGGGGTAGAAGGGAAAAAACCAAGAGCCAAGCAAAACACGCTTAAGTTAACAAAACACCGACGGGGGTACAACTACAAGGCCACACACGAGGAGCAGAACACGATTAATTAATTACGAGTTACAGGAAATTCAAACCAAAACTAACTATAATCAAACAATATCGCATGGACGATAAAATAACGAGTTGAAATTTGACAATCTATCTGGGGACAAATTGATGATACAAGCATGGCATTTGGCACACAGAGTATGTCCGAAGAAAGATATTTGGCTATAGCGCCATTGCAGGTTAGTCCTTTTTTGAAAAATGGCCGCCATTGTTGTCACAGGACAATCAAGTATCTCATCTCTCAATCCAAAGAACCTCTTCATCCTAGCTTCAAATGGAAAAACTGCAAATGTTGTATATCCCAATCACTAGCCTCTGCAATAATACTATCACGCGAATACCCTCGGTTAAGACCGTGGGATCGCGGATAGCCTGAACGAGCTTTAACTCCGAGGCGACGATCAATTGCGGATTTGACTAAACAAGCACGGGAGGAAGAAGGGGAAGAGGAAGAAACGGGAATTTATCTGACGCGATCTGAGCAGTCTTCAACCCTGCAAATTAATCTCACACGAACACGGGATGTGGAATGAAAGGGAAAGTAATAAAAGGGTTTATTCAAAATAAATATCCGGACAGGGAAATGTGATGATCAATAACTACGATTCCTAAATGGGGATCCCGCACACCTCACTTCACATACAAGTACAGGGGAAATGAGTAAAATAAAAGAATCGTTGTGTTTGCGTTTGTGGACGCGAGCTTATCTGTCTCTGGATGTGTAATGTCTGTCATCCAATGCGGCTCCGGTTGGCACGAAGAAAGGCCTCGATGTGCCCCCGTTCGCGCACTGCTAGGCCCACGTCTGCCAGTGCATGGCAAGCCTCATGTCCCCATGCGAAGCGAGTGAGCAGGCGTGCAACCCGCCTCCGCAGCCGTGCAACATCCTCCTCGGGTTCGGCACGGCCCTCCGATGCACCCAACGTTCGTGGTGGGCGAGTCGCAGATTAAGGGACCAAATGAGCAGGGTGAGGGCGGAAGGAAGGTTGAGAAGGCAGAAGCCAAAGCGAGAAGGGAGGTCGAGACGGAGGTCTGGGCAGGATGGATCCAAAACGAGAAGGCCAAGGGAAGAAGAGAAGGGGGGGGGGGGAGCAAATGTCGATCGCTGACCCCTTGCTTTCACATCCAGCACAAGAGAGAGAAAATGTCGGCTTCTCTCCACTTATATCAAAACCCTTCAGCCAATCAGCTCGCTCCTCCTGGTGGTGGGCATGGCCTCAGCCTGCCTGATCGATGTTCCATCGCCATGGTGGCGTACTGCGCGGCCGCTGCCTGCTTGTCTTTCCGGTCAGTTTTATCGTAAGGGAGGGGATTTAATTAATGTGTGCACTAAGGGCCTATCTAAGTGTCTATAAGAGTGCGTTGCCATAAAGGACACAGGTATGATCACCAGGTCTGACACACAGGGGTCTTATCTTAGTCTCTACAACTATTTAACATGCCCCGCCCCTTTGTGTCGGGGCCAAAAGATATGCACTTATTCCGACAAACCGCCTAAACATAGAACTTATTACAGGTGAGGTTCCCTATCACGACAGCCGGACACCTACATATGCAGAATGGTATACCTGGATCTAGATATTCCCCTCTACCCCAAATTCGTAACAATACAATGAGGTCATGAGGATATATATATCAAGGTAAAATGATGATTTGACATTTGTGATGGATTCTGATTTGGATGTAATTGATTTTTTCCATTATAGGAGTATTTGCCCTCATTTCAAATACTAGGGCATGCCCGTACTATATATATATCTAAAATTATATCCCCCCCCTCTATTTACATGAAATGGTTTGGTCCATTCGCAAAGCCAAAGCGAACGGCTTGCGAGTACGGTGACAATCCCCCCCCTCTATTTACATGAAATGGTTTGGTCCAAAGCGAACGGCTTGCGAGTACGGTGACAATCCCCCCCCCCCCCCCCCCTCTATTTACATGAAATGGTTTGGTCCAAAGCGAACGGCTTGCGAGTACGGTGACAATCCCCCCCCTCTATTTACATGAAATGGTTTGGTCCAAAGCGAACGGCTTGCGGAGTTTGGTAAAGAAATCGCCATAGCGTGCACAAACGCGCAGGAAAGCGAAAGAATCGCAAATTAGTTTTAATTAGTTTTAAAACATAGTTTAACGCCAACATAGTGCCAACATAGTTTGCCAACGGGAAATAAATGAATACGCTCTCAAATGTGCCGTCCGAGGCAGAGTCTGTTCGCCACGTTCGGCACACGTGATAGCTCGCTGCTCTCTGATTGGTTGAATCGTTTTTTGGACATAGCTCGGTAACTACTTCTCCGATTAATATGAAACCTTGAAAAGGCACATCCTCAGGTCCCCAGCAATATACCTGGCAAGTTTCAAGTATATCGGACCCGTGGTTGTCGAGAAACAGCGGTCACAGACAAACAAACACACAGACACACAGAGATTACTGGAATTATAGATAGATGTTAATGTTTATTTTTCTCTTGAGCAACGCCAGGTACTCCAGCTATAAACACGAATATACTTAACTCGGCGTACAAATACAACTTTGTCTGGGGGGTAACATCGGCTATGTGGCCGCAGCCTAATGCGAGGGTGTGGGGGACCAGGAGAGGGGCGTAAATTCTCTATGTAAATGTGTACCGTGTAGCACCACCTGGTTATGATAGCAGACGGTATTACAATTTCTTTTTTTACCTGGGCAACACTGAGGTTAAAGCACTCTTTGCATGGGTAATTTTTTTCTCCTTCTCATCCACCCCCCACACCCCCTCCCCCAAAAGATGTAAATGTAGTATATCCTTCCCCTTCCTCTCCCCTCACCTCTCGCATCCCTCACCCTCCCACTCCCTTCCGCACCCCTCCCTCTCCTGCCTCCTCCCCGCCCACCTGCCCGGCAGCGCCGGGTACTCCTGCTAGTAGAATATAAGACGCGTCATTTCGCTGATGGTAATACTAATCTTTGCATGTACTCATGAAAAAAATATTTAAAAAGCATTTTTTATTTGGATCACAAACTCCTGGGAGTTACCCAAATCCATCCTAGTTGGATTTATTGAAATCCGTTAATCTGTTCTAAAGTTATAACATGACAGACAAACAGACAGACAGACAGACACGGCTCCTTTGGCATGCACACACATGTGTGACACACACGCACATGCACTCATACATGCACACACATATATACAGATACACTTGCTGACTTGCACACACACACACACACACATACATACAATCATACATACTACACATACACACACACACACACACACACACACACACACACACACACACACACATATATACACAAACACTTGCACACACATACATACTGTTATGAATTTTGGGGTAGGGGCATATATAGATTTAGGTAGATCTGCATAGGTAGGTGCTCCGATGATCATGGGTAGCAAGAACCATCTCGATGTAAATAAGTAGAGGACCCGTCTAGCCCGTTTGTTCGGATTAAGGTGTATCTTCGTCCCCATTACGAGGAATGGGGCATGTTAAATCGTTTGAGGGTTTATGCTAATTCCTTGGTGTGTCATCCCCTCTGTGATTATTCCAGTGTCCCTCTATGGCAACACATCACACACACATTAATAAATACCCCGTCCCCCTCACAATGACTGACCGGAAAGACAAAAAGGAAGCGACCGCGTACTATGGTGCCATAGCAGGCAAACATCGATCAGGCAGGCTGAGAGCCACACCAAGGAGAACGTGTGATTGGTCGGGGGAGGGACAGAAAGCTTCCCCGTGATTGGGGGTAAGGAAGGTGAAGGACGTGCCACACTGATTGGCCACCAACCGATGACACCGCGGCCAATCATTGTGGAAGGTGCAAAACCACTACCTAGAAGCAGGTCGCTGGTTGGAAGAGAAGCGCCAGTGACGTGAGAAGGCGCGAAAGGGCACAAGGGAATGACGCACTGGTTGGCAGAGGGAGAGAGCTGACGTCAGCCGACGAGCAATAAAACAACTGGCTCGCCGACATTTCCTTCTTCTCGCTTAGTCTTCTTTCCTGCCTGGACCTCCCTTCTGCCCTTGCCTTTCTCCCCATTTGGACCTTTTCCTTTGCGAACCGTGAATTGCCTGCGTTACGACGGACGTTGGGGAAACGTTGGAGCACCGTCGATTCTCCTCCCTGGCGTTCACGTGCGAGCAAGGCTTGCCGCTGAGCAGGCGAGACCGGCGGGAGCAAGGTGTTCAGTGAGGCCTGATGGAGCACGAACACCGGAGCCTGGACGATTCCTGACAGACGCTACATCCAGAGACAGATAAGACACACCACACAACGTTTTATTTTATTCTCCATTCCCTTGTCTTATATTTGAAGTGAAGTGCGGGAGCACTCCATTGGAGGGGTTTAGTGGTTACCGGCATGTTCTTTTCCTGCCCTGACACCATATTAAATAAACCCTTGTATTATTTTCCCAACCAAATTTAAATCCGTTATCGTTTGTGAGTTCTTTTCAAAAGGTGAAGACATCGCAGACCATTAACGTAAGCGGCATTCTCTCCCAAACCCCCCTGCTCACGTATGATCCACAATTAATTGGAAACGCCTCATTAAGCTCGATTAGCCATCCGTGGCGTACTCTCGGTGTTAACTGAGCCAGCCACAGGACAATACATACATACATACATACATACATACATACATACATACATACATGCACACACATATACAAGCACACATATAAACACATACACTTGTACACATGCACAAATACACTTGCACACACACACATACATACATACAAATACACACACATGCACACACACATATATACACATACACTTGCACACATGCACATACACACATATATACACATATACACACACACACATATATATATACACATACACTTGCACACACATACATACATACATACATACACATACAAAACACATATAAACACACATATATAGACACATACACTTGCACACATACACATATACACTTGCACACACACACACACACATACATACATGCACACACATACACACACACACCAAGCGATTGCAAACCACTGTCTCCCACTGCAAACCACTGTCAATGGGGGACAGGCTAAAAATCATTCTGCCAATATAGAGCAAGCTGTTATGTCGACCTGCTCATGCTAACAGACGAGACACCCAGCATAACGTCCATCCAAGGGATTGTGCACTTTATGATGAAACACCCTGTCTACAAATCACCAGTCAGACAGTCAGGCCGAGAATAGAGCCTTTGATCGACATGGTAAGTGCACTATTTCTGCTTCCCTGTCTGAAATTATGATCTCAAGGTTTATTTTTCAACTTTTTATATAATGTCAGGCAATTTTAAAAGTGAAAAAGAGTAAATATCACTGTGACAGCTGTGAGAATAATAGAAAATTGGAATAAATAAAACTGAGTAATTTATATGCTATAATATATATATATATATATATATATATATATATATATATATATATATATATATATATATACGTATATACGGTCACGTGAAAAAGTAAGTACACCCCATGTAAAGTTTTGACTTTTTCAACATATTTCAACATACAGCTATTTGATCTTCATTTCAACAATATTGATAGATAAAGGTGACATAATATAACAAATATCATGAAACATTTACATTTTGGAGTCCATTGTATAATTTAAATAAAAATAAATGCAAATTTCGCATGTGGAAAAAGTAAGTACACCCTTGGCTCTAATAGGTGGTATTGCCCCCTTTGGCAGAAACAACCTCAAGTAGGTGTTTCTTATAACTGTCTACCAGTCTACCTTATAACTGTCCACCATCTCTTATCTTCCCCCATCCAAGACCTTGATCTTTTCTACCCCCGCTAATTTCACCCCAATTCCACTTTTTTGAAATACCAACTTCTGTCCTGGAAGTCCTTGGTGTCCTTGTGTTTTATACTTCTCCCTCCCCCCTCCCCCCTTCCCATGCCTCCTCCCCCCCAAGCCCTCTCCCTTCCACACATCTCCCTGCTCTCAAATGTTGTGTTTGTGTGCTTCCCCTTCTCTCCCCATCTTGGCTTCCGCTCCCTCTTTTTGTATATTTTGTTTGTCTGGTTGATTTGTTTGTGAAGTAAATGTTAGCTCTTTCACGAGCCTCGATTCAGTATACAAACGTCTCTGACATCGACTGGTATAAATTTTTGCCCACTCCTCCATGCAGAATTCTTTCAGTTGTGCGATGTTTGAGGGGTTTCTTGCATGCACAGCTCGTTTCAAATCCCCCCACAACATCTCGATGGGATTTAGATCCGGGCTTTGACTTGGCCATTCCAGAACCCTCCATTTCTTTCTTTTCAGTCATTCCTTGGTGGATTTACTGGTATGTTTAGGGTCATTGTCATGTTGCAAGGTCCACCTTCGGTTGAGCTTCAACTTTCCGACAGATGGCCTCACATTATCCTCAAGCACCCTCTGGTACAATGAAGAATTCATAGTGCATTCTATGATGGTGAGCTGCCCAGGCCCTGATGCAGCAAAGCTGCCCCAAACCATAATATTTCCACCACCATGCTTAGCATTTGACCACAAGAACCTGATACCAACTGCAGTCTTTGGTTTTCGCCAAACATGTCTTCTGGTACTGTGGCCAAATAGCTCTACCTTTGACTCATCTGTCCAGAGCACATTGTTCCAGAAGTGCTGGTCTTTGCCGAGGTGTTCATTGGCAAACTTTAGTCTTGCCCTGATGTTCTTTCTGGACAGCAAAGGTTTCCTCCTGGCACACCTCCCATGTAGAGCAAATTTGTGCAGCCTCTTTCTTATGGTAGACTCGTGCATTTTGATATCAACAGTGGCAAGAGCTACCTGTAGGTCCCGTGATTTCATTCTGGGGTTCTTAGAGACTTCTTTCATCATCTTGCGGCCTGCTCTCGGGTTGAACTTGCTGGGGCGGCCTGGCCTGAACAAGTTGGCAGTTGTTTGGAATTGTCTCCACTTGGAGATGATCTTCCGGACAGTCGAATGATTGATTTCAAATTGTTTGGAGATCTTTTTAAATCCCTTCCCAGACTCATAGGCATCTACAACCTTCTTTCTGAAGGCCTCAGAGAGCTCTTTTTATCTAGGCATGGTGACACCGCACACTTCAACAACAAAGAGCAAACCAAACTAAATGTCTGAGGTATTAATAAGACAGGTTCCTCCAAGATCTTCTCTAACGATGTTCTAATCATTTGCACCTGAGCTGGTGCACCTGATTCTAATTTTAGGTATTTGAAGTAGTGATAAATGTAGGGGTGTACGTACTTCCTTTTTCCACATGCAAAATTTGCATTTATGTTTATTTAAATTATACAATGGACTACAAAATGTAAATGTTTCATGATATTTGTTATATTATATCACCTTGATCTATCAATATTGTTGAAATGAAGATCAAACAGCTGTATGTTGAAATATGTTGAAAAAGTCAAAACTTTACATGGGGTGTACTTACTTTTTCACGTGATTGTATACAGTGTGTATCACAAAAAAGGTAATCCGAATTCAAGGGGTTAATATGCAAAGGTTATTAATTTTGACAATTTAGATGTGGTTTACTAATTAAGGGGAGATCCTCAGCTTTCCATTGATACCTTTCATGCATCATTGCTGTCACACATGACCGAGAACATGTTAATTGAAAATGACAAGTTCAAATCGCATTTTTACAAGTTTGGCTAATTGATGCAAGTCAGGATATTTGGTGCAAAATGAACGTCAGATATGAACTTTTCTCAGGAATGATTAGCCTTTATGCACCCACACCTTCAACTTGTCCACCTCCCCTTTCAACACAAAGCTCACAGCGGCGGAGCATGCCCTGAACTGCTCGTCTCACCATAGCCGGGTCATTGCGCAAAGCATCCACTTCCTGTCAAATACGGCCCTGCAATTCGTCAAGATCATGGGGAGGAGTTACGAACACCTTGTTCTTTAAATGTCCCCAAATAAAATAATCACATGGTGTGACGTCAGGTGATCTTGGCGGCCATTCCACTGCATGGTTGAGGGCGATGACTCGGTCTCCAAAGAGTTCCCTCAGTCGATCTCGGACAGCGATAAGATGATGTGCTGGGGCGCCGTCTTGGGCCCACCAGAGATATCTGAAGACACCACGAACCTGTCGCTCAAAGTTCTCCTCCAGCTGCGGTAAAACTTCATCATTGATCATGTTATCATTGATCATTCATCATCATTGATCTGCAGATACCTGTTACCATTGACATTCCTTTGAAAGAAAAATGGTCCGATCAACTGACCACTTCCACAAAGTCCGAACCAATCAGTCCACTTTTGTCGATTCATGTTGGTGTCAAAATTAAATTATGGGGGTTGTCCTGTTGTGTCGGTGCATAATCAAGAACATTATGGGTATTGACCTTGCCATCCATTGCGAACGCAGCTTCGTCGCCGATAACGAGATACCGCAGGAAATTGACATCTGCTTCGCAACGTGCTATCAACCATCTGGCAAGCACCAGCCTCCTGGCAAAATCCCATGGCGTAAGTTGATGCCGGATGTGAATCCGATATGGATGTTGGTGGAGGTCCAGTCTTGTGATTCGGTTGAATGTTGCTGAAGGCAATCCCGTCCCATTTCGTCTTGTGCTGGTATCCGTAGGATGCTCCAAAACTTGCTGCCTTACTGCTGCAATGTTCATTTCCGATCACCCAGTGCGCCTCCTACCAGAATTCCCCTTGTTGCGGTTGAGGCTAGTGCCATGCTCTTGGTATTTTCTAACATTCGCCCAGATGGTTTTGGCTGCTGGAGGATACCGTTCTGGGAAACGTTCCCTGAACGCATCACGAGTTCGCTGCAAACTTCCAGTTTGGTGAAAGGTTGTAACGACGAAGGTCCGCTGTTCAGTCGTAAGTTGAACCATCTTTTCAATGACTCAGACTGTCTCTGAACCCATACACTGTAGGCCCATCTTAAATACCCATCTTAAACAAAGGATGACGCAACCGACAATTACCAGACCAGCTTAACAATTTTACATAATCAACTTGGCAGTCGACAAGTAATACGTCCATTTCAAACTGTCTTGCACCGATTAGCCAAACTTGCAAAAATGCGATTTGAACTTGTCATTTTCAATGAACATGTACTCGGTCATGTGTGACAGCAATGATGCATGAAAGGCATCAATGGAATGCTGAGGATCTCCTCATAATTGGTAAACCACATGTAAATTGTCAAACTAAATAACCTTTGCATATTAATTAACCCCTTGAATTCGGATTACCTTTTTTTTGATACGCTCTGTATATATATATATATATATATATATATATATATATATATATATATATATATATATATATATATTGTTACGGACCGCGGATGAGATGTTAGTTTGCCGAGCGGATGGCGCCGCGGCCCGAACCGTTTTTACAATGACTAGACCCGATCCTGAAACGTTGGCCAAATCGTGCCACAGATATTCAATTGGGAAAAGACAAAGACGACGCGGATGTGAAGAAGAAGGAGACAAAAAGGTTTGAAATACGATTATTATTTATTACTATTTACAGGATTGAAAGAAACCAAGGAAGAAGGAAGGATAACAAAATAAAGACAGAAAGAGGGATGGACCAGAAGGACACAGTGAAAACTTAGCTTATCTATGCAGTCTTACTTAACCCAGGACAGAACAAACAAAAGACAGACTCACACGAATGGGGAATGGAGGCAGGAGTGAATGGCTGGAACGGGAGGAAGGTTCAGCTCGGACCAGAGGATGGCCGGGCCGGGAGGGAGCAGCCGCCGCCCTTCCTCAACAGCAACCTGCCGTCAACGCTCAAGCTGCGGCGGTCAAAGCTGCGATGGTTCTAAGCTGCTGTGGTCCAAGCTGCTGTGGTTCAAGCTCCTGTGGTTCAAGCTCCTGTGGTTCAAGCTCCTGTGGTTCAAGCTCCTGTGGTTCAAACTGCTGCCGTGGGGACGTCGTGTGCTTTCTCAGGACTCCCTTTTTAATCAGTCTGGACTCTTCTTCCGTCTCTGGCGCAACTCTCTGGGGGACTCAGAAACTCATCTCTCTCGCGCACTTCCCTCTTGGCCTCCTTCTCATCACTCCTGCACACTTCTCTCAGAGGCTTCCTTCTCATCACTCCTGCGCACTTCTCTCAGAGGCTTCCTTCTCATCACTCCTCCGCACTTGTGTCAAAGGCTTCCCCCGCGCTTCTGTCAACGGCTTCCGCGCGCGCTTTTTATAACGCCGCGGGCAAATCAAGCCGCCGGCCTCTAGAACACGCCCATCGGTGAGCTCGCCTCGGCCCTGATTGGTCGGCACGGCCCTCTGGCTCCACCCTTGATGACGATGGGCGGGCACGACCAGGATTCGGCAGCTCCTCCCCCTTCTTCTCCGAGCCTACCTCATGGCTAATGGAGTCTCGGTGAATGCAGTTGGCAATTGCGGCTTTATTAATTGAAAATGAAAGGGGATCTATCTATTTGAATTCAGTGCAATGGAGTGTCAATTAATGGAAAACAAATCCTTAGCCTACTACACAGAATAAGGAAATAACTGTCAATAAGGAGGAAATCTATTATTGGCTACGTGGGTGCTTATGAAATAACTATGGAACGACCTTTGACCTTTATACACAGACTGGAGGCAGGAGGGTCCAGAATAAAACAATCAAAAAAAACACAATCCTCATATCCACAACACTGCACCCTCCTCCTCTTAGGCACGTCCCGGGCCTCTTACCTTTACTTTTAGTGTGGCACGTAGGTGTAGTTCCCTCTACTTTTAACCTGACCCTGAGTGTGACAGTTTTAAAACATAAATAAATATGTCCCGCTGCTCCATTGCACCCTACCTAACAGACTCACGCCCACAGCTAACCGAATTGCGGAATTGTCTTCAAACTATACATTTACGGTGGGGGCGCATTATTTACAATGACTCTACTTTATTTACAAAACGCAACCCAGGACCTGTGATCGTTCTTTTGGGGGGGGGGAGACAGTCTGCTCTGCATCGACGCACCATGAAAGCACCCACAACACACCAATACACCCTCAAGCACCAATCGGTGCACAGTCATCACTGTTCAATAATAAAAAATAACCAAACAAACCCTGGTGCTGGTCTTCCTCTTCGGCTCCCTCTGCTGGCTATTGTTATTTTCCTGTGGTTGTCATCTTCTTTGCTGGCAGCCTATTTGGACATAAAATAAACTTGCACAGAACGTGTCCATTTTTATTTTCTTTATTTATGGCCCACAGGGCCGACTACGTGTGGTTCACCTGTGGGGCATCGGTGCCCTGTGACCAAGGTCCGCCAGCAAGATCTCGGGCCTTCATGGCCGGTTCCAGCAGAGGGGCCATGCCCCAACCCATGGGGTCCATCAGTGGTGCTCAGCCACAGACATGTGGTCCATATGGTGGTGCATCGATGCAGACAGCTGTGGTTGCGAGAGGTTCGGGCGCCCAATGGCGGACTCTTGCACGCTCCCCTCGGCGCCCAGTGGCGCACAGTCCTCATGTGGGAGACAAAAGGGGGGAAAAGACAGAAGAGCGAGGGGTAAGGTCACAAGGGTACACATCAATAAAGGCAATGCAAGGCGAGGTGCGTATGGAGACAGAGCGGAGAAAAGCTCGTCCCTACCGTACGTCACCCCCCCCCCTGTCACCTACTCTACCCTTGCCCTTACCCCATATTTACAACAATCTACACATTTACAAATTCGTCACTACTGTCACGTCTCCCCATATTTCTCCTATACCAAATTTGTCTCCACAATCCCTCTAACCAAAATTTGCCATCACCCAATTCATCATCAATCCTCATAAGGAGGAAGAGATGGAACATCAGCACAATGTCACACCCACGTCATGATGCGTCTCACAATCCAAACATTTGCACCAAAATAATAAAAACCAACAAACCATGGCATGGTGCAGAGCACCATCGTTACCTCAGGTGAGTGGATGTAGATGGTGCGAGGAGATTCTTAATCCTAACTATCCTCTAAATTACATTAACACACTTTACACTACCCGGGGTCTTTCCCTGCCAAACCATTGGCCATCTTACTCTATGTGGTTTTAATAACCAAATTCCCATTGACCAAACTGTGGTGCTTCCTCAATTTGGGGTCTCACTCCCCCGATGCAACTCCCTGTGCCCTTGCACAATTTCAGGACTGGGGCATGTAGCTCTCCCAGCAGGCCTACCCACCTGCACACCTCCACCACTGCAGTTGCCACCCGAGCTTACCTAGCTCCTCACCCTAACCTATCTAATTGGGGAAGGCCCCTCCTGGCTCTGTCACCCCTTGGTGCCCTCTGGCACTGGGCTACCCGGGTCCGTCCTCCGGATCCTCGGGCCCCATCCACAACAACTCTACCGGCTCCCAGAGCCCACCTGCGGCCTCACCTGGCCGACATCCTCACAGTGGTGGAGTGCCCAACCAACTATACACACTAACAGGCTACACGCCCAGCCATTTCCACAACACTAATGCACCCATCCAAGTACCATTCTTCCACACGCACCACAGATGCCAATATCCAACCACAATTTACCTGTACCCCCTACCTAACTCTTACACTACCCTCCCCGGGTATTCGAGATGGGGTCCATCCTCCTTTCCCCCATCCACACCTTCGCACCATCCACTCCACTCCACAGTTTCCACCATACTCACTCCACGACCATCCATTCCAATACTCCATATACTCCAGACCATTTATTCCATACACCTGTTCTCAATTCACCTGTTGTTGCACACCTGTGCAATCACACTTGGTGCCATCTGCACACTCCTTCCTCCCTGGACCATTTGGGTCAACACAACACACATCACCATCACTCCCTCATACACTGCTCCATACACCTGTTCAGTTGCACACCTGTGCAATCACACCTTTTAACCACACACACAGCATCATCTGAACTACCTGTTGCCCTGCTAACTTAGTGCTCCCCGTCTTCCCTTTAAACTAAGCACATACCACGTCATTATCATCCAAACTAAACTACCTGCGTCCCCACTACCGGTATCATTGTCACTACCTAATCGTAACATTACCTATTGTCATCTTCTCTAGATCCCTATCATTATCCTAACCCTCCCGGGCTAGTTTTCACTGCCAAACCCCATAAGTCTAGTGCTCCTTTGCCCCCGCTGTGAGAGATGGCAGAGTTGCCATCCCACCACATCGGGTATCTTCCACTACCAATTTTGCACACCAAATTCCAGCTAATTAAAAAATTTCTATCCCAAAATTTCGAATCCAAAAACACTATCACCATCATCACAGTCCGCTACATCCTAGCCTCGATGCGTTATGACATCATTAAACTCGGCTTCGTAAAGCCGAGCAATGAATTCGGGTGGTTTGGTCACCTGCAGTTGGATCCGTCCGGCATTCACGACTCTGGGGAGGAGGCATGCTCGGGCCGAGGTTCCACGCATCATCGCGGCTCGGTACCTTGCGGTCCCGGGCCCGATGGCTGAGGCTCGCCCGGTCGGAACTCCGCCCCCACAAGGGGGCACCGGTCCGCTTCCTCCTCCTCGCCCTTGAACCGGACCAGTCGCCTCGCCCGACAAGGCCCGGACTTGACCATGCAGGGCGGGGCCAAGCCCGAATCGGCAACGACGCTTCGAAGAGAAGCGACGCAGCATCGATCCGTGCCGGGCCTGGCATCCAACAAAGCGCACCGCGCCCCGAGTGCTCGCATCGGCTATCCGTCGCCCTAAACGCTGCCCCGTTCAACGTCGACGCCTTACTCGCATGCCCACACGCACACGCGACCCTTTTGACACTCACAAAACCCGGCGTTCCAACGCCGTCCGTACATTCCACACACTCCGTCCATTCCACCAACGCACTCCCTGTTACACACCACTCCTCCCGCGCACCGTCTTGCGCACTCTCCTCACTCGGTACGTACTCCGTACCACTCACCATGGGCGTGCACTCTTGCATCCACCCACTACCGCGCTCCGATGTGCTCCCTCGCACCCGCGCCACAACCAACTCAGGTGTGCTTCCTCGCACACGTTCCACCACCACCTTACTCTCCGTGTCACACTACGTACACCCCGACATGCATTCTCGCTCGCACTCGGTTTCACTCCCACACTTTATAACACACCCACTCGCCGACGCACACTTTTTCCTCACACGCGCGCCATTTCCACTCACACGGGAGCCTTCACCAACGCCCGGGTGCCATATTGACCCCAATCGCGTGACAATTCCCTTTGCGCCAAACCCCCTCTTACAAAATCTCCCGGCACCACACACAGCCCGTCTCACCTTCGAGGTTCTTCTTCCTCCCTGCACCAACACCTGCAAATTTTCATTTGGGTTATTAAGCACAGCATCATGATGTGAGCACGGACTTTGTACATAATCCATTCCTTCCTCGAACTGCTGGGCTACCTCCGTCGTCTTTTCAATTTTTATTATACCCTCTACTGCTTTTTCTTTATTCACCACGACGACTGCTGGCTTTAATAAAATTCCCTCTTCTACCTCAGCGGTCGCCGGCTGCCCCATACCCCGGGTCGCGATCTCTATACCCGTCATTGTACTCGCGCTTTCCTCTGCCTCGCTCAACCAGCGCTTCTCGACCCGCGTTACCTCCGCGTGCACCCCTGGGACCTGCTCGCTCAACCCGCGGTCTCTGTCCCTCTCCAACCCCTCATTAATTTCTTTGGCTTGGCCAACCATGCCCCCCAGTTTGTCCCCTAATCTGCTTCCGAATCCCTCAAATTTGCTTCCGAGTCCCTTCAATTTGCTTCTGAGTCCCTCCAATTTGCTTCCGAGACCCTCAAATTTATTGTTCAACCCCTCTCTTAATTGCTCACTGTCAGCCCTCCTTCTGTCTTCCATTTCTTCACCCGACTTAACCATAAAGGCCTTTATTTGTTCCATAAATAGGCCCCAATCCATCGGCGGCGCTGCTACGGTCACGGGCACGGCGACATTTGGTGCCGCTGTAACCACGTGCGCGAGAGCGCCATTTTGCGCGCCTGACACCTCCTCAACCACCTCACCATTGCTCTCCTCCATTTCCTCCCTCTGGTCCTGGGTTACCCCTAACCCCTCTTCTAGTTCCCCCACCGGCATCCCGCCGCCTTGACTATCCATGGCACGATGTTCAATTTAAGATTTTATAAAACAAATTTCGGCCCACTTGTAATTTGAGCGCACGAAGCGCTTCAGGTCCGCATCTCGCTCCTGGCACCAATTGTTACGGACCGCGGATGAGATGTTAGTTTGCCGAGCGGATGGCGCCCCGGCCCGAACCGTTTTTACAATGACTAGACCCGATCCTGAAACGTTGGCCAAATCGTGCCACAGATATTCAATTGGGAAAAGACAAAGACGATGCGGATGTGAAGAAGAAGGAGACAAAAAGGTTTGAAATACGATTATTATTTATTACTATTTACAGGATTGAAAGAAACCAAGGAAGAAGGAAGGATAACAAAATAAAGACAGAAAGAGGGACGGACCAGAAGGACACAGTGAAAACTTAGCTTATCTATGCAGTCTTACTTAACCCAGGACAGAACAAACAAAAGACAGACTCACACGAATGGGGAATGGAGGCAGGAGTGAATGGCTGGACCGGGAGGAAGGTTCAGCTCGGACCAGAGGATGGCCGGGCCGGGAGGGAGCAGCCGCCGCCCTTCCTCAACAGCAACCTGCCGTCAACGCTCAAGCTGCGGCGGTCAAAGCTGCGATGGTTCAAAGCTGCTGTGGTTCAAGCTGCTGTGGTTCAAGCTCCTGTGGTTCAAGCTCCTGTGGTTCAAGCTCCTGTGGTTCAAGCTCCTGTGGTTCAAGCTCCTGTGGTTCAAGCTCCTGTGGTTCAAGCTCCTGTGGTTCAAACTCCTGTGGTTCAAACTGCTGCCGTGGGGATGTCGTGTGCTTTCTCAGGACTCCCTTTTTAATCAGTCTGGACTCTTCTGCCGTCTCTGGCGCAACTCTCTGGGGGACTCAGAAACTCATCTCTCTCGCGCACTTCCCTCTTGGCCTCCTTCTCATCACTCCTGCGCACTTCTCTCAGAGGCTTCCTTCTCATCACTCCTGCGCACTTCTCTCAGAGGCTTCCTTCTCATCACTCCTGCACACTTCTCTCAGAGGCTTCCTTCTCATCACTCCTCTGCACTTGTGTCAAAGGCTTCCCCCACGCTTCTGTCAACGGCTTCCGCGCGCGCTTTTTATAACGCCGCGGGCAAATCAAGCCGCCGGCCTCTAGAACACGCCCATCGGTGAGCTCGCCTCGGCCCTGATTGGTCGGCACGGCCCTCTGGCTCCACCCTTGATGACGATGGGCGGGCACGCCCAGGATTCGGCAGCTCCTCCCCCTTCTTCTCCGAGCCTACCTCATGGCTAATGGAGTCTCGGTGAATGCAGTTGGCAATTGCGGCTTTATTAATTGAAAATGAAAGGGGATCTATCTATTTGAATTCGGTGCAATGGAGTGTCAATTAATGGAAAACAAATCCTTAGCCTACTACACAGAATAAGGAAATAACTGTCAACAAGGAGGAAATCTATTATTGGCTACGTGGGTGCTTATGAAATAACTACGGAACGACCTTTGACCTTTATACACAGACTGGAGGCAGGAGGGTCCAGAATAAAACAATTAAAAAAAACACAATCCTCATATCCACAACAATATATATATATATATATATATATATATATATATATATACACAAACATTCCCCAATCATGTCTTCGCTCGTGATCAGCAAGGATATGCACGCACACCTTTTGTGGCACACCTTATTGATCTTGCCAAGTTTGTCTTCCATCAGCTTTCATAACGATTATTTTGTCTCTTAAAAAAAAAAAAGATATAGTCTCGTGGAAGAACAAAGTTATTGAAGTTTGGGAGCGGGGTGGGGTATAAGGTACCGGTTACATTGATAGTTGAAGGAAACAACAAGACACAAGAAGTTGGATGGATGAAGGGGAATTGAGAGAGAGGGACAGCTGGAGGAAAAAGGAGTGTTAAAATGAGTGTTTGCAGGGTGGGTCAACAGGGGCAGAAAATATAGGTTAATACAGTTTGCAGGGTGAGATAACAGGGGCAGAAAAGATAAGTTAATACAGTTTGCAGGGTGGGTTAACCAGGGCAAAAATATAGGTTAATACAGTTTGCATTGTGGGTTAACGGGGACAGAAAATATAGGTTAATACAGTTTGCATTGTGGGTTAATGGGGGCAAAAAGACAGGTTAATACAATTTGCAGGGTGGGTTAATGGGGACAGAAAATATGGGTTAATATAGTTTGCATTGTGGGTTAACGGAGACAGAAAAGATAGGTTAATACCTATCTCAGTATATATCAGGTTATATATCAGGTATAGGTCTCGGTTTAAAATGTAACAGGGTTTGCAGGGTGGTTTGTTGTGTGTCTGCCCTGTAGTGAACACCGCAGGGCGACACAGATGACCAAACAAGCTTTAACTCCAAGGCGTTCAATCCAATGATGATGGTATTCTTTACACACGAGGGAAAGGAGATTGACGAACTTACCTGGACGGCTTCCACCCAACGTCTTCGAACCTGCAATAATCACTCAAACCCAACACAGAATTAAAATGTACAAAAATACCGGCTTTATTTAAGAATGCAAACGAATGCACAGTAAAACTAAATTCCTCATTGGAGCGCCCCCATACAGACTCGAATACAACACAAAGGGGATAAATAAATGAAAGTAAATAATGCGTAGGTGTGTACTCAGCTGCGAGCAGCTTCTGAACCCCGTCAGGAATCGTCAAAACCCCTGCGTCCTTGGCGGGAACAGCACGCTTTGCCGCCCAGCTCGCAAGCAGGAACCAGACCTCCGTGCACAGTTCGCTCCTCTAGCCGTCGAGTGCGCAGAGAGCAGGCCGTGCTCGTCCACTCGTCTCTGCTCCACACAGCACTGCTGCCTCTCCAGTTCACTCGGCACAGCCCTCAGCCATCATGAAGCCACGGCCAAGCGCACCAGAGTCCACGAGCTGCGACCGCCTTTCCTCACGATCGTCGAAACCCAAAGTTATGGATATAAAATGCCGAATGCACAACACCAATGTCCCACGCAAGAGAGCAAAAATGCCACCGTTCACTATGAACTCCCGGGTGTAAGAAGGGGACAGAAAATGTCGGAACAACGTCTTTTGTCTTCAAGAGGGACAGCCAAGAGAGGAAGTCAAGAGAATATAAAATCGTGGTGTCTCAATGAATGTCCCTCGCTCAAGAGGACAATCTGTCAGGGATAGCGTTCTTTTATACTCTAAGCTCTGACATCATCTGTGCCTGCTCCACC
Source organism: Myxine glutinosa (assembly GCF_964187855.1). NCBI lineage: Eukaryota > Metazoa > Chordata > Myxini > Myxiniformes > Myxinidae > Myxine > Myxine glutinosa. The sequence continues at coordinate 28,686,051 of NC_136261.1, forward strand.
AATCCCATAGCCCCAACTTCGCAGTCCTTGCGCCAATCAATCCCGGACCAATCACTGCTTTTCGGGGCGTGGCCTCCCGGACCTGCCTGCTTGTGTTGCGATGTGACAGCTGTGATGTGATGGGAACGAAGATACGCGCTTACAAGACATACAGTATGGCGGATCCCTACTTATGAGGCATGGGGTTTCTCCTTCTTCACGACAGCTGGAGCACACTACCTATGCAATTCTACCTGGACTCAGGTAATCACTGTCTACCCCCATACAAAAGTAACACAGCGCCCCTCCTCACCCCCCCCCCCCCCCCACCCCCCACCCCCGCCCCCCCTCGTAGCTCCCGCAAGGTTCACTGCAAGCGCTACTGTTCCAGCCTTAACACTTACCGACTCACACTTAATTAGCCTATGAAATAAATTAGGAGGGCTGTGAGAAGCTCCCCCCCCCCCCCCCCCCCCCCCGCCACCCGGCTCGATACTATTCCTGCTAGTATCTAATAAAAGAGAGAGTTCTGGAAATAATTTTCTTTTGTACCTGGGGCAGTTCTGGCTTTGGACAAAATTGTTCTTCAGAAGCAAAGAAACGGCAGGCCAGAAAATCTTCCATGATGAGACCTCTGAATCTCAAACATTTGCTTTTACATTTTACAGAAACATTATCCGCCTTCCCAATGTAATTGCTAAAGATTGAAGGGCATCAGGAAAGTATCAGTGAATTTAGGTTTAGTTCAGAGTGCATCCGATGGAAAATGTCTGATGCTTTTGACAAGAGCAGATTGTCCTGTTTCACGTTCCCCTCTGAACCTTTGGGTCATGGTCTTGGGAACCCAGGTTCGTAAGCTACAGGTATGTCTGTTGTCTACTACTGCCCTTGTGATTTATGTGTAAGAGCAATCATAGTTTGTCCTATCCTATTCATAGTTTGTTTTGCCCTATTTGTGATTTACTTCCAAGTTATCCCATTAGCCTTAGTTCAATGGAAAAATGAAACCTGCTTCTGAGAGCTGTCAAAAATAGCAGCAGATGCTGAAAAGCAAAGATTTGATGGAGGCCATGCTGGGTAAAAGCATTCAAGTAGAGGGAAGCATCTCCCCTTCCACGTGATTTACCATTATCCTTTGCCTACACTAATGTATCAGCTAAACTTCATAATTATCCGAGGCTTTCACTTCTATGTCAGTGAAACTGTTGTAGAAGCCATTTGTCATTCAAAGTATGGGTTATTAGTCATCACATGCAATTTCCTGCAGATCAGTGGAAAATGGAAGTCTTTAGACAAACCTGCTGTTGACACTTGGCTCACAAAGTATTGCCCTACCAGGGCAGAAACCCTGCTTAAGCATGCTCCGAATTACGTTGGTGGCCTCTCCAGGTTGTTATAAGTCCCAGGACATGTGGTGGTTTTTTTCTTTCAAATATTTTCACGAATGGCAAGAACAAAGTAACAGACCACTCGGACTCATTCCAAGTACATTACATGACATTGGAGCCCCTGTTGGTTGATTACATAGAAAGATTAAAATACCCCATCTTGAGAATCATAACATCTTGTCTCCTGGGCAACCATTCTCTCTGCATCCTCTTCATTGTGCCTTGAATCATAGCTTCTCATAACTAGGCAAATCCACCGGGCACAACCATACAACTGCAGCCATTACAATTTGGCTCGACGCAGCAATTAAAGGCACTCAGAAAGTTGGTTAGCAATCTTGACAGATTAATTGAAAATGCAATGTGAATTTACTGCCACTAATTGCTGTAATTACACCTGCCAGTCTTAATAGATGTGATGACATCTTGACGGATAACCCTGTAGAGTTCTCTTCTTTTTTTTTTTAAAGAAGTTACAAAAGGCGGAGAATGAATACCATGTGAACCAAGTTTCCAGCTGATCAAGTTGGTCTCCTGATGATGCACATATGTATTCCTGATCTGACAGATGTAAATCAAAGGTAGAATTTGTTTTGGAGCGGGTGAGGATGAGAAGGAGCAACAGCTGTCTTGGAGACCTAGAGGGAAGAATGAGATTGCAGAGGATGTGGAAGTTTTTTTTCCACTGGGGCAAAAAGAGGAATGAATGAGTGTAGGGAGGTGAGCAGTGGTTCTGCATTTTGGGAGTTTCCACTATAACGGGGTTGCTGGTGGACTACGCTTGCGCCCTGCAAATACCTGGGGGCGGGGACAAAGCACGGAGAGGGCAGAGCATGCAAGACCAGAAAGGAGGCAAAACAAGACAGAGAAACTTCAGTGCCATCTCTTACAGCTACAGTGCCTCTTTCATTCATTCCCTAAACTCTCCAGAACTCCACCCATCTTTCAGCGTCCTCAAACGTATTTTTGACTCGAAGGTCGCAAGAAACTCATTTTGCAAGAAATGTTCGTTTCCCATTAATCGTACATTTTTCAAAATCCAATCTCACCCCTCCCCTCCAAATCTTCCCCATCACCCATCCCTTTCAAATCTTCCCCCTTGCCCCTCCCCTCCAAATCTTCCCCATCACCCATCTCTTTCAGATCTCCCCCCTTGCCCCTTCCCTCCTAAACTCCCCCCACACCCCTCCCCTCTGAGACCCTCCCTCACTCCTCCCCTCCTAGACTCCCCTCTCACCCCTCCTCCTCAAAGCGTCCTCCCCGCTTCTTCCCCCTTCCAACTCTCACCTTCATCTCCCTCAACCTTCTGCCTCACTCTTCCCCCTCCTCAAAAAACACCTCACTGTGCCTCACCCAATCACCATCAAACCTTTTGTCCGCCCCATTCTTCCCTTTCTCCAAGCTGTTCTGAAATCTCTGACACACCTTCAACAGCTCTCCCTACCTCTTCCTCCTCTTCCACATCATACCCTACCGCTCCCCCCCCCCCCCTGTTCTGTATCCGATGCCCCCCCTTCCTCTTCTTTAACAGTATGAACCTCAAACATCCGGGGCCTTCGCTCAAACTTGACTGATCTCTCCATACAGGTTGCTTCTGACAAACCAGACGTGATCTGCTTAACAGAAACCTTCCTCCTTCATGATGTCTCTGATTCCTTGGTATCTCTCCCAGGTTACTCCCTCCTCCGGTATGATAGACCTGAGCCTCGTCCTGGAGGGGGGGGGGTTGCTATCTTTATAAAAAACTCTCTTCCTCACTCGACCTGCACTGCCCTCTCTCCACCTCACCCCCAGGAATACCTTTGACTACGGCTTCCCCTTCGCTCCCACCTTTTGTTCATATGTGTGTTGCCATCAATCATCTGGACTGGTCTCCCATCTCTACCGCCTCTGACATCAACTCATCCTGGGAATTCTTCCAAAGTAAACTGCTCTCTCTCATGCACAGATTTATCCCATCTCGTCTTCAGTTGTCATACCCTTCCTCCCGTCCATGGTACACGGAATCTTGTGGTGAGGCTATTGCCCAGAAACAACTTGCTTTCGTCTCCTGGAAAGCAAATCCAACGGAAGGAAATCTCATTTCCTTTCAAAAAGCCCGAAACAAGTGTGTGTCCACCCTCAGGAGAGCCAGGAAACAATATCTCTCCATTCTCAGGACAGAACTCTCTTATCTGTCTCCCTCTTCCAAATCCTGGTGGCGTCTGGTCAAATCTGTTTCTGGCGTTTGTTCCCCCTCCATCCCCTCCCTCACCTCAAACGGCCACACGGCTGACTCCGCGCGTGAAAAAGCTGAATGCCACAACTCTGTGTTTGCCTCTAAATCTTGTGTCACAAACCCATCCCTCTCTGTACCCACCGTACCCAGTCGTGCCCAGCTGCTCCTGGACTCTGTGTCCTTTCCTCCTGACAAGGTGGAAAAGTTTCTGTCAACCCTCGACTCTGATTCTGCAACTGGACCTGACGGCATCAGCCCACGGGTCCTAAAATCTTGTTCTTCCGCTCTTTCACTCCCTCTCTCTGTTCTCTTCACACTCTCTTTTGCTCAAGGTCATCTGCCATCTGCTTGGAAATCTGCCAACATCACCGCTTTTCACAAAAAAGGTGCAAAAACAGATCCCAGCAACTACAGACCAATCAGCCTTCTCTCAATTATCAGTAAAGTCATGGAATCCATCATTGCTTCAGATATGAAATCTTTCCTTTTCTCCAATGGCTTGATCTCTGATCATCAAGTTGGTTTCAGACCTGGTCACTCTACTCTGGACATGCTGCTACTGCTTTCTCAGCAATGGATGGAGGTCCTCAATGCCAAACAAGAAATTAGAGCTGTCTCCCTTGACATATCACGTGCCTTCGATACGGTCTGGCACCCCGCTCTGCTCACCAAACTCTCCTCATATGATATCCATGGAAATCTCCACGCATGGCTGGCGGACTTCCTCTCTAGTCATAGTCAACGTGTGGCCCTGAATGGGTTTCTCTCATCTCCTCTTCCTGTTCAGGCTGGAGTTCCCCAAGGCAGTGTTCTGGGCCCTGTGCTTTTTCTGGTCTTCATCAATGATCTCTCCGACTCTCTTGAAAATCCTCTCTATCTCTTTGCTGATGACTCTACTCTCTGTCGCTCCATTCTTCATCCCGCAGATCGGCAGTCTGCAGCCTCCTCACTCTCTGCAGACCTGGACAAAATCACAGACTGGGCAAACAAGTGGAACATGTCTTTCAATCCTGACAAATCTCACACCCTTACGATGTCTCTCCGAAAAGACCGACTGGACAACCCTCCTATCTACTTTCTGAATAGTCCTCTCAAAGAAGTTCTGTCACTCAAACTTTTGGGTCTCACTATCTGCCATGATCTTTCCTGGGAAAACCACATTTCAAATCTGGCCTCCAAAGCCAGTCGCCGACTGGGCATCCTCCGTCGTGCGAAGTCCTTCCTTGGCACACCTGAGCTCCTCACCACGTACAAGGCTTTCATCCGCAGCTCAATGGAATACTGCTCTCCCCTCTGGGCTGGTGCTCCTGCCTCACACCTAGCTCGTCTTCACGCTGTTGAAAGCAAAGCATTCAGAATCATTGGAATCTCCCGCGATGAAGCTAACTCCAAGGGCCTCTCACTCACTCACCGCAGGCAGGTTGGTGGTCTTTCCGTCTTCTACCGACTCCTTTCTGGCCTTGCCCACCCAGCTCTCTCTGGGCTCTGTCCCCCAAATATTCCTACAGGTCGCACAAGATCTGCCTGCAACCCTCTTATGGTTAAACTGCCAAAATCAAGACTCTCTGCTCACCTTCACTCCTTCATTCCTCTTTTCTCTCGCCTCTGGAACAAACTCCCTCACTCTCTTCAATCCCACTCCACCCTCCAGGTCTTTAAAACAGCTGTTCACCACCATCTCTTATCTTCCCCCATCCAAAACCTTGATCTTTTCTATCCCCGATAATTTCACCCCAATTCCACTTTTTGAAATACCAACTACTGTCCTGGAAGTCCTTAGTGTCCTTGTGTTTTATACTTCTCCCACCCCCCCCCCCCCCTTCCCACGCCTCCTCCCCCCAAGCCCTCTCCCTCGCACACATCTCCCTGCTCTTAAATGTTGTGTGCTCTCAAGTGTTTGTGTGCTTTCCATTCCCTTGTCTTCCGCTCCCTCTTTTTGTGTATTTTGTTTGTCTGGTCGATTTGTTTGTGAAGTAAATGTCAGCTCTTTCACGAGCCTCGATTCAGTATACAAAAAAATAAAAATTAAAAAATTAAAAAACCACCGACCCGTCGGAAATGGCAAAGTGATTGGCCCGTATGATGGAGTAACTTTTCCAGTTAACTCAAAGTTATTCTTACTTTATCACAACTCTAGGTAGACTGAAATGTTGGACCTATGAGTAAATCAAATCCACCCTGGTGTTACTTTGGCTCGTCTGGCGTATTTTGGAGCCTCAGGATCTCGAGATCCGAAGACAAAAAAAAACGATGAAAACGAGAATTGGTGGAGGCTTCAGCAAACAATTAGCACTAAAAGCAAAGTATCACAACAAAAAGCACATCATAGTCCGAAAATGTTACAAGAAAATAAATATTCTTACGATTAACGGAGCAAATGTGGATGTCACCAAAACTCCAAAATTTACGTGGTGGAAATATCGCCACCTTTGGTGGTAGCCGGTATTACAAATCATCTTCCTTTATCTTAATAATAATAATAATAATACATTTATTTTATATAGCCCTTTTCAAGAAGCCCAAAGGCGCTTGACAGAGTACAAAAAACAAGTGCAAAAAGACAAAATCAATAGGCAAACAATCAAAGCAAAAGGAAGGAGAAGGAGAAGAGACAGTCAGCGGCCAAACGCCGTGGGTCAAACGCCGAACGCAGTGCCGAACAGGCGGGTCCCGAGCGATGCCCTGAATCTGGTGAGTGAGGAGGAGCCCCCGACGGCGCGAGGCAGCGAGCCCCAGAGGGTGGGAGCAGCGACGGAGAAGGCACTGTCCCCCCAGGACCTGAACCCGGTCCGGATGGGGGGGGGGGGGGGGTGGGCAGGAGGCCGGCACCAGCAGAGCGGAGGCCGCGGGCGGGAGTGCGTCCGGAGAGGAGGCCAGCCAGGCAGGACGGGGTCAGGCCACGGAGGGCCCCGTAGGTCAAGAGGAGGACCCCGCACTGGACCCTCTGGGGGATGGGGAGTCAGCGAAGCCCACAAAAGACGGGGGTGATGTGGCCACGGGCCCGAGAACGGGTGAGCAGACGGGCAGCGGAGCTCCGAATGCACCGGAGTCCATTGGTGACCATCGAGGGTGAACCATAGAGGAGGCCGCTGCAGCAGTCCAGACGGGAGGCGACGAAGGCACGGACGAGGGCCTCCGCAGCCACGGGGGAGAGGGACGGACGGAGACGGACGATGCCCCCCAGGTGAAAGAAGGCCGTCCCCGCGATCCGTCCAGTGTATTTGTCGAAGGAGAGGGCCCGGCCAAAGACGGCGCCAAGACCCCGGACGTGAGGGGAGGCGGACACTGGGAAACCGCCGACGCCGAGGGCAAAGCCATGGGTGGATTTGGTGAGCGTTCCCGGGCCAACGATGGTTATCCCAGATCCACCACAGTCAAGTCTGAGGAAGTTGATCCGAAGCCAGGACCCCACTTCAGTGATGCAGTCCGTCAGGACAGAGTGGGCGGCGGCGGAGACGGACCCGGCGGAGACGAAAAGCTGGACGTCATCGGCGAAGCAGTGGAACTGGAGACCACGACGGCGGATCAAGCGACCAAGGGGGGACATCTTATCTTATGTTCCATCTTATGTTATGGAATATGATATTTTGTGATCAATAAAATTTCTTTCAAAAATGATTATTTTATAAAGTGCATTTCCAAGATCTTGACGCAGTGCAACACATTTGCTGATCGAAGGGAGGCCGAGAAAAGCACCACCGCCCACTAGTGTATATAGTAACTGCAAAAATGTGCACCATGTGGCCCTTGAAGAACTTGTCATGAAGATACAACCTTAAGTTGCAAAAGGGAAAACATCGGGCATGGACATTGTACTGTGTCCCCAACATACGTAGATTATTCAAACTTATGAATACATCCTGGAGAAGCTTTAAGATACACCACCCATTGCTTGAGGATTAAGGTCGGGTCCTGATGCGGTGATATTGTACAAATCCATCATATTGGATCCAAGAAAGCAGACTTGATGCCATCCCTCAAGCGTCCAGATTCACAGTTACAGACTTGAAAGATATGCTTGCAACGACACAAGCAACAGAGGGCATCAGAGTGGCCTGTGATGGTAACTTCAACATCCCCAAGGGTTGTACAATCTCATACAGCTCTCAAGTTATGTTCACCATCAGGTCACATGATGCAAGTGATAATAAGTCACCAAACCAAGCAAACAACTCAGAAAAACCCCTCCATGATGATATGTACAACTTTGTGCATTGCCAGTTGATGGAAAACGATCACAGATACAGCATTTATTGGGGAAGGTAAAGATCTAGTGGTTTCTCCACTGCTCAGCACGGAACCCAAAGGCACTGGATGAAGCCTCCATCCTTTTGTGGGAAAATTCCATCAAAGCTCTTTGAAGTTGACATTAGCAGAGACTCAGCACTGTCAGTCAAGGGATGTGACTCCACACCAGCTTTGTGGCATGGGAACAGAGAAATGGCTGAAGCCTGCAGCTGCACATTCAGAATTGACAGGGAGTTTAAAACGTCTTGGCAAGAGTGCATCTCAAGTAGAAAACAAGAAAGAGCAATCAGAGATTGCAGACCCTCGCCAGGACACGTGTGTGTGTGGTGTATTTTGTGTGGTGTTTGTTCGCTGCTGTGTTTGTGTGGTGTATTGATGACGTAGATTTATGTTCATATTGCACACAGACAGAACTTTTCGGTTTTATTGTATCGATTCACATTCCAATCATATGTATATTATAGACGTACTCACATTCCAATTGTACGTATTCTATAAATGTACGCACATTCCAATAATTGCTGAATGTCAAGCAAACCTTTGATTTTTCGTTCCAACCTTCCAACCACATGACCTATGACATCAAAAATGTACACTCCACTTATGATTGGCTAGAGGATCACGTGTGTGAAATTTCGTGTTGATCGGATAAGGTTCGTTTTTTCTATTCAAGATGGCGATCAAACCACGTCACTTTGGAGATGTAGCTGGTTGCCGTGCCATTGGCAGTGCTCAGAACTGGCTTCCGGTTAGTTTTTATTGTTATTTAAAGCAGTTTATGGGCAATTCCTGCTCTACGTGTCTAATTTTCACAAATATGTGGTGAATGAATGCCACGATATTTATTTATTTATTTCATTATTTATTTATTTATTTATTCCAATTTTTTTTTTTCACAGTCTTTTTTTTTTGGACTTCACCATTTTCACACTTTTTGCAGGAATGGTGAGAGATTATTGTACATTTTGGATCGATAGGGTAAACGCTTTCAGAGAAACTATATTTTTCAATATTTTCCATAAATTCAATATGCCTGCCAAACCATGTGACCGATGACGTTTTGTTTTATTTCAACATGATATCCCCTTGGGTATTCGAACATATGGTTAAAATTTCGCATCAATCTGTTCAGTGCTTTCAGGGAAGAACAATAACTTCACTTATGCACTTTTTGCATAAAATCCAGTATGGCTGCCAGACCATGTGACTTTTAACTTAATCGTTTTCAAACTTTATTCCCCACGGCTTGGTGTTGCCTTAGCGGTTAGGGTGCCGGCTTGGGATTCTAGGATCCTGGGTTCTAATCCTGGTCGATAGCTGAATTAACGCCAGGGGGGTTGACTCAGCCTGTCATCCTTTTGAGGTCGGCAAATTGAGTACCAGTTAACTGATAATTCTCTGTGTGTTGCAAGAGGCGACACACGGGGTTGGCAGCAGGAAGAGCATCCGGTCATAAAACATTGCTTCATAAAAGGGGACCACGGTGCCCGAAAAAGGCCAACCCTCTGTTGGGAAAAATTGCCTCCAAAGGTGGTTCTAAACTTCATTCCCCAAAGCTAGTAGATCATGTGTGTGCTGTTTCACATCGATCTAGTAACTGGTACCGGAAAATAAGATTTTTGGGTTTGATGCGTTTATGGTGATGTGGGTGTGGATGTTTTTTTTTGTAGTTTCCGTTGTTTAGTGGGGGATGTTATGAATGAAGGCTGTCACGGTAGTGTCTTTGTCATGTAGTTTTAATGTGTCTAGGGGCCTGTGGGTGGTTGCACATTGATGAATGTGGTCGGCGTTTGCAGTTGCAAGGAACTGTGCACCTCTCATGTCAAAGTGGTCTTTGATTTTTAGCATTTTTACTTCTGTGTGTCGGTGCTCGGTCGGTGTTGTTAATGTGCCGCCTGTGATGATGTGAAGGGCTTTGTTTTGTATGGTCTGCAGGGTGTTGAGATGGGTGTTTGATAGGCTGGAGACCCAAGATGAGCTGGCATAGTTGATGACTGATCGAATGTACCGTACTGTTTGTATGTTAGTGATGTAGTTTCTTCGTGGTGTCCGAAGTCGGTGCCTGCGAGTGCCCTAAGTGTGTTCAGCCTGTGTGTGCATGTTTTTTTAAATGTTTGAAAAGTGATCCTAGAATGACATGGATGTGTTAAAGTGATGCAGAGTATTTTTGTTTGATGCTGTTGGAGTGGGATGTGTGGTGCAGCACTATGTTCCTTGGTGTAATTTGTTCGAAGCGCGACTGTTGATTTTGAGGGGGCTACTTTAAGTCTGTTGATGGTGAGCCAGGTTTATAGGGTGCTGAGGAAGGGTTGAAGTTGTGCTGTGGTGGTGCTGATGTTGCTATGAGTAGAGGTGATTGTTATATCGTCTGCATATGAGGCTATTTGTCTGGTCTCGGGTGGTCGTGGAATGTCATGCATGAACAGATTAAAGAGTGTGGAGAGGACTGAGCCTTGTTGAAGCCTTTAAAGGTGTTTTGTGTGAGGTTTATGAGGAGAGTGTTGGTGGTGTGGTTTGGTCTGAATCCGTGTTGGGTGTGTGAAAGAGGGATGTGAGGGTTTGTGAGTGTAACTGTGTAAGTATAAGGTGTTCTGTAACTTTGGAGGGTGTGCAAAGTGATGTGATATGTCTGTAGGAAGCTGATTTGGTGGGATCTTTATTTGGTTTAAGGAGGGTAATGATTTTGCCTATTTTCCAAATTTGGGGTATTCTTGAGTGTAGGCAGGAGACATTGCTTACATGTGTGAGGGCTGAAATGCCAGGTGCTCCAAGATGTTAAAAAATGTAAATTGGAGATGTTGTCAGTGCCGGTAGCCTGTGAGTTTTTGAGGTTTTTGATGATTTTTACCCTCGCCAGAGGAGAGAGTATTGCATTTGAGTCAGTTTGTTTGTCTGTTTGTCTGTCTGTCTGTCTGCTTGATTGTCTGCACAGAATAAATATAATTTTCTCTGCAACCGTTGGTCCGATTGACAGGAAAGTTTCACCATAGGTGCACCTCCACCTGCAGAATTTTTTTAAATGACATTTATGACGTCATAGCTCATGTGGTATGTGCGCCATCTTAGAAAAACCGAAAAACATTGCACCTCTTTATCTTCAAAAGCGCTGAATAGAAAAAATTGAGACTAGCTCATTGTAAAGAACTCTTCATGGGGAATAACATATGTTAATGATGATGTCATAGGTTCCTCCATTATGACGTCATAATTCGACAAGTACAAAACTTCATCCCATCAAGATGAATTTTTTTTCTCTGCAACCGTTGATCCGATTGACAGGAAATTTTCACCATAAGTGCACATCCTCCTGTAGAAGTTTATAATGATCATTATGACATCATAGCTCATGTGGTATGTGCGCCATCTTGGAAAAACCGAAAAACATTGCACCTCTGTATCTTCAAAAGCGCTGAATAGAAAAATTGAGACATGGCTCATTGTAAAGAACTCTCCATGGCGAATAAAATATGTTAATGATGATGTCATAGTTGCCTCCATTATGATGTCATAATTCGACAAGTACAAAACGTCATCCGATCAAAATGAAATTTCTTGTCATCTAGGGATAAATTGGTGTAGAAAAAAAATTAATGATGACGTCATCGGTCACGTTTCGGCCGCCCTATTTGTTTTAACACAAAAGCCTTAGAAACCACTGAAAACATGTCCTGGCGAGGGTCTGAAATCTCTGATTGCTCTTTCTAGTTGTTCATGCAGGGGTGAATGGCCTGACGGTGGTGTCGAGTTGGTAGAGTGTGATGAGTTGTTGTTGTTGTTGTATAGCCCTGTACAGTTCTCTCGAACAAGGCCGTGGCACGGAGACAGACAATCGATCTCCGAGGAGCGACCCAGAGGTCCCCCACATCCAGGATGGTGTATCTCCTGCTTCACAAATTCAGGGCCATGACAAATTTAGAGAAGAGAGAGAGAGAGACAAGAGGGAAAGGGCTGGTCCATGGCGCCCAATCAGCACTCTGACTGTGGCCGCTCTGCTCTGACGAATCCAGGTAGCAGGGAAGAACAGGGAATATTTGGCCCCCAACTTGCGTTGGGGGTACAACCACCAGGAAGAGGCGTCCCCGATAGTTATCTTGCGATGAGTTGTTGTTGAGAAAGAAAGGGCTAATCAGAAATGGTTTACTGAGACAGCAAATTAAGCTTTCATATTACTAGGTATACATATGGGCACGTGCAATGTTCAATATCTTCATGTGTCCCAAATCATCAATGGATGGCTGATAGATAACAATGGCATCTCCTTCCCAACATGATGACACTGCAGTCATGTGTTCCATAAGCCGTTCTTGCCATTGTGCAGAGCGGCTGTCGGAAGGTATGTGCTATGAGAAGATGTACGTGCGCCGCAGGGAAGATTTGGTGTGCTGCGATGCAAGTGGGTGTGACAGTGACTAGTTATGACAACGGTATGGTACACGTCGTGCACAGATTCTGAGGGCTGGAGGTTAGCGGTGTAAGAGCTGTTTGCAAACACTGGTGAATAGATGGAGATGATAAAACAAATGACATTCCTTGCAAACAAACTGTGAAGAATATTGGTCAACGGCACATGAAATGCTGAATGACTTCTGAAAACTATGAAAATATCTGGAACATGTTCCTCGTCCATTTCTGGCCACTGAGTATTTTCACAAATGAGCAAACCCCAATGATTCCCACCTTACGTGAGTTCGGGAAATGTTTGCTATTTCACAAACCGGAAAATTCTTCGATCTGATGAGTAACCCCTTGGTACCAAAAGTAGGTCTGCGCTGGTAGACTATTTCTGAGGATTCATTCAAAATTACATTATAGTATTTGACAATCAAAAGGATGTCATTCAATTATTCATTTTGAATCAAGTGTTTCTGCAGGAAGGTAGGTCAGACATTATGGTGTGTAATTAATGGCACGAGATGCCAGCAGGAAGTTGGGATCATCTGGAGGTAGACCGCGTCGTGGAATATGGAGAGTGCTGCGAGATTCCATGCTGATGCAGAATGTGATGGGGCAGACGCTGAGGCACAACGTACATCCAGTACAATCATCATTGACAAAAGGAATGTGCGTCTCAGCATCAAAACGAATGGCCTGCGGAGGGACAAACACACCACCTATTCAGAAATTTAATTCAACTGATAATTACTTTCTCTGTCTCTCAGTATTCTAATATAATCACGCAACTTCACATTTCTTTAAAATGTACACTTGCAAGCAAAGTCAGGAGTTAATGGAAAACGGGGTTTTTTTTTGGGAATACATAGTCAAGGCTCATGGAAGAGCAAGTACAATGAATGGAATAGGACAAAACAGGACAAAAGGAAGAGTAGATAGAGAGAGGGGCGACTCCAACAGCAGTGTTGAAGACCTAGATTAACATAAACTTGAACAAACAAGAAGAAAAAGACATAAAATGGCATCGGAATGCCATGGTTTTAGTAATTTTTCTCTACGGAGCTAAAGGCTGTCAGTCGGCCATCTTTGGACAGATGACAAAGCAAAATCTTCTGCATATATATACTCTCATGTATTGTCCTTGTGCCAAGTTTGAACAAGATCGGACAATGCATGTACGAGAAATGGATGGGGACACGTTTAAGAAGCAAAATGGCCGTCAGTCGGCCATCTTGGATCTGATCTCGAAAAAAATGACGTGCATATGTAACCCATCATTCATTTATCGGTGTGCCAAATTTGAACAAGATCTGTAAATGCACGTCTGATAAATGGTTGAGGACGTGTTCAATATCGGTTTTTATGCCTCTGCCGACGAAGTTGCCAAAGGCATTATGTTTTCAGGTTGTCCGTCCATCCGTCAGCCCATCCGTCCGTCTGTGATAGGTTTTCGATACCGCGATAAATTGAGAACGGCTGAAGGGATCTTAGGCAAACTGGGTGCAGGTATGTATAAATAGGTAAAGATGAACTGATTAGATTTTGGTGTCGCAAGGTTAAAGGCCAAAGGTCAGATGTCCTGTCAGGTAAAAATTCTGTCACCGAGCTAACTTGTGAACCAGTCGTGGGATTTTCACCAAATTTGGTATCATTATCTTCTTCTTCTATCTATCTATCTATATACTGTATATATATATATAAAAGAAAGTTTTTGTTTGTTTGTTTGTTTGTCTGCATGCGCTAATCTCCTGAACGGTGAAAGATAGGAGGAAACCTCTGAAACAAAAAATGTCGGGAAGGCCCTGGGAAGGTTATAGGCTAGGTGGCGAGGCCGGTCGAGGCCCCCTCGGCCGGGCTGGGCCCATTTCGCAATTAAAAGCTGAGCTGAATTATAGTAGTCAATCTTCTACGGCCACGAGTAAAAGCTGAATTATAGTAGTAAATTCATTCAAAAAGAACCCGGGCAACGCCGGGTGCTTTCGGCTAGTATATTTATTATATATATAAAAGAAAGTTTTTGTTTGTTTGTTTGTCTGCACGCGCTAATCTCCTGAACGGTGAAAGATAGGAGTAAACCTCTGAAACAAAAAATGTCGGGATGGGCCCCGGGAAGGTTATAGGCTAGGTGGCGAGGCCAGTCGAGGCCGCCTCGGCCGGGCTGGGCCCATTTCGCAATTAAAAGCTGAGCGCAATAAATTTTCTTCTTCTTTCAAAATTCTCTTGAAGTACAACTTATGCACTTCATAGGAATATCTGATTGCAACACATGCTTTCAAAATTCTCTCTCGCGGGGCCCGACAGAAGAAAGAACAGGGAATCGTTGATGATACTAGGCTCGTGTCAGACCTATGTACAGAAGATTAAATTCATTCAAAAAGAACCCGGGCAACGCCCGGTGCATTCAGCTAGTCTATATTATATTAGCCGTAGGTGATTCTGTCTGTCTGTCTGTCTGTCTGTCTGTCCGGGGGTGTGGCTTACTCCATTTAGAGAGTAGCTCCACCCATTCTGGGAGAGGCTTCATTAACAAATATCCACCATTTTATTAACTCGCATAGCTTTTGTTAGGCCCGTGGTGTCTTGCTCTCTCTCACAGTTTTATTTCAACTCAAATTCGATATCTCATTTCATTTTTCACAGTCGCTAACATAGTTTTGGACTCGGTTGAAAAAAAAAGGGAAGAAAATCCGATGAAAGCTTCCGTTTATAGAACGAAATGCATTTTTAAAGGCCTGTAAAATAAAGCCCATTCATTGAGTCACCCTCACCATTTTATCTCGAATTCACCATCTGATTTCATTTTTATCGATTGTTTTAGACTCGGTTTCAGCAATAATTGAAAAAATAAACGCACACACGGGAAAATGCCGAGATATATAAAAAAAATCGCGGCACGATGTATCATACACCGCCCAGCATGACACAGACAGCAAAATATCGACATATATTTAAAATTCGCTTTTTCTTTTCCGTTAAGATATATTACTTTTCCGTTTGATGACAGTCGTCACAAAAACGTCAACAATGATGCCGACATATATTTCTTCGTTCTTATTTCATTCAACATTATTATCCGGAAGTAAGGTTCACGTGTTCATTTCACGTGTGCATGGACGTGTAATTCACATATGTAAAATAAATAAATTAACAGACGGGAAATTGCTGAGAGATATTTCGTTCGGAGCGATTATACACCGCCCAAAGGAAAAAATTTCACCGAGAAACCGAGCTAATTCACCGAGAGAATTTCATTGAATTTCACCGAGTTTCAGGAAATTAGCGAGATATATTTCTTCGTTTTTATTTTATTAGTTATGTGCACGTACAATTTAAACATGTATATACATGTGGGGTGTGGGATATATGCATGTGAGACATGTGGGATGTGTGTGGGTGTACATGTGTGTGTGTGTATGTGTATATATGTGAGTGTGTGTGTGTGTGTGTGTGTGTGTGTGTGTATGTGTGTGTATATGTGTGTGTGTGTGTATGTATGTATGTGTGTATACGTGTGTGTGTGTGTGTGTGTGTGTGTGTGTGTGTGTGTGTGTGTGTGTGTGTGTGTGTGTGTGTATGTGTGTGTGTGTATATGTGTATGCATGTGTGTCAGTGTACATGTGTGTGTATGTGTGCCTGTGTGTACGTGTGTGTGCCTATATGTGTGTGTGTGTGTGTGTGTGTGTGTGTGTGTGTGTGTGTGTGTGTGTTTGTGTACATGTGTGGATGTGTGTGTGTGACCCACTCTCCCCCGTGTGCGTGATGTGGGAGGGAGAGGATTTGAGCTCTTAAAGTCACATTTTACATGAGATGTAATAACACATTTCAAACTGTATTTCCCATGTGCACGCAATGCATTCACATGTTATCAGAAGTAAATACATTGTGTAGATTACTTAATTGTGGATCTGATAAGTTGCCAGTAACCATTTTGTGAAACTGAATGTGTAGGTGCAGCATCTAACTCAATATGTCGAAATGTCACACACGTCCATGCCCGTGGGATTCCCACGGGTGACCCCACTAGTCTACTATATAAGAGAGATGTCTGTCTGTCTGTGTGTCGCCATTTTTCTCAGAGATGACTGAACGGATCTTCGCCAAACTTTCAGAGGTTCATCAGTGAGTGCCTGTGAGTGTTTTAGGCAAATATATATATATATATATATATATATATATATATATATATATATATATATATATTGTTATGGATCTCTACGTCGGCCTTCTTCCCCTTAAGAAGGGGGGATTAGTCCCCTTGTTCGTGACTGACCGACGTGAGTCCTGACGCTGCACCGCTCCCTCCGGAGAGGCAGGAGCGCAACCCCGTTCGCGACCGCGGACAAATGGAAATTACCGAGCGGTTTAGCAACTGCGGCACAAACTATTAACAAGCACTGACCCGATCCTTAACGTTGGCCAA
This sequence comes from Myxine glutinosa, assembly GCF_964187855.1. Classification (NCBI taxonomy): domain Eukaryota; kingdom Metazoa; phylum Chordata; class Myxini; order Myxiniformes; family Myxinidae; genus Myxine; species Myxine glutinosa. Next base: position 28,702,696 of record NC_136261.1, read on the forward strand.
ATCGTGCCACAGGTATTCAATGAGGGAAATCACTAAAGCAACCGGACGTAAAGGAAAGAAAGGCAAGGTAGGAAATACAAATATAATTTATTACTAATATGTACACAAATCAAAGGAACCAAGGAAGAAGGAAGAATAAGAAAATAATTTACAGAAGGAGGAAGAACCAGAAGACACAGTGCAACACTAGCTTATTTAAACAGGCTTAACTTATTCCCAGGGACAAGACAGACAGAACGAACTCACTCACACGTATAGGGGTAGATGGATGCCAGGGATCGATGGTTGGGAAGGCAGAGAAAGGGCCAGGCAGATGGTAGGCGTCGAGGTCCGGCTCCCAGCGTGCGCTCCGGTCCACGCTTTTGGGGTCGAGGCGAAAATCCCGGGAAACAGCTCCGCTCCGGGCTGGCAACGAGGAGCCGGCAGCTCCACGTATTCGGCTTCACACCGGCAGCTTGCTTTATTCGTCCTCCGCCTCCTGCGTCTCCGAAGTTCTCTTTACACTCCACAGAATCTGCCTCTCGCCCAGCGCACCTCCCTCAGAACTCTCTCTCTCGTCTGGCCCCTTACGCATCTCTCTCGGTGGGGGCTGATGCATTGGGTTTTATAACCCCGCCCTCTTGAGCCATACCCACTCATCCTTGGTTGGTCGGCAAGGGCTTTCCTGGCTCCACCTTCGGATGACGATGGGCGGGCAACGCCCCTTCTTCTTCGGGCTGACCACGTGCATAATGGAGTCAAATGTAGTTGGTAATGCGGTTGGCAATGCGGTTGGCAATGCGGTTGGCAATGGAAGTTCTGGGGCAATTGAAAGGGGATTCTACCTTATTTACATTTGATGCAATCCAGTGTCAACTAGTGGGAACAGAGCCTTCAACTACATAGAATAAGGAGATAACTATTTAAGAGGGTATATGATTGGCTACGTGTTTGTATATGGAGTAACTTGGAGGACGACCTTTGACCTTTACACACGGAGGGTGATATTTACAACAATTCATTACACTTACAACAATACAAAAAAAACACAAGAATTCTCAAATCCACAACACTGCACCCTCATCCTCTAGGCACGTACTTGGGCCTATAAAACTTTAACTTTAGTGTGACACGTAGGTGTAGTTCCCTCTACATTTAACGTGACCCTGAGTGTGACCGTTTTAAAACACAAATAAGTATGTCCCCCTGCTGCATTGCACCCTACCTAACAGATTTACGCCCACAGCTAACCGAATTGCGGAATTGTCTTCAAACTACACATTTACGGTGGGGAGCATTATTTACAATTGACGCTGGTATTTACAAAACTAACCCAGGACCTGTGATTGTTCTTTTTTGGGTGGGGGGGGGGGGGGGGAAGACAGCCTGCACTGCATCGACGCACCAGTACCAACAAAGAGCACCATAAAGCACCATAAAGCACCGGAGTGCACAGTCACCACAGTTCATAATAAAAGATAAACAAACCCCTGGTGCTGGTCTTCCTCTTCGGCTCCCTCTGCTGGCCATTATTCTTCCTGATGTTGTCAACTTCATCTTCTTGCTGGCGGCCTATTTAGACATAATAAAAAGCACAAAACGTGTCCATTTTTTTATTTACGGCCCACAGGGGCCGACTATGAGTGGTTCACCTGTGGGCTTGGTGCCACGTCACCGAGGTCCGCAAGCAAGATCCTGGGCCATCGTGGCCGGTTCCAGCAGAGGGGCCATGCCCCAACCCGTGGGGTCCATAAGTGGTGCTCAGCCACAGACATGTGGTCCATAAGTGGTGCGTGGATGCAGGCAGCTGGTTGCAAGGATTCGGGCACACAATGGCGGACTCCCGCACGCTACCCTCGGTGCCCAGAGAGCAAAGTCCTCGGGTGGGAGACAGGAGAACAGAAGACAGGTGAGCGAGGGGTAAGGTCACAAGGGTACACATCAAAACAGGTAATGCAGAACGAGGTGCGTACGGAGAGCGAAGCGAGAAAGCTCGTCCATACCGTACGCCCCCCACATGTGACCTACACTACCCCCCCCCTTGCCCCTCCCCGTATTTACAAAAACCTACACATTTACAAATTCGTCACTACTGTCTCGTCTTCCCTATATCTCCCCTATACCAAATTCGTCATCACAATCCCTGTGACCAAAATTTGCCGTCACCAATTCATCATTAATCCTCATAAGGAGGGAGAGATGGAACAACAAAGCACAATGTCACACCCACGTCATGATGCGTCCCACATTCCAAACATTTGCACAGAAAAAAATAACAAAAACAACCATGGTATGGTGTGGAGCACCGTCGTTACCTCAGGTGAGTGGATGTAGATGGTGCAAGGAGATTTCAATCCTATCTACCTTCTAAATGACATTAACACACTTTACACTACCCGGGGCCTTTCCCTGCCAAACCATTGGCAATCTTACACTCTATGCGGTTGTAAGAACCAATTCCCATTGACCAAACTGTGGTGCTTCATCAATTTGGGGTCTCACTCCCCAGATTCAACTCCCTTTGCCTTTGCACAATTTCAGGACTGGGTCGTGTGGCTCTCCCAGCAGGTCTACCCACCTGCACACCTCCACCACTGCAGTTGCCTCCGAGCTTACCTGCTCCTTACCTAACCTATTTAACTGGGGAAGGCCCTCCTTGGCGCTTACCCCACTCGGTGCCCTCTCTGGCACTGGGATACCCGGGTCCGTCCTCTGGATCCTCGGGCCCCATCCACAACTCTACCGGCTCCCAGAGCCCACCTGCGGCCTCACCTGGCCGACATCCTAACAGTGGCGGAGTGCCCATTTAACTACACACACTAACAGGCCACACGCCCAGCCATTTCCACGTCACGAATGCACCCATCCAAACACCATTCTTCCACACGCACCACAGATGCCAATATCCAACCACAATTTACTTACTCCCTCTACCTAACTCTTAAACTACCCTCCCCGGGTATTCGTGATGGGGTCCATCCTCCCCATACACACCTTCGCACCATCCACTCCACTCCACAGTTTCCACCATACTCACTCCACGACTATCCATTCCATACTCCATATATTCCATACTCCATGTATTCCACACAACCATGCTCACCTGTATTTGCACACCTGGTGCTTCCTGCACCCTCCTTCCTCCAGGACCATTTGCTCAACACAACATGCAATCACCATTACTCAGTCATACACTGCTCAATACACTTTCGATCCTCAAACACACGGCATCATCTGATCTACCTGGTGCCCTCTAACTTGGTGCTCCCTGTCTTCCCTTTAAACTAAGCACATCCCACGTCGTTATCAACCATTCTAACCTCTCTATGTCCCCGACTACCTGTCCAATGTTGCTACTCAAATCTACAGTTACCTATGGTCATCTTCTCTAGATCCCTATCATTATCCTAACCCTCCCGCGGCGAGCTTACACTGCCATAAACCCCATAGCTAGTGCTCATGTGCCCCATTGGGAGGGATGGCAGAGTTGCCATCCCACCACATCTGGCATCTTCCATTACCAATTTGGCTCATCAAATTTCAACCAATCAAAAATTTTGCTTTTCCAATTTGCTACTGCTACCACCCTCACACGTCTACTCACTTGAGCCTCTCGGTGCGCCAATTCATTTCCAAAGCTCGGCTTCACAAAGCCGAGCAATGAATGCGGGTGGTTTGTTGCCGGCGGTTGGGTCCGTCCGGCATTCGGTGCAGGGAAGGGGGCTTACCCAGGCCGAGATTCCACGCACCATCTCGGCACGGAGCCGTCCGATGGCCCAATCTCGCCCTGCCGGAATGCCTCAACCACAAGGGGTCGCCGTGATGACCCTTCCGACCGGGCCGCCCGCTCCGCCTAGCGGAGCATGGACGTGACCGTTCGGAGCGAGGCCCGGCGTGGATCCCGTACGGTGGTTCCTTTGAAACCGCCGTGGTTACGATCCCCGCTGGTTCCCGCGGCGCACAACGCCCGGCACGAACCGAGGGCTCGCTTCGGCTACAAGTCGATCTAACCACTAACCCGGTTAACGTTGATGCTCCACTTGCATGCTCACACCCCGCGTTCCGTTCCTTGCTCACACATCCAGCTGTCTCCATGCTCACCCCCCCCCCCCCTGTACACTCATAGGCTTCGTCACACACCTGACCACCGCACACCTTAGCACACACTCGTCGTTCGCACACCTCACCAACACACCTCTTCGCGCCCCCTCCTCGGTCACATCCTTTGTGACAACCACGGGTGTGCTCTCCTCCGCACACCCAATCACGTGCTCCTCTACCAACTCAAGCGTGCATTCCCACACGCGCTCGACCATTCCAGGTGTGCATCCTTTCATTCCAGGTGTACATCCTTCCATTCCAGGTGTGCATCCTCTCTCACCTGCTACAACCAACTCATGCTCCGTGTCACTCTCACTACTTTCACCACCACACTCGGTCGCGCATTTACCCTTACTCTTGACAGCGCACTCTGTAATCATGCACTCCTCTGTTACACACCTTTTTCGCGCATCCTCTTGCGCACACTCTCCAGTTACACCCTCCGTAACACTCACCACAGGTGTGCACTCTTTCGTTACATCCCCTGTAACACTCCCCATCCCGCGCTTCCATGTGCCCCCCCCCCCCACCCCCCGCACACGCGCTACGACCAACTCACTCTCGACAGCACGCTCACTCCTCGGCACGCATTTTTTCCCCACACACCCCATAGTCGGACATCCTCGCACACCTCCTCCTTCACACTCTGTACCTGTCGCACACCTTACCAGCGGCCTCTCACGAACACCCGGGTCTAAACCAACACCCAAGCCGACTGAATCTCCCCGCACACCATATACATTTCCGAGTATATCGCCACTCACCTCTGCACCTCGTCGTCGCTCCTCTACCGCCACCTGCAAACTCGTTATTTGGTCAGTGAGAACATCATCATGATTTGAGCACAGACCTTGTACATATTCCATTACTTCCTCCTTTATCTCCCTCTTAGTTTCCCTCCATCTCTTCTTAATTTCACTCACCCCCTCTTCCACATCCTCTAACTTTTTCTTCACCTCTTTCATTTCCCGGTGTGCGCCCTCAATTTCTTCCTCTAAGGCCACCTTAGTCGTCTCTACGTGCGTCCTCACCTCCCGTTCTTTCGTCACCATTGCCTCCGTTACCTCGTCCAACCTCTTTGTCAACCCCTCATGTACCATCTGACATTCCCTCTTTGTCGCTATGAGTTCGTTCTTTATCTCCTTCTGCGTCGCCTTTAACCCGCCGATTATTGCAGTGTTCTTTTCCACCTGCTCCACTAATTCCTTTTGTCCCACCGTCAGCTGTTCTACTCCCCGTGTCAGGTTGTCTATGCCCCCCTGTAACCTAGCCGTATTATTTCTCACCTCTTTCTCAATACGCTCCTCACCTCGCTTTACCTCCTCGCGTACCCCCGCGAACTCCTCGCTCACACCTCGTCTGATCTCCTCCCCCATTTCTCCCATCTCTTTGGTAGATGCTGCCCTCATCTGTTCCAAATCATTCCTCTGGGCATCCAATTTGGTTTCTAACCCAGTTTTCACCTCCTCTATCTGATCTCCCATCTGTTTAATTTCCCGGGCAGTTTGCTCCCCTATTTCCCGCAATTTGCCTTCCATTGTGTTTTCTAACCCCCCTAACCCATTCTTCACCCCCTCCATCTGGTTCTCCTGGGCAGCCATTCGATTTTCCAACCCCGTTAACCCCTCCTTCATTTCCCAAATTTGATTACCCATGTCCTCTAGTTGGCCCCCCAATTTACCTTTGAGCCCCCAGATTTGGCTTTCCAATCCCCCAAATTTACTGTCTAAACCCTCAAATTTATTGTCTAGCCGTTCACTGGTACCCCTTGCTTCGTCCCTCATTGCCCCCAATTGCTGCCCCTGAGCCCTCGTCTCTTCTTTTTGGGTGTTTAATTTGGCCATTATTTGCATCATAAATACTCTCATGTACTCCGGCATCTCAGGCTCGGCTGCAGCGACCACGTGCGAAGCGCCGCCATTTTGTGCACCTGATACCCCCTCAACCACATACTCATTTCTCTCCTCCTCCCTCTCCCCCATATACATTTCCCTGGGGTCCTGGGTCGATTCTACCCCCTCTAATTCCCCAACCGGCATCCGATCACCTTGACCATCCATGGCACGATTTTAAATTTAAGATGTTAAAATAAAATTGTGGGCCACTCGTAATTTGAGCGCGCGAGGCGCGCTTCAGGTCCGAATCTCGCTCCCGACACCAAATGTTATGGATCTCTACGTCGGCCTTCTTCCCCTTAAGAAGGGGGGATTAGTCCCCTTGTTCGTGACTGACCGACGTGAGTCCTGATGCTGCACCGCTCCCTCCGGAGAGGCAGGAGCGCAACCCTGTTCGCGACCGCAGACAGATGGTAATTGCCGAGCGGTTTAGCAACCGCGGCACGAACTATTAACAAGCACTGACCCGATCCTTAACGTTGGCCAAATCGTGCCACAGGTATTCAATGAGGGAAATCACTAAAGCAACCGGACGTAAAGGAAAGAAAGGCAAGGTAGGAAATACAAATATAATTTATTACTAATATGTACACAAATCAAAGGAACCAAGGAAGAAGGAAGAATAAGAAAATAATTTACAGAAGGAGGAAGAACCAGAAGACACAGTGCAACACTAGCTTATTTAAACAGGCTTAACTTATTACCCAGGGACAAGACAGACAGAACGAACTCACTCACACGAATAGGGGTAGACGGATGCCAGGGATCGATGGTTGGGAAGACAGAGAAAGGGCCAGGCAGATGGTAGGCGTCGAGGTCCGGCTCCCAGCGTGTGCTCCGGTCCACGCTTTTGGGGTCGAGGCGAAAATCCCGGGAAACAGCTCCGCTCCGGGCTGGCAACGAGGAGCCGGCAGCTCCACGTATTCGGCTTCACACCGGCAGCTTGCTTTATTCGTCCTCCACCTCCTGCGTCTCCGAAGTTCTCTTTACACTCCACAGAATCTGCCTCTCGCCCAGCGCACCTCCCTCAGAACTCTCTCTCTCGTCTGGCCCCTTACGCATCTCTCTCGGTGGGGGCTGATGCAATGGGTTTTATAACCCCGCCCTCTTGAGCCATACCCACTCATCCTTGGTTGGTCGGCAAGGGCTTTCCTGGCTCCACCTTCGGATGACGATGGGCGGGCAACGCCCCTTCTTCGCCGGGCTGACCACGTGCGTAATGGAGTCAAATGTAGTTCGTAATGCGGTTGGCAATGCAGTTGGCAATGCGGTTGGCAATGCAGTTGGCAATGCGGTTGGCAATGGAGGTTCTTGGGCAATTGAAAGGGGATTCTACCTTATTTCCATTTGATGCAATGCAGTGTCAACTAGTGGGAACAGAGCCTTCAACTACATAGAATAAGGAGATAACTATTTAAGAGGGTATATGATTGGCTACGTGTATGTATATGGAGTAACTAGGAGGACGACCTTTGACCTTTACACACGGAGGGTGATATTTACAACAATTCATTACACTTACAACAATACAAAAAAAACACAACAATTCTCAAATCCACAACAATATATATTATATATATATTTGAAAAAAAAAAGATCGTTTTTTTGGAGTTTTCAAAAAATAATCGCTCGATAGTGCCTAAGTGTTTTTAAATTAATGACAGTTATATACAAGTACACATTCGCATAAATAAATACAAAACAATCACCAGACATTTGAACACAAATAAATCAAACAATTCCGGAAGTGTACGAAGTTGGTAGTACGGCTTCTTCTTCTTTCTGTTCAGCATCACACTTAACGCAGAAACGGGATGAACGCCACATTCACGCACCAGCAAATAAATAACCACCTTCCTCTCCCCCCCCCTCCCCTCCCCTTCCCTTCCTCCCCTATCCCTCCCCCCTCCCTTGCCCAGCAATGCCGGGTACTTCTGCTAGTATATTATAATGCAAAGATAAAATTATTTGATTTTGAGGTCAAGAGGTCAAAGATCAGTGGTTATGTTAAGTTGCAACTACTTTGTCACTGCAATAATTTAAGAATGGCTGAAGGAATCTTAGTTAAACTTGGTGCAGGTATGTATAATGAGGGAACGATGAACTGATTCGATTTTGGGGTCATGGGGTCAAAGGTCAGAGGTCATGTTAAGTACAAATTATGTTGCCGCACCAACTTGTGAACCAGTGATGGGATTTTTAACAAACTTGGTATAATTATATATGATGCAAAGATGAACTGGTTAGATTTTGGAGTCAAGAGGTCAAAGGTCAGAGGTCATTTTAAATAAAATTTATGTTGCCATGCCAACTTGTGAACAAGTGATTGTATTTTGAGCAAATTGGGCATAAGTATATATGATGTAAATATGAACTGATTGCATTATGGCATCAAGAGGTCAACGGTCAGAGGTCATGTCAGGTAAAACGTGATAACTTGAGAACAGCTGAATGGATTTAAATCAAACTTGGTACAAGTATTATAATGATGCAATAATGTGGGCGGAGACATATCGGCGAAAGTCGTGGCGCCGAAGAGTGTTGTTCTAGTTTACAACTAAAATGGCAGCCAGTCTACCAGTTAGCCATCTTTGATCAGGTTGCAAAATAAAGGGAAGTGCACGTGTGTGCCATAATGTACCAATGTACCATGATTGTGCCAAGTTTGAACAAAATCGGACCATGCATGTTCAATAAATGGATGGGGACAGTTTTAAGTAACAAAATGGCCGTCAAAATGGCCATCTTGGATCTGATCTGGAAAAACAAATGACACGCATATGTAAGCCATCATTCATTATGTGTGTGCCAAGATTGAACAGGATCGGTAAATGCATGTCCGAGAAATGGTTGAGGGACATGTTGAACACCTGGTTTTTTTAATAACTAAAATGGCTGCCAGTCAGAGAGGAGTCAGTAGAAGAAAGAGAGACCACCAACCTGTCTGCCATGGGGTAATGTCGCTACCATGGCACACTTTCCTTACACAGGAAATGTTGATGACGTCACCTTAAAAATAAGAGGAAGTGACAAAATATGAGGTGGTGTATGCATATGAATGAGTTGGTTTATTAATTCGATTAGACTTCTGAACCCATAAGTTAGTGGTGCAATTTACAAGATCCGAAAACTTTATGCAATATCGATGTCCATTTTCATGTTATTTGAAACTAAAACTCGTACCTTGATTAATACTGCTTTACTGTAACACACTCTCTCCTCTCTCCTCTCTCCTCTCTCCTCTCTCCTCTCTCCTCTCTCCTCTCTCCTCTCTCCTCTCTCCTCTCTCCTCTTCCTCACCTCTCCCTCTCCTCTGTCTCTTCCCTTCCTCACCTCTTCCTCTCCTCTCCCTCTCTTCTCCCTCTCCTCTTCCTCTTCCTCTCCCTCCCCCTCTTCCTCTTCTCTTCTCTTCTCTTCTCTTCTCTTCTCTCTCTCTCTCTCTCTCGTCTGAATTTTTAAAAACTCAATTTCTCCTTATTTGTGCATAATTTGGTGAGCCCAATTTGCCATAGATTCAGCCTCATTGCAGGAGATTCCAATAATCTTAACATTAGTTATTTATGCCTGTTGTTTGTGTCCTTTATAACGTCCTTAAAAACAGAGAGTTTCCTGTTTGGCATGATTTTCAATATTCTTTGACTGCCAAACACACAGACAGCATAAAATAATGATCTTACTCCTCTCTGCGCACGTGCGATCGGGACGAATTCAGAGCCAACGTTCTGGGAAACTACAGGTTTGTTTTCTGATTCATATCATGTTCCGACTCATGTTCAAAATATAACATTCAATTTAAATTAAATTGTTCCTTGATCATAAACTGACGTCGGTGGACAGACAAACAGACAAACAGACAGACAAAGTGAACCAATTGCTTTACCTTACTTTTCGCTTTGCACGCAATGGGGGTAATGATGATCATTGGATGCCTTCGCTACCTGCTCCATTGCACTACCTGCCCGTTTTAGCGGGCATCCTTCATCATGATATCAGAAGAGAATCAGCAACTCGCGGAGTTGCTCTTCGGGATGCTAAAGACACTTCCCATCCCCTCCCCACTAAGATAAACAGGAACCTCTAATGTCAATGCCTTTCCGACCATAAGCCATTCATCAAAACCAGCAAAGTTGCATCGGCAGTGTCACAATCAAACTGGGAAAAGCCGGAACCATAATCAATGGAAGGTCACTCAACCTGTTGGTCGCATCAAAATTCGTCCACCATATCGACTAACCCTGTGAGATCTGACCTATCGCAGGCCGAATTGTTTCACCTTATCTGCCTTCGGTCAGGAGTCGGAAGATTAAATGCCCGTGCGCACTCATGGGGCTTCTGGGACAGCCAACTGTGTGGCCGTGGCCTCAACCAAGCCGCAGACCATTTGATCACGGAATGCAGCATTATCTTCCCAGATGGATGGATCAGCTTGCAGAGATGCACATATGAAGCATTCCATTGGTTAAGAACTGATCCTAATTTTGATAACTTAGATGCCATATGCAAGAAGAAGATCCTTGGCCTAGCTAGACTCTAAGGAGCCGGCTGAAAGAAGCAGGACTTTTTCCATTAAACTTGCGATGGGATATGATAGAGATGTTTAAGGTAGTCAAAGGGTATAGATGGAATAGATACAGAATATTTTTTCAGTAGAATGGATACTGACAGGACAATGGGGCCCAGTTTAACATTAAGGAAGAGGAGAGTTAGGGACTGTAGTAAGGCGGTAGTAAGGTAGTAAGGCAGGGGGCTTTCACCCAGAGAGTGATGAATGCATACAATGGTCTCCTCACAAAGTTAGTGACAGCAAAGTCAGAGAGTGCGCCGCCTCCAAGGGAAGTTATTTTAAAATTTGGAAAAAATTAATCTTCATAGTATACCTTGATAGTGGCTCCGCTCGGGCTAATGTTGGATGTACTGGGTCTGTCTTTTTGTGACAGAGTGTGTTAAGATGGCTGTGCCTTGCAATTTTGCAGTTTTTACAGATAATAAATAAACATGTCCGGCATCAATTAATACAGGTATACGTATCAAAGAAAAGGTCTCACCTGGTATCCTGAGTCATTGCAGACCATGTAGCATTTTCCACAGTTAACACACATCTCTTCGCAGATCAGTGCTACCTTCTGCTGCGTATTGTCCAGGTCTGAGTATTGCCCGATATATTGTAGAGACTGGCCAATCACAGCCTGGGAAAAGAGGAGTCCTTATTAACCATAATTAGAAATAATATACTGTACAAGCATTTTTATCCTTTTCATTGGTCCAGAGGAAGAAATTCTTAATTCCCTGCTTGTCATCCTTAGCCCCTCCCACTTCCCCCAAACTGACCCACTGTTTGCACATTGCATTGTTATTCTGCTATTGCCTCATTCTTCCATGAGGCTCGATTTTGAAGAAGAAGAAAAAACCCTCTGTATTGTATTGCACCTAAAGTTAAAAACTATAGAAATTTGTAACTGATTGATTACTGACTGCCTTGATTATCAGCTGGGTTAAACTTTGACCCTTTCTAGAAACAACTCTCCAAACAGTGGGTCCACAACCTCGATTATGGGTCCATGCCATTCAGTCCACGAGCTCAGTTCATGTATCCAAACAGTCAGTTAATCCTGCAATGCAGTCTCACTCTCACAATGCTTATTCGCCTCTCCTCAGTCTCACAATGAAGCCTCTCCTCAGAGAAAGACACATGAAAGCCCGCTTGGAGTTTGCAAAAAAAGCACCTGAAGGACTCTCAGACTGTGAGAAACAAGATTCGGTGGTCGAATGAAACCAAGATTGAACTGTTTGGCTTCCGTCTGGCCACTTTGCCGTAAAGCCCAGATCGGTGGAGTGTTGCAGTGATGGTTGCCCTTCTGGAAGTTTCTCCCATCTCCACACAGGATCTCTGGAGCTCAGCCAGAGTGACCATCGGGTTATTGTTCACCTCTCTTACCAAGGCCCTTCTCCCCCGATTGCTCAGTTTGGCCGGGCGGCCAGCTCTAGGAAGAGTCCTGGTTGTTCCAAACTTCTTCCGTTTAAGAATTATGGAGGCCACTGTGCTCTTGGGAACCTTCAACGCAGGAGAATTTTTTTGTAGGCTTCCCCAGATCTGTGCCTCGACACAATCCTGTCTCTGAGCTCTGTAGGCAGTTACTTCGACCTCATGGCTTGGTTTTTGCTCTGATATGCATTGTCACCTGTGAGACCTTATATAGACAGGTGTGTGCCTTTCCAAATCATGTCCAATCAATTGAGTTTACCACAGGTGGACTCCAACCAAAGTGGAGAAACATCTCAAAGGTGATCAAAAGAAATGGGAGGCACCTGAGCCAAATTCCAAGTGTCATAGCAAAGGGTATGAATACTTATGTTAATGTTGTGGCGGACACGAAAGCACTGACGTGGTGACATCACCCCGCACACCAAGTGGGGATGGGCCACGCCAGGGAGAGAGGCGTGGCCTCACGATATACACGGGGCGCACAGCCCTGAGCAGCTTAGTGTTACAGTGAGCTCCTGAAATAAAGACGCTTATAAGTTACCGCTTGTCCGCTTCCTCCTTGCTCGCAAGCAGCGCGCGTAACGCCGCGCTTTACTGGTGACCCTCGACGTTGGATCTGCCGGAGCGATCCTTCCACACACGACGCCATCGCCATGGCCAACTTCATCAAACTTCCCGAATTTTGGGAGGCCCAGGCCGAAGTCTGGTTCGTCCAAGCCGAAGCCCAATTTCAGCTTCGGCGCCTCACCGGCGACGACACGCGCTACTGCCACGTCGTCGCCTCCCTCGGGCCCGGCACGGCCGCTCGAGTTGTGTCCGTCCTTCGCCACCCACCGGACGGCCACAAGTACGAGGCACTCAAGAGGCTACTCCTAGCCATGTTCGGCCTCACGGACGACGCACGGGCCGACCGCCTCCTGGATCTCCCCGACCTCGGCGACACGTGCCCGTCAGTCCGAATGGACCACATGCTGTCACTGTTGGGCGACGAAGCCCCCGGTTCTCTATTCCGGGCGCTTTTCCGTCGCCAACTTCCAGCGCAGGTTCGCCTCGCGTTGGCCGGGACCGCGCTAACGGAACCCCGAGCATTGGCAGCCGAGGCGGACAGGTACTTTGCGGCCGTCACGGACCTCGAGGCTGATGCTGCTGATGATGCTGATCCACAGCATCAGCTTACACAGCATACGCAGCATGCTGATACACACCTCGTGACCGCCGCCACGCCCTGCCCACCGCCGCGGCGAAAACCGCCACCGCGGGGAAACCCGCCAACTCCACCGGCCTCGCGGAGCCAGCTCCTCCAGCTCCACCACTTGGTGCTGGTTCCACGCCAAGTTCGGCCACGAGGCTCGGCAGTGTCATCAGCCATGCTCCTTCAAAAGGTCGGGAAATGCCCGGGCCGGCGCTCAATAGTGGCAATGAGCGCCGGCCGTTCGAGCAGCCTGCTGTTCATAACGGACACCTTATCCGGGCACCGTTACCTGTGCGACACGGGAGCGCAGGTGAGTGTCGTTCCCACCAGTACGTCAGACAAGCACGCCGCGGGCGGGGGCCCCGCGCTGCTTGCCGCGAACGGGACGCCCATCCGTACGTACGGAAAACGCTGCCTCTCTCTGCGGTTCAGAGGGCAGGTTTTCCGATGGACGTTCGTCACCGCCGACGTGCCCATGGCACTGCTTGGCACGGACTTCCTGTGCACTAATGGGCTCCTGGTCGACGTAAAGCGCAGACGTTTTGTCCAGGCCGAGACGTTCAGCTCGCTCGCTTGTGCGCTGCCCAGCTCGTCGAGCAGCTCAACGAGCGGCTTGCCAAGCGGCTTGCCAAGCGGTTCGGTTCTGGCCACGTTGGTCTGTACGCTTCCGGCAGCGGACTCATTCACCCGCCTCCTCGCCGGCTTCCCGGCCCTCACGCGGCCCACCTTCTCGGCGGGGGCCGTCAAGCACGGGGTGGCCCATCACATCCCCACCGTCGGGCCACCTGTCTACGCCCGGGCACGCTGCCTCGAGCCGACGAAGCTGGCGCTGGCAAAAGCGGGGTTCGCTACCCTGGAGCGACTCGGCATCGTTCGGCGCTCAGAGAGCGCTTGGGCGTCGCCGCTGCACATCGTGCCGAAGCCCGGCGGGGGATGGCGACCGTGCGGGGACTATCGCCATCTCAATGACGCCATGACTCCCGACCGCTACCCCGTCCCCCACATTCAGGACTTTTCCGCCCGTTTGGCAGGCATGTCCTTCTTCTCGAAGGTGGACCACATACGCGGCTACCATCAGGTCCCCGTCAGGCCAGAGGACGTCCCGAAGACGGCGGTCATCACGCCATTCGGACTCTTCAAGTTCCTGCGGATGCCCTTTGGTCTGAAGAATGCGGCTCAGGCGTTCCAGCGACTGATGGACAGTGTCCTTCGCGACTTGGATTTTGTCTACGTCGACCTGGACGATATCCTCGTCGCCAGCGCGTCCCGCGAAGAGCACCTACGCCACCTCCGCACGCTCTTCGAACGCCTGGGCCAGCATGGCCTTTTTTTTTTTTTTTTTTTTTTTTTTTTCTATACTGAATCGAGGCTCGTGAAAGAGCTGACAACCGCGAGGGAAAGACAAAGACAGCACAGGGGAACCACGAGGGAAAGACAAAGACAGCACAGGGGAACCACGAGGGAAAGACAGGACAGGGGGACCACGAGGGAAAGACAAAGACAGCACATGGGGACCGTGAGGGAAAGACAAAGACAGCACATGGGGACCGCGAGGGAAAGACAAAGACAGCACAGGGGAACCACGAGGGAAAGACAAAGACAGCACAGGGGAACCACGAGGGAAAGACAGGACAGGGGGACCACGAGGGAAAGACAAAGACAGCACATGGGGACCGTGAGGGAAAGACAAAGACAGCACATGGGGACCACGAGGGAAAGACAAAGACAGCACATGGGGACCGCGAGGGAAAGACAAAGACAGCACAGGGGAACCACGAGGGAAAGACAAAGACAGCACAGGGGAACCACGAGGGAAAGACAGGACAGGGGGACCACGAGGGAAAGACAAAGACAGCACATGGGGACCGTGAGGGAAAGACAAAGACAGCACATGGGGACCGCGAGGGAAAGACAAAGACAGCACAGGGGAACCACGAGGGAAAGACAAAGACAGCACATGGGGACCGTGAGGGAAAGACAAAGACAGCACATGGGGACCACGAGGGAAAGACAAAGACAGCACAGGGGAACCACGAGGGAAAGACAAAGACAGCACAGGGGAACCACGAGGGAAAGACAGGACAGGGGGACCACGAGGGAAAGACAAAGACAGCACATGGGGACCGTGAGGGAAAGACAAAGACAGCACATGGGGACCGCGAGGGAAAGACAAAGACAGCACATGGGGACCGCGAGGGAAAGACAAAGACAGCACATGGGGACCGTGAGGGAAAGACAAAGACAGCACAGGGGAACCACGAGGGAAAGACAGGACAGGGGGACCACGAGGGAAAGACAAAGACAGCACATGGGGACCGCGAGGGAAAGACAAAGACAGCACAGGGGAACCACGAGGGAAAGACAGGACAGGGGGACCACGAGGGAAAGACAAAGACAGCACATGGGGACCGTGAGGGAAAGACAAAGACAGCACATGGGGACCGCGAGGGAAAGACAAAGACAGCACATGGGGACCGCGAGGGAAAGACAAAGACAGCACATGGGGACCGTGAGGGAAAGACAAAGACAGCACAGGGGAACCACGAGGGAAAGACA
Source organism: Myxine glutinosa (assembly GCF_964187855.1). Taxonomy (NCBI): domain Eukaryota; kingdom Metazoa; phylum Chordata; class Myxini; order Myxiniformes; family Myxinidae; genus Myxine; species Myxine glutinosa. The sequence continues at coordinate 28,718,402 of NC_136261.1, forward strand.
GGACAGGGGGACCACGAGGGAAAGACAAAGACAGCACATGGGGACCGTGAGGGAAAGACAAAGACAGCACATGGGGACCGCGAGGGAAAGACAAAGACAGCACAGGGGAACCACGAGGGAAAGACAGGACAGGGGGACCACGAGGGAAAGACAAAGACAGCACATGGGGACCATGAGGGAAAGACAAAGACAGCACATGGGGACCGCGAGGGAAAGACAAAGACAGCACAGGGGAACCACGAGGGAAAGACAGGACAGGGGGACCACGAGGGAAAGACAAAGACAGCACATGGGGACCGTGAGGGAAAGACAAAGACAGCACATGGGGACCGCGAGGGAAAGACAAAGACAGCACATGGGGACCGCGAGGGAAAGACAAAGACAGCACATGGGGACCGTGAGGGAAAGACAAAGACAGCACAGGGGAACCACGAGGGGAAGACAGGACAGGGGGACCACGAGGGAAAGACAAAGACAGCACATGGGGACCGCGAGGGAAAGACAAAGACAGCACAGGGGAACCACGAGGGAAAGACAGGACAGGGGGACCACGAGGGAAAGACAAAGACAGCACATGGGGACCGTGAGGGAAACACAAAGACAGCACATGGGGACCGCGAGGGAAAGACAAAGACAGCACATGGGGACCGCGAGGGAAAGACAAAGACAGCACATGGGGACCGTGAGGGAAAGACAAAGACAGCACAGGGGAACCACGAGGGAAAGACAGGACAGGGGGACCACGAGGGAAAGACAAAGACAGCACATGGGGACCGTGAGGGAAAGACAAAGACAGCACATGGGGACCGCGAGGGAAAGACAAAGACAGCACAGGGGAACCACGAGGGAAAGACAAAGACAGCACATGGGGACCGTGAGGGAAAGACAAAGACAGCACATGGGGACCACGAGGGAAAGACAAAGACAGCACATGGGGACCGTGAGGGAAAGACAAAGACAGCACATGGGGACCGCGAGGGAAAGACAAAGACAGCACAGGGGAACCACGAGGGAAAGACAAAGACAGCACATGGGGACCGTGAGGGAAAGACAAAGACAGCACATGGGGACCGCGAGGGAAAGACAAAGACAGCACAGGGGAACCACGAGGGAAAGACAAAGACAGCACATGGGGACCGTGAGGGAAAGACAAAGACAGCACATGGGGACCGCGAGGGAAAGACAAAGACAGCACATGGGGACCGTGAGGGAAAGACAAAGACAGCACATGGGGACCGCGAGGGAAAGACAAAGACAGCACATGGGGACCGCGAGGGAAAGACAAAGACAGCACAGGGGAACCGCGAGGGAAAGACAAAGACAGCACATGGGGACCGCGAGGGAAAGACAAAGACAGCACAGGGGGACCGCGAGGGAAAGACAAAGACAGCACATGGGGACCGTGAGGGAAAGACAAAGACAGCACATGGGGACCGCGAGGGAAAGGCAAAGACAGCACAGGGGAACCACGAGGGAAAGACAAAGACAGCACAGGGGAACCACGAGGGAAAGACAAAGACAGCACATGGGGACCGCGAGGGAAAGACAAAGACAGCACAGGGGAACCACGAGGGAAAGACAAAAACAGCACATGGGGACCGCGAGGGAAAGACAAAGACAGCACATGGGGACCACGAGGGAAAGACAAAGACAGCACAGGGGAACCACGAGGCCATGTGACAAACTATGGAAAATAAGGGACATCCTTGTCCCTTATTGTGAACCTGATTGTGAACCCCGCAAAGTGCCGGTTCGGCGCCGCCATAATCGATTTTCTGGGGCACCATGTCACCAGGCACAGAGCCGTCCCCCTGCCGGCCAAGGTGGAGGCGGTGAAGGGGTTTCCGCGCCCCCGCACGATCAGAGGGCTGCAGGAGTTCCTGGGCATGGTGAACTTTTACCATCGGTTCCTGCCCCGTATTGCCCAGCTCCTGCGCCCCCTGCACGAAGCTCTCTGAGGTAAGCCGGGGAAAGGCGACGTTACCTGGACCGAGGAGATGGACACGGCGTTCATGGGCGCGAAGCTCACCTGGTGGGACCTCTGCCCCCCTCGCGGGGTTTCACCCACGTCCTCACCATGGTGGACCGCACCACCCGGTGGCCGGAGGCCGTGCCCTTGGCGTCGACGACGGCGGCCGATGTCGCGCAGGCTTTCATCGCCACCTGGGTCGCCCCGTTCGGCGCCTCCTCAGACATCTCATCCGACCGCGGCCCCCAGTTCACCTCGGAGCTCTGGGGGGCGGTCGCGCAGGGGCTCGGGGTCCGGCTGCACCGAACCACGGCCTACCACCCCCAAGCTAACAGCCTGTGTGAGCGATTTCACCGCTCATTGAAGGCCGCGCTCCGGGCCACCCTCCGCGGCGGCGGCTGGGTCGACAGGCTCACCTGGGTCCTGCTGGGCCTCCGGACAGCCCCCAAGGAGGACCTGCGCACATCCGCGGCGGAGTTGGTCTTCGGGCAACCGCTGCGGGTGCCGGGCGAGTTCCTCCCCGACTCCACGGCACCATGGTCCGCGGCACAGCAGCGCTCTGCTCTGCAAGAGACCGCCCAGAGGTTCGCCCCGGTGCCAACGGCATGCCACGGGCACCCACCGACGCACGTCGCCCCGGAGCTTCGCACGACGGAGTACGTCTTCATCCGCCACGATGCCCACCGGACACCACTGCGGCCCCCGTACGACGGGCCTTTCCGCGTGCTGGAGACCGGGGCGAAGCACTTCACCCTGGACATCGGCGGTACTCCTGACCGCGTTTCTGTAGACCGCCTCAAGCCGGCCCACCTGGACGTGGACCATCCACCGCCAGTGGCCCGACCCCCGCGTTGGGGCCGCCCCCCTGCGGGCGGACCCCCGGCACCGCCCAGCCCCGCCGCCAGGCCGCCCCCTGGTCCTGCAGCCGGAGGCATCCCTGCATCCCAGACGCCGCCAGTCGCCAGGGGGCGCTTCGGCCAGGTCATCCGTTTGCCCCGCAAACTGACCCTTCAGGTGCGCGGGGATTCTGGGGGGGTGCGTGTGGCGGACACGAAAGCACTGACGTGGTGACATCACCCCGCACACCAAGTGGGGATGGGCCACGCCAGGGAGAGAGGCGTGGCCTCACGATATACACGGGGCGCGCAGCCCTGGGCAGCTTAGTGTTACAGTGAGCTCCTGAAATAAAGACGCTTATAAGTTACCGCTTGTCCGCTTCCTCCTTGCTCGCAAGCAGCGCGCCTAACGCCGCGCTTTAATGTGATATTTCCGTTTTTTTCTTTTAAATAAATTTGCAAAACTTTCTAAAATCCTGTTTTCTCTTTGTCATTATGGGGTATTGAGTGTAGATTGATGAGGGAAAAAAATGAATTTAAACGATTTCAGCATAAGGCTGCAATATAACAAAATGTGAAAACAGTGAAGGGGTCTGAATACTTTCTGAATGAACTGTATATACAAGGAGGGACACACACAGGGACACACACACACACACACACACACACACACACACAGGGAAACACAGGAATAAACACAGGGACACACATATACACAGGGAGGCACACAGGGACACACATATACACAGGGAGGCACACACACACAGCGATACACACAGGAATACACACAGGGATGCACACAGGGATGCACACAGGGACACACACACACACACACACACACACACACACACACACACACACACAGGAACACATACACAGGGAGGGACACACACGGGGAAACACACACAGAGACACACACACAGAGACACACACAGAGACACACACAGACACATACACAGAGACACACACACACACAGGCACACACAAGGACGAACACACAGGGACACACACACAGGGACACACACACAGGGACACACACACAGAGACACACACAGAGACACACACAGACACATACACAGAGACACACACACACACAGGCACACACAAGGACGAACACACAGGGACACACACACAGGGACACACACACAGGGACACACACACAGGGAAACACACACAGGGAAACACACACAGGGAAACACACACAGGGACACACACACACACACAAACAGGGACACACACACACACAGGGACACACACACAAACAGAGACACACAAACAGAGACACACACACAGGGAGACACACACACAGGGAGAGACACACACAGGGAGACACACACACACAGGGAGACACACACACACAGGGAGACACACACACACACAGGGAGACACACACACACACAGGGACACACACACACAGGGACAAACACACAGGGGCACACACACACACACACACACACACACACACACACACACACACAACCTTGACACTTGGGATTGACTGCCGACGCTGCCATTGCAGATGGCGAGGCGGGCAAGGAGGACATTCGCGGTCTTCACTCAGTTGGCACTGCTTCTTCTCAGCAACAAGGTGCTTGTGCTCAGCTAAATAAGGTCCAAAATGAGGAAGCACCTGTGTAAGACACAAAACTGTTTGAGAAAGCAATGTCAGACAACACCATGCTCAGTTGTGGAGATCTAGGGAGTCAAAAAGAGGAATTAGTGCACCTCGTTTTTCATTTGTAGGCAACATTTTCACTCTGAGGTTGGCGCTACCATGGCACACTTTCCTTACACCGGAAATGCTGATGACTTCACATTAAAGGTAAGAGAGAGTGACAAAATATGAGGTGGTGTATGCATATGAAAGAGTTGGTTTATGAATTCCATTAGACTTCTGAACCCATAAGTTTGTGGTGCAATTTACAAGATCTGAAAACTTTATGCAATGTCCCTACAGGGGCAACAGGAAGGGTCATGTTACTAATCATTGTGGGGTATATAGATTACAATAGATCTTCACTCAGTTCCGTTAATTAAATTTGCCTCATGGATGTAGGGATTCCTCAAAATTTATTTCAGTTTAGTGTTAAACAACATTGGCGACTGTTTAAAAACGTAATCATACGCGTTTGTAGTTTATAATATTTTTTACCTCTAACAGAGGTACACCCACAAAATGGCACGATATGCTGTTTACAAACGTTGACACGGCATGTTTTTCAAGGAGGGAATACCCCTTGAGGAGGGTGAAAAATATTATGAGTATTAATTTTGTTTTGTAATAACAATAATATTATGCTTTTGTTATTAGAAACGTCCTTGGAAAAACGTCACGATTAAGCTGTGTTAACACGGATATAAACCTCAACACACAACCCCATTGGTGGAGAAACCCGCATTGGCAGGGAAAACCCCATTGGTGGGGAAAACCCCATTGGCGGAGAAAACCCCATTGGTGGGGAAAACCCCATTGGTGGAGGAAAAACCCCTTATGAATGTGTTATAACCTTCAATGTGTGACCCTTAGTCCTCCTGTGAAGTTTGGTTGACATTGGATAAGTAATGACCGAATGTATCGCAGTCAAAAATCGTCAGACAGACAAACAGACGCTAAATTGCGCATTTTAGTATGATTGTCATTTTTCATCCGATTGGCTTGAAAATTGAAAAGCATTTGCATATGGAGGCACTAAATTGGGAAATCAACTATTTTTGAGGTCTAAATGTCAAAGGTCAACTCAAGGTCAAACTTTTAAAATAATCAATATTCACCTGAAAAAACATCAATTTGAATCCGCTTAACTTGAAAATTTAACAGCATTTGCATAGTACATCACTGAATTTGGGAACCAACTATTTTTAATGTCAAAAGGTCATAGGTCAACTCAAGGTCAAACTCCTAAAATCATCAATTTTCATCCCATTGAACCGAGCTTTGATTAAGATCGTCAATTCTAATCAAAATGAAATGGACAATATGATGTATCCATGGCAACTCTTATGTTCGGGAGGGGTGGATTTTGCAAGTATCGTGCTTTGCATGACGTCATTTTTGTTTATTAATTGATTTAAATTATTTATCATGTGTGTGCAATCATTATTTGTGCTATTACCAATATGTGAGCAATGGTGCTGTCGGGCACAAATTTCCATTGGAGCAATGTTATAATTACCTTATTTAGTGGTAATCGCCAAACGTGCTTAAGCTTTTGCTACACCATCACATCTCTTTTTGTCCGTTTGTCTGACTCATACTGATCCATGTACCTTTCCATTAGAAAGATGAGGTAAAATTTTCCCACGCTGATGCGGAACCACTGGAGGGCTCTGTCCCAGCCAGCCGGTCGGCAAATCGAGGCTTTGCAGATACAGTAAGCAGCGCAGGCCAGAGCACAGGTCCTCTATCAGGGTGAGGTCTTGGTTTTGTATGGCACTGCACACCTAAACGAAGCAAGTAGGAAACCGACAAATTGGGGATGTGAAATAAAGTCACGTGGTAATCTGAAGCAACCAGAAAGCATCCAAGAGATATCTACAAATTGCATGTCAAAAAGGCCATCTGAGGGTGCAATGGGCTCGTAAACCCAGGAGCGCCCATTCATGTACCACAGATCACTTGTTGGGGCATTGTTTACCAACATCCATTGGAGACCTACTAGCCCAAGTGGGTGAACAATTTCAGAAAATATATTTACATTCACCTGCATAAGTCATTTAAATTGCCTTTGCTCTGGAAGTTTGATTGAATAATTTAACAATTTACAGTTTCCTTTCATTACCTCCACCCCCAAAGGTGGACGGAGGTTATGTCTGTCTGTTTGTTTGTGAGCAGGATATGTCAAAAGGTTATGAACGGATTGGGACGAAACTTGGTTGAGTATATGACGAGGGTAAATTGATTAGATTTTGGTGAGGATCTGTGTCCGGATACGATAATTTTTTAAGTTATTATTAACTAACTAGCGGTAACCCGTGAACATCACGGGCATAAATAGTGTTTATGTTCATACAAACTAACTTGCCCTTCCTCTTCCTTACCGCTTCCTTTCAAAATAATTGTGTCAGTTGGCACCAACATTCCTTCTGGCGGATCTCCTGAATATCGCTTTGTATTCAACTGCAGCCTGCAGTATTGTCTCTTATAGTGTGGTTACTGGGAAGTATCCCCTTTACATTTCCGATCGCATTGATATTTGTATTAAAAGGCACAGCATGCCTCTCGAGTCGCTGCACGTCCGGCACACATCGGGACGTCTTCTTCTTCTCCTCGGTATCAAGTGCAGCGTCCCACTGTGCGTAAAACAAAATGGCGCGGGTTATTCAAAACTTTTCACTGATTTCAGCTTTTATTCCACACTTATAGACATTTGGAGACATAGGTATGCTTATATGGAAGGGTTAGTCATAACTACATAGTAATGTGACCCTACTGCAAAGCCGCAATGAGCCGGCGAAGCCAAAGCCTCTTGCCATTATTTTACCCATCACTATGGCATCAGTAGGTTAGATAGTTGGTAGTAGGTAGGTGTAGTAGGTACCGTACCTGGTTCAAAATGACACCATTTGCATTCTGGATGAGAATAAAATTTATAAAATTTACTTCTTGGTTAATTCGGTGAATTCCGTCTCAACTTCGGATATTTCCGGCCGTGAAACACTATCCCGTACGGCCGCGAGATTTCTAAAAAATAATTCTTCGTCAATTTTAGAATATTTGACGCCGTTTTCAGCCTCCGAAACGCGGCAATAAGCTTTTTTGATATACTTTTTCAAATGCTCAAATCTCATTGGTTCCGGTGTTTGGTGACGATTTTCGTTGAAGATAACCAGGGCCCGTGCGGGCCCGGGGAACAAGGTTGGTCTTAAAGTATTTTAATTACAAATTAGAGGTGCATAAGATTGTGAATCAAACAAAGACGGGTGAAACAAACTCCTATTGAACTTTTTCGCAATTTTTTATGCATACTTCCGCATCCGCAAGATGGCGGGCTCCATGGAGCGATTTGGTGCATCAAAGCTTCGAAATTCTCAAAGGATCCAGCAAAATCTGGCTTTTCAACATAATACGTACGCGTTCATTCACAACACCAGCTTCGCCGGCTATCACACATATCTTAGGGCGACAGGAGCAATAGCTGGAGAGAAGTTCCGATTACAAACTTCAGAAATAAGCGTTTTAATGATATAGATGAGAGATAGGGCCAAGAACAATATCTATATAATAATACCGTAAGGACTCGACTTTGTTATCCCTTTTACGCCACACCCAGTGACCCGATGCCCACGGCACTAATGGATTTATGATCTACGAACCGCGCTCTTTGTTTATCACGTACAGACATACTCGAAAAATCTGAATCAGCCGACGTTGGGGCCCAAAAGCATCCGATTAACTGCCGATACGACGCCATCTTACGACGCCATCGTATTGGCGTCTGCTGGGCGAAGGCGAAGCGAGCCGTCCGCTGATTGGACAGTCGAGTGGTGTGAACATGGGTGGTGTGAACCAAATGGTCTTTTTATTCCCTTGAACATTTTAAATTAGGATATATAAGGAAACGTCTTTATCGTCATTTTAATAAAGTTAAATGGAGTGACGTTGCGATACTCGGGGTGCATTGCATAAATCCTCGTAACTCAGAGAGGTGTAGCAGGTGCCGAGACGTAAGGAAGCTTAAAGATAACGAGCTGAAAACAGACGAACGATATGTCAATCTCTTTCTACACCGAACGGAAATAAAAGTATGAGAGCGGGAAGGCATGGCCTGAGCACTTCGAGCAGAGAGGACTGATTGGACTTAACTTAAAGAGAAAAAATTGGAGCTTAACGGAAGAAGAAGATCCCATGAGCATTCCCCTATGCCATCCATAATGGTACACTCTATCCATACACTACATCATCCCTTCCGTGGATGTTCCACGGGTTTCACGTCTTTATCGTCATTTTAATAAAGTTAAATGGAGTGACGTTGCGATACTCGGGGTGCGTTGCATAAATCCTCGTAACTCAGAGAGGTGTAGCAGGTGCCGAGACGTAAGGAAGCTTAAAGATAACGAGCTGAAAACAGACGAACGATATGTCAATCTCTTTCTACACTGAACGGAAATAAAAGTATGAGAGCGGGAAGGCATGGCCTGAGCACTTCGAGCAGAGAGGACTGATTGGACTTAACTTAAAGAGAAAAAATTGGAGCTTAACGGAAGAAGAAGATCCCATGAGCGCTCCCCTATGCCATCCATAATGGTACACTCTATCCATACACCACATCCTCCCTTCCGTGGATGTTCCACGGGTTTCGGCTAGTATAGCATGATATCTCAAAAATATGTGGACAGATTATGACAAAAACACTGCTTTTGAAATTTAAAGAAATTTGAGGTTTAATCACACTTTACCTGACTTCTGCTACTTCCTGTGGCTTGGATGTTTTCTTGTTATTTTTTTCTTTATTTATTTATTTTTATTTTGTTTTGCTTTATCATTATCTTTTTCTAACCTTTCCTACCTAGAGTGGCTCTATGCATTGTTTGGGGTGATTTCCATTAAAATAAAATCTTGGTGGACAGGTTGGGTGTGTGACAAGGAAGAATTGATAAGATTTTGGTGAAGATCCGGATCCGGATACGAGAATTTTTTAAGTGATTCTTCACCATATGATTATGAGACATATGATTTCAGTGATTCTTCACAACACTTATATGATTATTAAAAAACCACTGACTATTTTTGACTACTATGGGCATCTTTCTAAGAACATTGAGAACACCACTCAGAAATGGCACACGTGCACTGATGTCAAGGAAAACTAATTGAAAAATAAAATTCTGTCTTTGCCAATGTTGTGCAAACGATTCTACCGACCTGCAGTAGGGTCGCACCACATTTCAGAAAATGAAGTCCAGCCTCAGCAGAGTCAATGCCACCAGTGGCGAGAATGGGGAATCCAGGCAGGTAGCGGGCGATGGCTGATACTGCCCGCAATGCGATCGGACGGATTGCATTACCTAAATGAAACGTGTGCATTAACTCCCTTTCTCGCCTGTGATACAACTATTGGTGCCGCTGCTGCAGGCGCACCACAAGGTATTACCAAGACACTGTGGATGGGATCTTACTGCCCCCTGGTGTTACATAATACCATTTAAATTGATCAATTGAGTTCCTTCCAAAAAATTTTCCTTTTCATAAAAATAACTTCACCTGTGTATGAGGGGTCTACTACTCATACTTATTTAATGGCCCAAATTATTTCCACCTTTTTGGTCTAGGTCTTTCTTTCTCGAACCAACTTGCCAGGTTAACGTCCACCAACTGTTAGCAGATAAAGCACCCAGTTTAATGTCCATCTGTGGGATGGCACAAATATTTATGTGTCGCCCTGCTTGCAAAACACCAGGGTGATAGTTTATTGCTGGGCTGAGATTTAAACCCAGGCTTGACAGCTCAGAGGTGAGTGTGCATACAATACCTCTAGAGTCTAGACCATCCTGCTAGCAGTTGTGGGTGTTGAAGGGAGGTAAGGGGGAGGGGTTGATTTTGAGCCTATCCAAACATGGTGTATCAAGGGGGAAGAGAGAGGAGAGGACATGGTGTTAACCATATTTGCAAATGTAATAAACAACAAAACAAGAAAGACGCCATGCAGAGCACGTTACTTACAAAATCCACCCCTTCCCGAGAAAACAAGTTGTCATGGATACATCAAATTGTACATTTCGTTAAGATTAAAATTGACGATCTTAATCAAAGCTCGGTTCAATCGGTGAGGCATTGAAGATGATTTTTCAGATGAAAATTGATGATATTAGAAGTTTGACCTTGAGTTGACCTTTGACATTTTGACCTCAAAATAGTTGGTTTCCCAATTTAGTGATGCACTATGTAATTTCTGTTTAATTTTCAAGTAATTGCTGTTTAACCGCAGGCAGGTTGGTGGTCTTTCTGTCTTCTACCGTCTCCTCTCCGGCCTTGCTCCTCCAGCTCTCTCTGGGCTCTGTCCCCTAAATATTCCTACAGGTCACACAAGATCTGCCTGCAACCCTCTTATGGTTAAACTGCCAAAATCAAGACTTTCTGCTCACCTTCACTCCTTCATTCCTCTTTTCTCCCACCTCTGGAACAAACTCCCTCACTCTCTTCAATCCCACTCCTCCCTCCAGGTCTTTAAAACAGCTGTTCACCACCATCTCCTATCTTCCCCCATCCAAAACCTTGATCTTTTCTACCCCCGCTAATTTCACCCCAAATCCACTTTTTTGAAATACCAACTTCTTTCCTGGAAGTCCTTGGTGTCCTTGTGTTTATACTTCTCCTACCCTCCCCCCCCCCCCCCTTCCCACGCCGCCTCCCCCCAAGCCCTCTCCCTCCCACACATTCCCGATGTCCCTGCTCTCAAATGTTGTGTTCATGTGTTTCCCCTTCTCTCCCCATCTGGTCTACCGCTCCCCTTTTTATATACTTTGTTTGTTTGTCTGTTTGATTTGTTTGTGTGATAAATGTTAGCTTTCACGAGCCTCGATTATGTATACAAAAAAAAAAAAAAATGGGATGAAAAGTGACGATTTTTCAGATGAAAATTGATGATTGAATACGTTTCACCTCGAGTTGACTTTTGACCTTTTGCTCTTAAAATTGTTGGTTTCCCTATTCAATGGGGCACTATGCAATTGCTGTTTAATCCACAAGTCAATTGGATGAAAATAGATGATTTTTCAGATGACAATTGATTATTTTGGAAGTTTGACCTTGAGTAGACCATTGACCGTTGACCTTTTGACCTCAAAAATAGTTGGTTTCCCAATTTGGTGACTCAATATGCAAATGCTGTTCAATTTTCAAATGAATCGGGTGAAAAATGACAATTTTAGAAATTTGACCTCAAGATGACCTTTGACCTCAAAATCAATAGGCTTCTTCCTTATTACCAATTCTACCATCTGGTGAGGTTTCATGAAGATCAGTTTAAAATTGCGACCTGTAGGTGATTTACAGTCAGACAAACAAACAGACAATGAAAAATCGGTCAGAGACCGAGGACGACCCGGAATGTACTTTTTATCGGCCATTTTGAACAAATATGGCGGCCGAACCACGTGACCGATGACGTCATCATTATTTGATTTCTAAACTAATTTATTCCCAGATTATGCTCAATAAATTTCATCTTGATCGGATGAAGTTTTGTACTTGTCAAATTATGACGTCATAATGGAGGCACCTATGACATCATCATTAACATATTTTATTCCCCATGGTGAGTTCTTTACAATGAGCCATGTCTCAATTTTTTTATATTCAGCACTTTCGGAGATATAGAGGTGCAAAGTTTTTCGGTTTTTCCAAGATGGCGGCGAACCACGTGACCGATGACATCATCACTTCTTTTTTTTCTCCACCAGTTTATGCCGACATGGCCCTCAAGAAATTGCATCTTGATTGGATGAAGTTTTGTACTTGTGGAATTATCGAATTATGACGTCATAATGGAGGCCTTGGGCCTAGAGAGTTAAAAATTGGGCACAGTCTATTCCAGGGCAAGACCAACCAACATACTTGCCGGAATCTTTTCCGGCAAGTAATAAAGCACAAGACCTACCAATATACTTGAAAAATCTTCGATTTTGCAAGTAATAATTAGTAATTACTACCTTTTATCACAAACCAACCCGTTCAAAATTGCATGAAAAGCACCATTCACATCTCGTGTAAGCATTTGGAAGATACCTGAGACCCCACCATATGTGGTTCTACGTTCCCGGCCCACAGCTGGCCAGGGAGAGCCATCTCCCTCAAGGTTCATGAGACCAGAAACCGTGTTTGTTGCTGTTACCCCATCAGCTCCACCTGAAGTGAACAAAGAAAGGATGACAAGAGATGAAAAGAAAGACCTAAAAAAAAAATTTATTCTGATGAGGGAGTCTCATTGTTGGTGAGTCTCAGACATACGTACTTGAATACTGAACACATATCTTCAGACAGTCATATGTACCATCTCCAAAGCTCTCGTTTTAAGCGCCCACTTTTTTAGTGTCAAGTATAACATTTTGGACTGGAAAACGTTTTGTTTTTGAGTGTATTCATTAGTCTCACCTTCCTTAGCAGCCCTGGCTATTGCCACAATGTCTGTGATATTTGGGGTCATCTTGGCAAAGAATGGGATAGAAGTGACCTCACGAAGCCATCCACAGATGTGACGCACTATTTCTGGATCCTGAAATGCCCATGGGGTTACTGGTTGACAACACTTCTATACCATTTTGAAATAGAACTATCTTGCATTTCCTCATGTTTCTCAACAACATTCAAAAGCACAAGTAAAAATTATGATTTCTTTTTTTTTTGTTCTGACACTCTCAGACAACCTGTGGTCAACATGACAACTTTGCAGTAATAGTGATTATTAACATCACCCAACCACCCAATTATATATTTGGAGTTCCAAACTGCAGGACTTGTCAAATGAACTCGTTAAAGGGGAATTATAATGAAACTTTGAATATTGGGTTTTTTTTTTGTTTTTGGTTTTTTCCTATACTGAATCGAGGCTCGTGAAAGAGCTGACATTTACTTCACAAACAAATCAACCAGACAAACAAAATATATAAAAAGAGGGAGCGGAAGACAAGAAAAGGGGAAGCACACAAACACTTGAGAGCACACAACATTTAAGAGCAGGGAGATGTGTGGGAGCGAGAGGGCTTGGGGGGAGGAGGCGTGGGAAGGGGGGGGGGGTGGGAGAAGTATAAAACACAAGGACACCAAGGACTTCCAGGACAGAAGTTGGTATTTCAAAAAAGTGGAATTGGGGTGAAATTAACGGGGATAGAAAAGATCAAGGTTTTGGATGGGGGAAGATAAGAGATGATGGTGAACAGCTGTTTTAAAGACCTGGAGGGTGGAGTGGGATTGAAGAGAGTGAGGGAGTTTGTTCCAGAGGCGGGAGAAAAGAGGAATGAAGGAGTGAAGGTGAGCAGAGAGTCTTGATTTTGGCAGTTTAACCATAAAAGGGTTGCAGGCAGATCTTGTGCGACCTGTAGGAATATTTGCGGGACAGAGCCCAGAGAGAGCTGGGGGGGGGCAAGGCCAGAGAGGAGTCGGTAGAAGACGGAAAGACCACCAACCTGCCTGCGGTGAGTGAGTGAAAGGCCCTTGGAGTTGGCTTCATCGCGGGAGATTCCAATGATTCTGAATGCTTTGGTTTCAACAGCGTGAAGACGAGCTAGGTGTGAGGCAGGAGCACCAGCCCAGAGGGGAGAGCAGTATTCCATTGAGCTGCGGATGAAAGCCTTGTATGTGGTGAGGAGGTCAGGTGTGCCAAGGAAGGACTTCGCACGACGGAGGATGCCCAGTCGGCGACTGGCTTTGGAGGCCAGATTTGAAATGTGGTTTTCCCAGGAAAGATCATGGCAGATAGTGAGACCCAAAAGCTTGAGTGACAGAACTTCTTGGAGAGGATTATTCAGAAAGTGGATGGGAGGGTTGTCCAGTCGGTCTTTTCAGAGAGACATCGTTAGAGTTGGCCTGTTAGACATTGGTTGGCCTGTTAGGTGCTCCCATCTGATTACATCTTACAATAATTCACCAAATGTCCGTCCGTCCATTCGAAGGTACCACAAAAACGGCTCAACCGATCGCAACGATATTTTGGGTGGGTATTCCTGGGACCCCTGGGAGTAAAATAGGCTGTATTGTTTTTCCAATTTTTCCAAGTTTTCCAATTTTCCAGTTTTTCCAAACACGATGGAATAATATTTACCGATATGAACAGTGATGTGGCTTTTGTTGAAATTCTACAAATACTGTTTAGATTTTGATGAGAATTACGAACCTGCCGCGAATGCGGAAGTGGACAGATTACGGCAATGTGCGGGTTTGATAATATCCCAATACAACCGTCATTCAATCGTAATGTTAAATCGTTAAACGTTAATCGTGTTAATCGTTTTGTTAAAGTATCAATTGATGATTGGAATTGAGTGAATACAATTACGATTTTGAATTTATGATTGTATTCACCCAACCGTACGGAACTTCACATCAGGATTTAAATATTTGTTTATGCCACGAATGATGTTAAAAGTTTATTTTTTATATTAATGTTATTTAATTTGTGATTGGAGTTCTGCTGTTTGGAATGAAAAAAGAGATATCGAGTTCAAGTGAATGACGAAATGCCGTGACAGTTTCTACTTTCAAAACGTGAATTCGCGGATCGCCATATGCAGATTCGCCATTCACTGGGTGTGGAACAAACGTACCCGTTTGTTTGCGAACGGGTACGTTTTTCATCGAAGTCCTTCACGAACTTGCTGTCCATGTCTGACGTGTGACTGAAGGTGCTACAGGAATTTGGAATTTATTGGTTTCATGCTTTAGCATTCGCCGTTTCTGCATTGTCTGTTTGCTTCTGGCCTCCCACCCGTGCGAAGCACGGGTACCTCACTAGTAGAGAATAATGCTGGCTTGAACACAGCTCCTGAAGCTTTATTTATTTATTATATTGTTTACAGCGTCCAAGGCTTGTGGAGGAGCTGGAATTTTAAAATCTGGAATATCAAACATTGCAGACACTGAGTTTTCCCCTACATCATCTAGAATTTTCACCTTGTGATTTTCATTAACTTTGACCATGAAAGAAACATCTTGATGGCATGAAGCTAGTGAATTATGAAAACATCAAAATATGTCTCCTGAAATAGCTAAGTGCGTTTCCCAAAAACTTCACCTTCTGCACTTACACCAAATTTCCCTGTACTTTTTAATTCTCACAAGTGAAAAGTCTGCATCATCCTTGAGCTACTCATGTATGTACAGCAGGTTATTTGTAAGTTGATTTACTTGTTTGCAACTCAGTACTAAATGACATGAAACCAATATGATTGGATTGAGAAATAACATAACAAAGCAAACATTCCAAAAGCCTAACAAGAGCGTAGCTGGGCTTGGATCTGCTGAGTGGGGGATCCACTGCCCCCATTTCATGTGACCAGTTCCTCACCTATGATTGGTGCACATTTGTGAGGGACATACATACATATATACACAGGACGGAGAGACAAACGCTGTTCCAGATGGCATTGCCCTATGGGCTATGCTGTAAAAATATGGCTGCCAAACCATGTGACCGATAACGTCAATCTTTTTTTTCTCAACCAATTTATCCCTAGATCACGCTCAATACATTTAATAATGATCAGATCAAGTGTTTTACTTGTCTGTTTATGACGTCATAATTAAGGCACCTATGACATCATCATTAGCATAAGTTATTCCCCATGGGGAGTACTTTACAATGAACCACCATTCAATTTTTTCATGGAGCGATTTTGGAGAGAGAGGTTCAAAGTTTTTCGGTTTTTCCAAGATGGTGCCCTACCACATGACATATGACGTCATAATTATCATTAAAAATTATACAGGAGGAGGCATGCAATCCTCTGCTGAAAATTCCGTGTCAAGCGGACCAACGGTTGCAGAGAAAATTAATTTAAAAGGGAATAAACCCGAAAAAAACCAGCGGAAGGGACATACATAGTGACGGACAGACAAACGCTGTTCCAGATGGCATTGCACTATGGGCTATGCCATAAAAAATATTTACAATTTCTCTTTTAAAGCATTTGTCAGGAATCACGAATCAACCCAAGTACAAACTTCAATTGTTGCTTGGAATGCTCACCTGCCCACATGCAAGCCCCATGCCTCGCTCTGCCATTCCATGGGGACAGGAAAGGTTGAGTTCAAGGGCATCTGCACCAGCATCCTCGAGGAAAGTGGCAGAAAAGATAATTGGAGAGGAAGGGAGAGTGCACCAAGAGAAGGAAAAGTGCAGCACAAGCTGTCCTAAATGCCAATTATAAATCCATATTCTCTGCCAAAATTACAATATAGAGCACGATATACTGATATTTCAAAAAAAAAAAAATGGACGGATTATGACAAAACTTGGTGGATGAGTTAGGTAGGTGACAAGGACAAGCCAATTAGATTTTGGTTACGGTCCAGATCCAGATCCATTCCCGCCTATTAGTGGGATACAAGACATAAACTGTTCAGCCTTTACGGAAGTACGCACTCTACCGAGTGCCGTTATAGTAATATTAAGGATTAGATGAAGATAAGCTAAAAGCAGTAATTTCTCTTACCCCCGTGGCCAATTACTCAGCACTAACTAACCACAACTCTTTTGCAAATGGGAACAAATATTGTCGCGTCAGAGGCCCAGCTAATGCGGATGGTCTTTACTGGAAATTTAATAAAGATATCCGGAAATGACTGAAACCATGCTTGAATTTACACTGTACTGTACTGTACTGTACTGCATTCAGCATTAACTATTACAATCCCCCAATAATTGTTCAAATAAAGCCAAGACTGGTGGTTGCTCACGCCAGGGAAGGCAAAAGGCGAGAAAAAGCTCCCTATAATTATAAATATGGTTTATTAAAATGTATATATAGCGATAACAATGAACAGGATGATCAATAAATAAACGGAACAGATCTGGTGGTCGACAGACACAGATAGGGATGAAAGGAGGGTAAACACATGCACTTATATACAGAAGAAATAACCCCGTTAATGGCGCCAAGAATACCAGATTCAGACCACAAAGGTGAACACAGGTGAGGACCCTAGGCAGGTACGAGCTGGTGTTGCTGAAGGTCAATTATGTCATGCAGGCTGGCATGATTACACAGGGCTGGAGATGTAGCACAATGCAGGAGAGGAAAGGATGCTGGTGAGGAGGGCATGTTGTTCACATCTTCACTCAAGGTCCCACTTGGAGAGCGACGAAGCAGAGACAGCTATAGATGACAATCTCTCTGCTCAGAGATATAACCTGGATTGGCTGCACGCATGTGCGAGCACAGCCTTTACCACCTCTGGGACTGCTTCATGTATTGCAAATCCCTCTCATTAGCCACCTGGTGCTTGTTGGCGGTACCATCCTTCTGGCAGTGTCGCCATGTGGGGTGCCCCCTCTTAAAAGTGTTTCACCCCAACAAGGGCTCCACAACCCACTGCACCTCCATGGCCTGCAGTCTTCTGGTGCAAACGGCCTGTTGCAATGTCCATTTAAGCATTTTTGGTACTTTTGTTCCCTAGTCTTACATCTGGCCTCACCTGTACAGGATAATTTACGCAATACAATCATACCATATTTTGTTCTCTTGTTTACAGTCACTGCCCCCTCAGTGCACATACAGTATTACAATATTACATATGACTTACCCCTGGCAGATAACGAATACAAGAAAAATTCTACCCTACTCAATCACATGTTTCATACTATTATATGCATAATCTATGTATGGATCCCCTCCCTGCCCCCACCTCTTTCTCTCTCTTCCCCATAACAATATCCAAGAGTTCTCAACAGTTTAGAAGAGACCGAGATCTGAGCAGCCATTCAGCTGCACTACCAGAGGATGTTATAAAAACTGAAACAAGTTCACCAAAACATTAGCAAAAACACAATGGCCCAAAAAGTATCGCAAGCAATCTGACACACCGGTTTCACTTTTGTTGCGGAATCATCAAGATCGCCATAGACCTGCGGGCCAGCCAGTTAGGCCAAAGGTCAATGCTTTGGAGAATTTTAAATGGAAGAAAGATCTTCCTCGATTTATAAACTCATTGCCATCTCTCACCCATGAAGGCAGCTGGGGCCAATTATTCACTTTGGGAGGGATCATTCCTGGGAGAGCCTTTCGTCAAAAAGCAGATCAAGTACTATTCTGAACTGTTGAGGAATCTCTGGTATTGGATGAACATTTTTATATGATATCCATGTTCTCGCATAGCATACAACATATCGCAACTTTGCCGAGTGCAGTCATGTTCTGTCCTGAGACACTTACCTGCGCTCGTCGAGCCAGTCGGGTCCAATCATCACGTATGTTGCCACACATGATACTGGCAATGATGACCTATGGCCAAAATAAGAAAGACGTCATGCAGAGCACGATACTTGCAAAATGCACTACCCCCCTCCCACCCTCAAAAAAAAGTTGCCATGGATACAACAAATTGTACATTTCATTATGATTTTAATCCTGGTGTTGGATTAGTGGTTAAGGTGCCGACTTGGGATCCTAGGATCCTGGGTTCGAATCCCGGTCGATCGGTCGATCGCTGAATTAACGCCAGGGGGTTGACTCAGCCTGCACCATCCTTCCGAGGTCGGCAAATTGAGCACCAGTTCACTGGTAATTCCCTGTGTGTCGCAAGAGGCGACCAACAAGGTTGGTGGCAGGAAGGGCATCTGGCCGTAAAACATTGCTTCAAGAAGGGGACCACGGTGCCCGAAAAAGGACCGACCCCTGCTCTGTGGGGAAAAATGGCCTCTAAAAGGTGGGTTTTTTTTAATTAAGATTTTAATTGACAATCTTAATCAAAGCTCAGTTAAATCGGATGGAAATTCATTCTTATATCCATATAATTCAGTTATATTGATGATTTAAGAAGTTTGACCTTGAATTGACCTTTGACCTTTTGACCTCAAAAATAGTTGGTTTCCCAATGCAGTGATGCACTATGTAATTTCTGTTTAATTTTCAAGGTAGTAGGATGAAAAGTGATGATTTTTCATATGAAAATTCATGATTTTAGAAGTTTGATCTCGAGTTGACCGTTGACCTTTTGACCTCAAAAATAGTTGCTTTCCCAATGCAGTGATGTACTATGTAATTGCTCTTTAATTTTTAAGGTAATAGGATGAAAAGGGATGATTTTTCATATGAAAATTCATGATTTTAGAAGTTTGATCTCGAGTTGACCTTTGACCTTTTGACCTCAAAAATAGTTGCTCTCCCAATGCAGTGATGTACTATGTAATTGCTCTTTATTTTTTAAGGTAATAGGATGAAAAGGGATGATTTTTCATATGAAAATTCATGATTTTAGAAGTTTGATCTCGAGTTGACCTTTGACCTTTGACCTCAAAAATAGTTGCTTTCCCAATGCAGTGATGTACTATGTAATTGCTCTTTAATTTATACGGTAATAGGATGAAAAAAGGGATGATTTTTCATATGAAAATTCATGATTCTAGAAGTTTGATCTTGAGTTGACCTTTGACCTTTTGACCTCAAAATAGTTGCTTTTCCAATGCAGTGATGTACTATGTAATTGCTCTTTAATTGTTAAGGTAATAGGATGAAAAGGGATGATTTTTCATATGAAAATTCATGATTTTAGAAGTTTGATCTCGAGTTGACCTTTGACCTTTTGACCTCAAAAATAGTTGCTTTCCCAATGCAGTGGTGTACTATGTAATTGCTCTTTAATTTATATGGTAATAGGATGAAAAGGGATGATTTTTCATATGAAAATTCATGATTTTAGAAGTTTGATCTCGAGTTGACCTTTGACCTTTTGACCTCAAAATAGTTGCTTTTCCAATGCAGTGATGTACTATGTAATTGCTCTTTAATTTTTAAGGTAATAGGATGAAAAGGGATGATTTTTCATATGAAAATTCATGATTTTAGAAGTTTGATCTCGAGTTGACCTTTGACCTTTTGACCTCAAAATTAGTTGGTTTTCCAATGCATTGATGCACTATATAATTGCTGTTAAATTTTCAGGTTAATAGGATGAAAAGTGACAATTTTTCAAATGAAAATTGATGATTTTACAAGTTGACCTTGAGTTGACTTTTGACCTTTTGCCCTTAAAAATAGTTGGTTTCCCAATTTATTGACTCAATATGCAATTACTGTTCAATTTTCAAGTCAATCGGATGAAAAATGACAATTTTAGAAATTCAACCTCAAGATGACCTTTGACCTCACAATCAATAGGTTTCTTCGTTGTGACCAACTCTACCATCTGGTGAAGTTTCGCGAAGATCGGTTTAAAATTGTGACCTGTTACAATTGACAGACAGGCGACTAGGCGATTGACAGACAGACAGACAGACACAGACAGAATAATGCTCAAGACCAACCAATATACTTGAAAATCTTTGATTTGCGCAAGTAACAAGGATCACATGTGTCAATCAGTGAATATGAAGTTTAAGGATAACAGGATAGCTTTGTTGATAGGTCCTGGGGAAATGAATTTGATTTTAAATGCCTTTTGGTTTGGTGCCAATGGAAGAGACGGGTGGAGAGCCTTGGCTTGTGGATGCTGCTATAACCTATATGGGAGTAGATCTTTTTACAAGTGATCTGATTTATTGATTTTGTACATGAATGTAGATGTATCCAATTTACTTAATAGAATTTTCTTGGTGCGCTTGCTGGATGAGACTGCAGCTCCGAACGAGGGGCTTCAAGACCATCGTACTGTATGCCTGTCGCATCTCATCGTTATGGTCCTTTATCTTTCTCATCATGCATTTACTCGAAGAGATTCAACATTTAAATGCTTGAAATGCCATTCATCATTTTGTGCAAGCTGAGCAAATATTTCTGCTGAACAAATCAGCTGCAACTCATTGATAACTCATTAAAGACATGCCACTGGAGATTGTGTGATGCCTCTGGACATTCCAATTATGCCACTGTCACAAGATAGGTGAGAGATAGAGCACAAAATAAACCTAAAATTGCTGCCAGGTTGGACCACCTGAATGGCTGGAGTTGGAAAAGGTGTCTTGTTGTGAAAGCTACTTGGCAATAAAAAGAAGCTTGTGCAGCGATGAGAGGTTTTGGTTAATTGGAGAGCGTTGCGGCTAAGTGAAACTGCCGGTCAGTTGGAACTGCCGGGGGACATCCGTCTGCACTATAGCCACCTCGCATTAGGTGGACCCGGCCTGGGCGAAGGTGTTCTCTGTATGCAGTTTATCCATTGTGTCAAACTCTTTAGAGAATGTGATTTTTGTCTTACATTCTGGCGGTGAAGAGTTGCCACAAATGAGAAACTTTGTACATTTTGCTGCATGAACCATGAGCTGTATTTTACAACTCCTTTTGTCATATACACCTGCTGGTGCTGATTCAGAGACTTGCACAGCTAGTTTGATTTTAACGAGAAGTTAATAACAGAAAGGAGCTCCCAAGTCATTATTAAGCCAATCTTTAATTGGTATCCCAGAGGTTTTTTTTAGACCCTTAGACCTTTTTAGACCCTTTTAGACCCTTTTTAGACTAAACCACCATTTAGATTTTTTGTATTCGCCTGTTTTTCTTTTTTTTCTGCCAATGTCCGAGCTGCAGCTCGGAGCCGGCTGGGTCTTTCTGAATTGAGAATTTGCATCAATAATGGGAATAAAAAATATACGGAGTTGATATCGTTTATGACCTTGACCTAATTTTTCAGGTCATGACCGAATTTTTACATTTTTTTTTACCATAACTCGACTAATGTTTGTCCAATCAGAACAAGATTGCCCTTTCATACCCCGATGTATGAAAGGACAATATGTTTATTTTTGTGATCATACTGACTTTGTTTTTTCTTCTGTGAATTAGTACGCGCAATTGCACATGTTATTGCACATAAGGCAATTTTGCAATTGCGCACTTGCACTATATCTCTCAGATAATTCTAGTCCAGTAAGATTGAATCACAGTGAGAAGGTCTTTGACACCGTGGGGCAACAGTGTGTCGATTGGGTCAGTGGGGTTTAATTTTGTACTCGATGGGTCAACCCCAATAAAGTTGATTGGACCTTGTGGTGTTGCGCCAAAACCTCACATGCAACAGCGCTAGATAACTTGTGCTACCATTTAACAAAGGTATGGACTAAGCTTCTACACGAACCAAATTTTAATGTACTATTATACGTCTGTGAGTACACGGTAGCGGGAAACAGGGCACTCCATCAATTGCTTAGCACCACCCAATAACACAGAAAAATGGGAGGCATGATGTAACCTGTAGGCCAAATTCGCAGTCAAATCTTTGTCCACCTCACCCGATCAGGAAAGTCTTGCTTGACCTCAGAAATGGCACGACACCAATATGCAGCAGTCTTCTCACTAATCAACTCGATATTGAGGAAGGAGCTCTGTGCTGGGCCATACAATGGCCCAGATGTTGTACCACGTACTATCCTTGGTGAAACATTCGTCACCAGGTCCTGCAGTTTGATGGACATGAACAAGCAGCTTGATTGTGCTCCGCAGACAAACATTCATCATATTGCTCCTTTTCTTACAAAATACAGGCATCAAGTTTTTGTGTCTTAAGTTATTTAACCTTTGTATAAAATGGACTGGTGTACCTACAAAATGCAGGAGCGCCAGTATACGGTACTACAGTACATCTCTGTATACTCGTATTCCTCTTCTACCTCCATCGTTACCTGCATCCCTTGTTTGTCAGTTTCTGTCTATTTTCTCCCTCCACCCCTCTGTTGGCGTTTCCCCCTTTCTCCTGCTGTTCCTTTTGTTATGTTGTGTGCTGATTTGTTCTGTCATAGTTCTTCCACGAGCCTAGACCATGCGGAGTTAAAAAAAAAAAATCCCCCCCCCCCCCCCCCCCTTTCAGTCGCCGGACTAGTTTCAACACTTATTCGTGAATCATCAGCGACAGCGTAGACGGATACGTGCACCACCAGAGGAGCCAAACATACCACGTGCAATGCCAATATCAGTCAACATATAAATAACAAGACCCAACCACGTCTCTTACCCGTAATTGGAGGGAACAACCAATCAGCTCTCACCTAAACAATTATCCCTAGGGGAATCCTAGCATTGTAAAAGTTGCCCAGCAACCAAGAAAGTTCAGGGTTTATGAAAGAGAGAGCAACAAGTTCACAAGGGCAACAGTTCCAGACAGTTAAGCAGTTCATTGGCTGTGAGGCCAGCACCCAAAAGTCAGAGCCCAGATAAATATTTCATTGGCAGCAACGATACTTGGTGCCAAGCTTCCTGCTTGGTGTTGTTGGCTGGCTAGAGATGTCAGCGGGTGGTTTGTCAGCAGGGGTGAGGACGGCCAGCTCTAACCTGTTCCTTCCCCTCTGGGAAGGAAATAATGGTGCGGCTGGGAAATGTATGGGCTGATGCTGAGCCCTACTTCACTCACGAGTGGAGAGGGTTTCCGAGTGGCACCTACCTTTGTCTACCAATTAGGGACTCGATGGGTCCTCTCAAATGCCAATTCCCTACTCTGTCCCTACCAGTGGCAGACACTTATTGTATGGTATGGAAGACGTTAGTTTTAATCTCACGACTGTGGATCTAATGACCAAATTACCCACTGATCAGCTTGCTGGTCCCATCCTGTTAATTTGGCCATGGCCCTCATAAATCCTTCCTAACTTTGTGCTTTGGCAATAGTTGGTTAGGCAGTGTGGCCCCGACTCAGACCTCCTCGCATGGGTCTATGTTGCTATGGCACACGTGACCTTGGGGCTAACCGAGAGTGTCTGCCCCTAGCTATTCTGGAGCGCTCCCTGGCTCCCATATTGGGGCTCTTCCTGGCACCCACCATCCTTCCATGACACTCACATGCCAAGAGCCCTCTCATTTACTGCCCAGCCCCTCAATCCTAAACAAACTCACCTTCCTGTCTCAGCTGCTAAGGAGGACCTTCAACAATAGGCTCGATGCCTTCACCAACAACTCCCCTTCCATCTTTCGGGCCACACTACCAGCCCAAAACTCCATGTTTGTAATCACACTCATTCACATTGCCAATTTGTCATGCTCAATGACCAGAAACTCTGCAGCTTCCATTTCTATAATATTGCAACCCTTCCTTATGGTCTACCACTAACTGCAGGATTTTCCCCAACCACAACCGTTTTTTTTTGCAAAGCATCCAATTTGCGATGACCACAGGACTTAGCACATTTACTACAACCATGCATTACCCCAGAAAACATGCCCACCTTGTCGAGACTGAAGGTTTTGGTTACAGCAAAGGCCCAACCAGCCTCGAAAGCTCGTCGGATCATGGGGGCTGATGTACACTGTGTGGCGCTAGCCAGGCCAAAGGGGTTTATGAAGTGTAGGCCACACATCTCAACAGTGAGTGACACAAAGTCCACAGGTGTGATGAAGGGAGGAAGGTGAGGCTCAGCCGATACAGACTCTCCATGCGACTCCTACGAGCAAGAGAGATGCAAATACCATCCATTGGCTGGATTACAAAAGGATGGCCACTGGGCCCGATCTAAAGGATCTATAACTTTAGAGAAAGCAGTTACACACTGTCAAATTGGTGTAATGTGATCAAACATTCTTCAATAAGCAAATAACGGACCATCAATTCATTATGTAAGCAAATATAGCAGATGTTTCGAGTCCCCCTCGATCCCAGTATTGCCTTGGTCCAAACCCTCCCGTCACATCCCCATATGAAGAATCAATATTTAACTTAACAATAGTTGTTAAGTTATATATTGACAAGTTGTTAAGTTATATAGTTGTTAAAGACACATGAAAGCCCACAGAATCTTGTTTCTCACAGTCTGAGAGTCATTTAGGGGCTTTTTTGCAAACTCCAAGCGGGCTTTCAAGTGTATTTCAGAGGAGAACCTTCCGTCTGGCCACTCTGCCATAAAGCCCAGATCGGTGGAGTGTTGCAGTGATGGTTGTCCTTCTGGAAGTTTCTCCCATTTCCACACAGGATCTCTGGAGCTCAGCCAGAGTGACCATCGGGTTATTGTTCACCTCTCTTACCAAGGCCCTTCTCCCCCGATTGCTCAGTTTGGCCGGGCGGCCAGCTCTAGGAAGAGTCCTGGTTGTTCCAAACTTCTTCCATTTATGAATTATGGAGGCCACTGTGCTCTTGGGAACCTTCAATGCAGTATAATTTTTTTTGTAGGTTTCCCTAGATCTGTGCCTCGACACAATCCTGTCTCGGAGCTCTGCAGGCAGTTCCTTCGACCTCATGGCTTGGTTTTTGCTCTGATATGCATTGTCAGCTGTGAGACCTTATATAGCCAGGTGTGTGCCTTTCCAAATCATGTCCAATCAATTGAATTTACCACAGGTGGACTCCAATCAAGGTGTAGAAACATCTCAAAGATGATCAAGAAAAATGGGAGGCACCTGAGCTAAATTTCAAGTGTCGTAGCAAAGGGTCTGAATACTTATGTAAATGTGATTTTTCAGTTTTTTCTTTCTAATAAATTTGCAAAACGTTCTAAAATCCTGTTTTCTCTTTGTCATTATGGGGTATTGAGTGTAGATTGATGAGGGAAAAAATGAATTTAAACGATTTCAGCATGAGGCTGCAACATAACAAAATGTGAAAAAAGTGAAGGGGTCTGAATACTTTCTGAATGCACTGTATATTGACCAGAACTGATGTGACAAGAATATCAGCCACTCACGAAAGGTCATCCGTGAGGTAGTTGGGGATTTTAATAAAACCTTTGCAACGTCCTGGTAATGCTTCTCGGTGACAATATTGGTTTCCAAAAGGTTCAAATTCCATTCCTTAAGACCTTTTCCTACATACAGATTTAAACCCACAACCTGTAGGATGCCAGTCCCATATTCTTACCTTGAAGACTATTAATTTAAATCACCAAGTCTCCTTACTGGGTGTACCCAGGACATTTATCTTTTGTTCATTAAGTGGAGTCAAATTACTGTCTTTCATTATTATGAAACATGCAATCCAAAACAGGGGACCAATGAGAGAAGATGGGAAGAATACAAACCTGCAGATAACGGTGGATGCTCCATGCTGCTGTCTTCCCATCATTGGCCGCCTCTACCGTGGTGCTTGCCACGCCAGTGAGGTCTCCGCCAGCAAACACACCAGGTGCACTTGTTTTCATGTTTTCTGGCTCCACAAATGGAAGGCCGTTGTCCGCCAAGAGGAGAGGGAACATGGCTTCCAGCACTGAGGACAACATGTGGGGACTTTGGTACCGATAGTGTAGTGAACACTGCATGCTACATTCTAAAAACGACGAAATTATTGATTCGAGTCGGATGTCCGCATCTGGAAGATTGAGAAAATTTGATGCA
This sequence comes from Myxine glutinosa, assembly GCF_964187855.1. Classification (NCBI taxonomy): domain Eukaryota; kingdom Metazoa; phylum Chordata; class Myxini; order Myxiniformes; family Myxinidae; genus Myxine; species Myxine glutinosa. The sequence goes on from NC_136261.1 coordinate 28,745,096, forward strand.
GGATAACGAGTACAAAACACTGAATTCCTCCAAAGCCAAACCTAACAAGCTCAGTACAACATGAACCTGAGGAGCAAGTAAACCAGAGTTTTACATTCTTTTGTGAGAATACGGATAGCCCACCTCTCTGATATGGTGGGAAACGTACTAGATATGAGAATGTACTCTTATGTTGAAGGGGGTATTAATTAAATAGTTTGTTAAGTTAGCGTAATCCTTGTGTCGGTGTAGGTTTAGAACATTTTCTGTAACCAGGGACCAGTTAGAGTGAAGTTGTCCTGTTCGCATGTATGCCGTGACAGGAAGTATAGTTGGCACAGCAATTTGACAGGAAAATGGAATCCTTACGTTCGTTCTCGTTCGTTCTCTCATTTTCTATTGTTCATTCTCGTTCGTTCTCGTTTTCCCTCGTTTTCCCTCGTTTTCCCTCGTTTTCCCTCGTTTTCCCTCGTTTCTCTCTCTCTCTCTCTCTCTCTCTCTCTCTCTCTCTCTCTCTCTCTCTCTCTCTCTCTCTCTCTCTCTCTCTCTCTCTCTCTCTCTCTCTCTCTCAGGACAGGGTGGAATGGAGATGGTTTGGCTGTCTGCGTCCCATGTGTGTCCACAAATGTCCCTGCGGCCCACAATGTTTTTAGGGGAGCTATGACATGATGGCACCGTGGCACAACTGTGGACCACTTGATTGGTGAAGCTGTGCTGTGACCGTGGGGCACTGTGAGTGTGGCTGTGGTTGAGGTGATAAAAGAGGCCGTGCTTGGGGGCAGTGGGCCAGTTGGTGTCAGTTGGAGAGGAAGAAAGCAACCCGTTGGAATCGGGACAGTGAGCAGGAGGATCGCTGGCTCTCTTCTTTCTTTGGAAGTCCGGGTATCTGTGGTATCCCTTTGGTTTTGTGGCTGTGGGGCTGGACCTACACAACTATGCCTGCCTCCCGCTCCCGCCCCCCTCCCCCATACCTTCCCCATGCCGTTGTGTGTGAATGAGTGAATGTGTGCTTATGGCACCTTAGGTTCTTTAATGTTTTAAGTGTATTTCCGTTTACTGAGTGTGTATTTATTTATTTCTCTGTATTCAATTGTATCGTCTTTCGGCCTGGAATTCTCCATTTATGTTGTCTCGTCTCTCTTCGAATAAACCTGCTATTTCTTAAGAAAACGTGTCACCATGTTCCCTACCACCTTCTCATGTGTGCAAACCATCTCAGTGTTTGAGGGATCCCTGGTGAAGATATAAATTTCTTAAACAACCTTGTTTTAAGAGACCGGTGGGATATAGATCTTGACTGGGGAAAAATGTGCTTTCTGCTTAAGTGTGGTTTCCTTCAATTCAGCCATTCACGAAGCACATTGCTTTAGCGCGATGGGGATGCATTAGCAGACCCTGTCAATGCGACAATACTATTCGACTATACAGAGGTGTTAGCCAAATTGAGGCCACACTGAGTAGATGGATGTGCTGCATGAGGATTCCATCCATATAATTACCTGAAATTACCTGAATCTGATTCAAAACATCTACGGCATAGAACGGAAAAGACACTGTGTCTGATACATGTCGGCCTTGAAGGAATCTTAAACTATCTGCCCCAGATGATTTGGTGGAAGATTTTTATTTTGAACATAAATTTAATGCCATAGATGAGCTGAATTAATTAAATTAATTTAATGCCTCTCAAAAAAATAATAACAAATACAGATACATTCTATGTACACCGCCCCAATGCCAAATAAATAAATAGCATATCCTCCAGCACTCAGCATTGCCTCCACATAGAGATGGTATTTGGAGGGAGAGGTGTACAATAATTGATTGATTAATTGCATAATTAAAATCAAAAAATTATAGTCATAAAATAATTTTTTAATCAATTGGCTAATAGCATACCTCAACCACCAGTGTTTTATCTGAAGCTGTAACTTTAAAAAAATGAAATGAATAAGTCATTAATCGAAAAAATTAAATAATTAATTATTAAATTGACTAATCAATAAATAATTAATCTATGAATTGATTAAACAATAAATCAAAAACATCCTTTAAAGCCACATCACTTTGTCACTATCGTGCCCGAATATTAGCTTCCTAGCTTAAAAGGTGCCTGAGATATTGCCCAGATGAGAAAGAAAATAAATAAATGAATAATCATGAAAATAAATAAATAAAAATTGTAAGATAATTAAATTATTAATCAATTGGCTAATGGAATACCGAAACCACCACCGTTTAATCCGAATCTGTAACTTATAAAAAATCAATTAATTAAGTCATTAACCAAATAATTAAGTAATTATTCGATTAATGAATTAATCAAAAAATCAAAAATAGCCTTTAAAGCCAAATCACTTGGTCATTGTCATGTCCGAATATCAGCTTCCTAACTCAAAAGTGTCTGAGATATTGCCCAGATGAGAAAGAAAATAAATAAGTACTGAATAAATCTATAATAATTAAGCATTTAATCAATTATTGGATTAATCAAAAAACAAAAAATAATGTTTTTGCCAAAGCACTTGCTCACTATTGTGCCAACATTATAGCTTCCTAAATCAAAGGATGGCTGGAGATATCACCCGGACAAACAAACAAGAAAGAAACTGGAGTGAAAACTGAGTACTCCCTTTCAGCATGTGTCATCGCCGGGTCCCCCTACTGTGCCCGGCGATGACGTCATGCAGCACCTGGAGATGGAATGGTACAGGAACGGTGTACAATAAAAAGATCAAAGGGACATCCTCAAGTGTTAGAAATGAGAAAAACACATACCAGTAGCTTCGACAATGTTTTCACCACACAGCATCCTTCATCGATACAAGGTCTTACTTTATCCATCTCAAAACTAAAAATATATGCCCTGGACTTTCCAAAAAAGAAAATGTGAGCACAAACTTGATCTACAACCAATATGATGAATTCTTCCTTAACGGGCCAAATTATTCTCACCTTCTTGTGCGGTCCGTCAAGGAACATTTTTGGGCCAAGTAGTTCATGAGCCAAGCCAGCCTGGCCCGACGTTTGAAGGTGAATTGGGCAGAATTGATAGTTTATTCAAAGTATCAGCGATAACTCGCCTACTCTTTGCAAAAGACACCATCGGATCTTCAACATCCACCAACTAATGCTGCAGATGAGACAACCGGCTTAACACCCATGCAAGGCTCGGCACACTTTGTGAAACAATACCCTACATGTGAAGCGCTATTCTGAGTATAAGCACTCGGGTTAGGAATCTCGCTCAGAATCCAACTGACTGAGCACAAGTTTGATACCGTGTCAAGTTCACTGGATTATCCATTTTTATTGAATAGCCAAATTCACCAATTTCAACAATTATAAATCATCTAGTATATACATTTTTCTCAGAGATGGTTGAACGGATCTTCGTCAAACTTTCAGAGGTTCATCAGTGAGTGCCTGGGAGTGTTTTAGGCAAAAGAAAAATTCTAAAGAAAAAGTTTTTTTTTGTTTGTTTTTTTATCACTCGATAATGCCGAAGCCTTTTTTCATTAATGACAGTTATAATATACAAGTACACATTCACATAAATAAATACAAAACAATCACCAGACATTTGAACACAAATAAATCCAACAATTCCGGAAGTGCACAAAGTTGGTAGTATGGCTTCTTCTTCTTCCTGATCGGCATCACACTTAACTCAGAAACGTGATGAACGGCACATTCAGCAGCATATATTCAACGAAAAGGTGATGAACCCCTTTCCACTCCCCCCACTTTACCTTTAGGGTCATGCAAGCTGGAGCCAAAGGCCGAGATGACCGTGCTGGTACGCAAGATGAGGGGTTGATCGGCTTGAGTGACCCAGCTCCCATCGTCGTCTTGCTCAGTGCGTAACAACTCGAGAGCCGCAACGTGACCATCTCGTAGAATCACACGGTGCGGAGCAACAAATGGCATCAGCTCACAGAACTCCTCACGTGCGGCCTCCACCTTTGCATGGGTTACACAACATTTTAAAGCTTGTGTTTCAACCGTGGTGAGGAATGCGTTGCGAATTAAGGCTTAAGGGGATTAAGGTATGCCTGGGATACAGGATGTTCATCTGATATTAAGGCTTAAGGGGATTGAGGTATGACTTGGATACAGGATGTTCATCTGATATTAAGGCTTAAGGGGATTGAGGTATGACTTGGATACAGGATGTTCATCTGATATTAAGGCTTAATGCTTATGTTAAGGCCTAAGGCTTATATTAAGGCTTATATTATATTAAGGCTTATATTAAGGCTTAAGGCTGATATTAAGGCTTATATTATATTAAGGCTTATATTTAGGCTTACATTAAGGCTGAAGGCTTAAGGCATGTCAATGCTTATATTAAGGCTTAAGGCTTAAGGGGATTAGGGTATGATTTGGATACAGGATGTTCATCTGATATTAAGGCTTAAGGCTTAAGGCTTATATTAAGGCTTAAGGGGATTAAGGCTTAAGGGGATTAAGATATGACTTGGATACAGGATGTTCATCTGATATTAAGGCTTAAGGCTTAAGGCTTAAGGCTTATATTAAGGCTGATGGCTTTAGGGGATTAAGGCCTAAGGCTTTATATTAAGGCTTATATTATTTTAAGGCTAAAGGCATGTCAATGCTTATATTAAGGCTTAAGGGGATTAAGACTTAAGGCTTAAGAATTAAGGCTTAAGGCTTAAGGCTTAATAATTAAGGCTTAAGGGGATTAAGGTATGACTTGGATACAGGATGTTCATCTGATATCAGGTGCAGTGTCAAAACAGAAATCGTGAGAGTATTTTAGGAGGCGTTGAGGTTCATTAATTAGCACAGAACAAGAAGGACATTTAAATGTACAAATAGGTTTGTTTAGGACAATTCCTCATGGTCACCTCTTCTGGCACAGCACGGATGTTGTTAATACCCTTGCGGAAGGCAACGATGACACGGCGGGCACCACAGCGTAGTGCAGAGGTAGCGCAGTCAAACGCTGTGTCACCGGCACCCAGAACCACCACGGTACCATGCAAAACGGGCAGCTGTGGAGCTCGACTGCATAGACCTGTGTGCACAAAAACAAAACATGAAAATTCGTTTCTCGGCTTCTACTGGACTGAATCTGCTGCAAATTTCAGAAGTAAATGCTTTGTATGTCGAGATAATATGTGCCAAATTTCAGCAACGTCCGTTTCCGCATTCTTGAGTTTTATGAAGAAAAGCCTCAAATTCATGTTGGTTTCTGCCCGTCCGTCCACCCGTCCACCCAAAATGTGTTGATGCTCATATCTCAAAGGCTATACATTGAAACTAACTGAAACTTGGAATATACATCGGCCAATACGTATAATTAATGGGTTTCAAAACAAATTCCACCTAAGTACCATAGTTTTTGCTTTAAAATAAAATATACAGTATATATAAATATATATACACATATATATATTTATATATTGTTGCGGTTTTGAGAACCCACACAAGTAACATCATTAAAGGTTAAAGGTTGCACCCCATAGATAGGCCATATCCAACACGTAGGTCACCTTAGGACGTTAGTTATTCCTTAGTATGTGTTTAGGATAAGGATATTCCCAATAGTTGCATCTGCGTTGTGTAGAACAAATAAGAGTAGGCTCATCCGTCCATTTTGCAGCCTCCCTCCAAGCGACGCCATTAAGCGCTAGCCAGTCTGTACTTCGCCCTCGCCCTTTAGGCTGCCAGCAGCCTTCGCGAACTCGTTGGGCTTCCGCTCAAACCACCCCATAGGCCACGAGGTAAGGCCCGAAAAGGGGACGGAGGGCAAGGGTGGAGGTGAGGCCACATCAAGCAGCCATCAAGGCGGAGCCGGTAAGCCTTCACCAGCCAATGAGGGCTCGAGTGACATTGCCTGACAGGGTGTGGCTAGAGATTCGAGAGGGTTCGCTGGGCATGGCAATATAACCCCTTGCGCGAAGCCCCCACCTCAGTTATGAGGAGGGACGCAACTACGAGCCTTGTTCAGAGTTATGAGGAGAGAGAGGGCTTGAACATTGTACCTGAGTTGTGAGAACGGACGCACTGTGATCATTGTGAACAAGTTACGAGAGGGAGAGATGCGCTGTGGCAACCAGCTTTACAAAGGGCGGGCGCGCGGCATGCATTGCAGAGGACTGCAGCGTGCAGGACATTGGGGAAGTGGCGCATCGATCGTAACCATACCGGGCACGCGTATAACGGCGCTGGCGCAAGTATTACGTACACCGAATCTAATCGCCAACCAAGCCTCCGAGATATAATTGTCCACGTCGCGCCTACGCCATGGGAAGAGTTGCCTGCCGTATTCCACCATCTGCACGGTACGAGTCAGGGACCGGACGAGCAGTGGACCCTTGGACCTTCAACCCGACCATCTTCAAACCCTGTGTGAGTGACCCTGAGAGTGAGTCTGAGAGTGAACGGGCCCGTGTCCAGGGAATAAGTTAAGACTGTTATTAAGGCTGCCCTGTGTATCTGCTTCTTCCTCTTCCCTGTACATTCTCTTCTTTCTTTTCCTCTTCTAATTGTACAAAGTGTTAATAAATTACCTGTTCTTCCTGGTTTCCTCTCAATTCGACCGTATCAGTCTTTTCTCAATTGGGTAAGCGTGGCACGATTAGTAACCGCTTAGAATCGGGTTTAGTACCTGCTAACGGCCCGAATCGCAGCTCGCTTCACTCGGCGTGTCCACTAACGCCGTGGTTCGGGCGGGAGTTATTTCCTCGTTTCCGGTCAGCATTAGTACTTTGGTAATAGGACCAACAACGCTGCCCGGGAAGGACGTAATAGCCCCCGGGATCACGTCGGTCAGATAAAAGACAAGGGGATTAACCCCCTCTTGATCAGGGGGATATATATATATATCTGATCAGATATATATATATATATATATATATATATATATATATATATATATATATATATATATATATATATATATATATATATATATATATACATATATGTTGTTGTTTGTTGTTGTATATATATATTATATTTTCAGTCCCCATATTAAAGTTGCATACAGAGAAACGATCCCATATAAAGGGAGGGTTCCCTTTATATATAAATATACATATATGGACACACTTTATACCTCTTTAAAATATTTTTACAAAAAAAATCTAACACGCTGGCCCAATGGCCTAATGGGTAAGGCATCAGACTCCCAAGTTGGGGTTCGAGTCCCATCTGGGTTGAATTTTTTTTCCCCCTTTCTTTATATATAAATATATATATATATATATATATATATATATATATATATATATATATATATATATATACAGTATATACAGTATATATATATATATATATATATATATATATACATATATATGTATGTATATATATATATATATATATATATATATATATATATATATATATATATATTGTTGTGGATTTGAGAATGATGTGTAATTGTTGCAAATATCACCCTCTATAAGTGTAATGAATTCTTGTAAATATCTCCGTGTTGTGTGTAAAGGTCAAAGGTCGTCCTCTTAGTTACTCCATATACATACACGCAGGCCACCATATACCCTTTTAAATAGTTATTTCTTTATTCTATGTGAGTTTAAGGCTCTGTTGCCCATTAGTTGACACTCCATTGCACCGAATTCAAATAAGATAGACTCCCCTGAAATATCCCCATGGCCTCCGAAACCTGCCAGCAAGGCGGCGTTCGCCGCTGCTGCTTTGGGGTTGTGTTCCTCGCCGCAAGACTCCATTAGCCACGAGGTAATCTCAGAGAAAAGGGGGGAGGAGCCACCTTACGGGCGTAGCCCGCACCTCGTCATCAAGGGTGGAGCCCCGAACGACCAACCACAGGCTCGGTGGGTATGGCTTGGTAAGGCGTGGCATAAAACCCGCGGCGGACGCCCCCACAGGAGTTGCGGGAGATGCGTGGACCAAGGAGAAGCGTGAAAGAGCACATGAGTGGGAGAGAGCATGAACCAAGCGTTCCATGGTGAGGTGCGACCGAAAACGCTGCTTCCACCGAGTCCCTACCGCACGGAGCCCTGACGCGCTGCTGTGAACCAACCTGCCGGTGCACGGTGTACAGCCAAATACTTGGAGCTGCCGGCACCTCGCTTCCCGCCCAGAGTGGACCTGCTCGCTGTGCCCTGTGATTCCACCTGCTCATCCCTCCAGCCGTTCCTGCCTTCATGCACCGTGTAAGTCTGATTGTCGTCCGTCTTCTGTGTTGTCCTGGGGTTTAAGTAAGTCTGTATAAGCTAGTGTTGCACTGTGTCTTCTGGTCCTTCCATCCTTTCTGTCTTTATTTTCGTATCCTTCCTTCTCCTTGGTTCCTTGGATTGTGTAAATATTAGTAATAAATTATATTTGTATTTTCTACCTTCGTTCTTCTTCTTCATGCTCGTCTGGTCGTCTTTGTGATTTCCCAATCGTATACCTGTGGCACGATTTGGCCAACGAATGAGAATCGGGTCTAGTTCTTGTTAATGGTTCGTGCCGTGGGCTGCCATCCGCTCGGCAATTAACATCTGTCCACGGTCACGAACGGGGTTGCTCACCTGCCTCTCCGGAGGGAGGTTGGGCAACTTCAGGACCACGTCGGTCAGTCATAGACGAGGGGATTAATCCCCCCTCGATAAGGGGGAAAGAGGCCGACGGTGGGTTCCGTAACAATATATATATATATTGTTACGGTTTTGTGAATAAAGGATGACCCCCCTCATAGGTAGACGCACCACAACATGTAGCCTCGCTGTAGTTCAGTTATTTCTTCGTAAATGTAAGCATAGTCTCCTTTCCTGTGTTAGTTTTGCGTTGAGCAGGCCAGTGAGTAGGCCTCAATTGGGCTAGGATGCCAAGTGCTCGGCCTGGAACAAGTCTGGCAAGGCCGAAGGGAGGAGCTGCAGGGGGAGTGGCCGGTAAGCCGCGAGCAGCCAATCGGTGCTCGAGGGGAGTGGCTCACCACGGCAACGGGAGGTGGGGCATGGAACATTCGTGTAAGGCCGGGGCGGAGTCATAAAACCCTGCCCCGGCCCCCCGCCTCAGTTGAGTTGGAGCCCCTGGGAGAGTCAGAATCCACAGACGTACGAGGACAAGAGAGAGCCGAAGTCAGAGATCGTCAGAACCGCAGCAGAACGAGTGGATTGAATTGTTTGTAATAGCCTCGTTGCACACGAACTCTCCACGTGCCCTGTGCCCTGCACTCTGCGGCTGTATTAATCGCACTTGTGGAGACGATCCATTCCAGACCCACCTACCCCGACGATCCTCCTACCTGGGCTTCCTGCATTCAGTCACGTGAAAAAGTAAGTACACCCCATGTAAAGTTTTGACTTTTTCAACATATTTCAACATACAGCTATTTGATCTTCATTTCAACAATATTGATAGATAAAGGTGATATAATATAACAAATATCATGAAACATTTACATTTTGTAGTCCATTGTATAATTTTTAAAAACATAAATGCAAATTTCGCATGTTGAAAAGGTAAGTACACCCCTACATTTATCACTAATTCAAACACGTAAAATTAGAATCAGGTGCACCAGCTCAGGTGCAAATGATTAGAACGTCTTCAGAGAGGATCTTGGAGGAACGTGTCTTATTTAAACCTCAGACATTTCGTTTGGTTTGCTCTTTGTTGTTGAAGTGTGCGGCGTCACCATGCCTAGAACAAAAGAGCTCGCTGAGGCCTTCAGAAAGAAGGTTATGGATGCCTACGAGTCTGGGAAGGGATTTAAAAAGATCTCCAAACAATTTGAAATCAATCATTTGACTGTCCGAAAGATCATTTACAAGTGGAGAAGATTCCAAACAACTGCCAACTTGTTCAGGCCAGGCCATCCCAGCAAGTTCAGCCCGAGAGCAGACCGCAAGATGCTGAAAGAAGTCTCTAAGAATCCCAGAATGTCATCAAGGGACCTACAGGTAGCTCTTTCCACTGTTGATATCAAAGTGCATGAGTCTACCATTAGAACGAGGCTGCACAAATTTGATCTACATGGGAGGTGTGCCAGGAGGAAAACTTTGCTGTCCAGAAAGAACATCAGGGCAAGACTAAAGTTTGCTAATGACCACCGAGGCAAAGACCAGCACTTCTGGAACAATGTGCTCTGGACAGATGAGTCAAAGGTAGAGCTATTTGGCCACAGTACCAGAAGACATGTTTGGCGAAAACCAAAGACAGCATTTGACCACAAGAACCTGATACCAACTGTAAAGCATGGTGGTGGAAATATTATGGTTTGGGGCAGCTTTGCTGCATCAGGGCCTATGTAGCTCACCATCATAGAATCCACTATGAATTCTTCATTTTACCAGAGGGTGCTTGAGGATAATGTGAGGCCATCTGTCGGAAAGTTGAAGCTCAACCGAAGGTGGACCTTGCAACATGACAATGACCCTAAATATACCAGTAAATCCACCAAGGAATGGTTGAAAAGAAAGAAATGGAGGGTGCTGGAATGGCCAAGTCAAAGCCCGGATCTAAATCCCATCGAGATGTTGTGGGGGGATTTGAAACGAGCTGAGCATGCAAGAAACCCCTCAAACGTCACACATCTGAAAGAATTCTGCATGGAGGAATGGGCAAAAATTTCTCCCAGTCGATGTCAGAGACAGGTAGACAGTTATAAGAAAGGCCTACTTGAGGTTGTTTCTGCCAAAGGGGGCAATACCACCTATTAGAGCTAAGGGTGAACTTACTTTTTCCACATGCGAAATTTGCATTTATGTTTATTTAAATTATACAATAGACTACAAAATGTAAATGTTTCATGATATTTGTTATATTATATAACCTTTATCTATCAATATTGTTGAAATGAAGATCAAATAGCTGTATGTTGAAATATGTTGAAAAAGTCAAAACTTTACATGGGGTGTACTTACTTTTTCACGTGACTGTATGTGCCGTGACCACCAGAGGGCCACGCCGGGCGAGCTGTCCCGGAGCGACCGACGGCAAGGCGCGTCTGGCGCGCGAACTTCCTTCCTTCTTTTTCCCCGCGTGAGTGAGTGGGCCTTTTATCTGGGGATAAGTTACGATTGCTTAAGTGCCTGCTCTGTGTCTCTTCGCCCTGCACATAGTAAATAAACCGTGTTCTTCCTCTTATTTGATTGTTCCCGTCATTTCACAATTGGTTTAGCATTGCAAGAACAGAACCCCTCGAATCGGGTTCAATAAAAGGTAACGCCACGAGTCACGTGATACGCACACCGCTCAGGCGTACTCGATTAGCGTGGCTTGTGCGGGATCCGGTCCCCGTTTCCGTGGCAGCATGGGTATCAAAGGTATGTGCGGCGTCGACCCGATACCCTTTTCCACGCTTGCTGTGGAAGTCGCGACTCGGCCTCGTGGACACGAAGACCCGAGGGGGAAAAGGGGTTTAACCCCCCCTTCTGTACGTCGACGGGCTTCAGGAGATCTGCTACAATATATATATATATATACAGACTTGGCATTTAATATGGAATATTTTTTTCTTCTTGACTTGGGTTTACTTTCTTAACTCAGTGTATCAATCTCGTGACTTTCTTTTACACTTTGGTGATTTATTTGTTAAAAGAACCATGTCACTGATTGTCTGTCACAGCAAGAAGTCAACAACAGGATTATTTCACAGGTGGTGTGGCCAAATGTACGGACAGGTGCATTTCATGATTGGCTTCACAGTGGGGTATACAAGGGTTGTTGCATTCTGTATTAGTGGAAAACAACTGCTGCACGTCTCCAAAAGTTATTGCCGCTTCCTCTGGAGATGGTCCGTCAACTCGACAATGCTGTTTGTCATGGAGTGGTGGCTTTACGAAATTACGGCATAAAACAGCGTGCTATTGCTCGGCAGTATGGCATCACTCAAGGTCAGGTGTCAAAGATCCTGAAACGAAATGCTCAGAGGGGTGTCCCTACTCCAATACCGAGGCCAGGACATCCCCACAGAACCACAAGGAGGGATGATCGCCAGTTAGTCCACAATGGCCGTACCAAGTCAGCGAATCGGCTTTGGGCTGAGTGGCAGCAACTGACAAATGTGCCTGTATCCAGAAGGCTAGTCAACCAACGACTGGTTCAAGCAGGCTATCGTGCCAGGCGTCCCCTGAGAAAGCCACGCCTGACCAGACAACACCGCCAGCGCCGATTGCAGTGGGCCAGAGAGCACCGTCAATGGCAGCCAGGACACTGGAATCACGTGATCTTCAGTGACGAGTCTAGATATCTGGTCTATCGTCAAGATGGCCGCGTCCGAGTGAGCAGACAAGTGCATGAAGCCTACAACAAAGATTGTATAGTGCCAGGAGTCCAAGCTGGAGGTGGTGGGGTGACCGTTTGGGCTGCTTTTCATGCAGGGGGCAAAACTGACCTGGTTCTTCTGAATGGAAACCTGAACCAGTTCAAGTACAGGGCCATTCTGGAAGAGACATTGCTTCCATTTTCTCGTGCAGCCTTTCGAGGAAACTTTGTCTTCCAAGATGACAATGCACGGCCTCATCGTGCTCGCATGATCCAACACTTTCTTGCTGACCGTGATGTAGAGCATATGGAGTGGCCTGCCATGTCCCCAGATATGAATCCGATAGAGAACTTGTGGGCAGAATTAACGCGTCAAATCGACCACTTGGACCAGCAACCGACCTCTGTGCGTGAATTGCAGCAGGCTATTGTCACTGCATGGCAAGCGATTCCTGTCCAAACCTTGGCAAATCTCGTGAACAGCATGCCTCAACGTGTACGTGCTCTCCTGAATGCTCGTGGGGGTTACACGAAGTACTGAACTGTAATTTTACTGTCCGTAATCCCAGTTGTAATTTAACTTTTGTTTTTGTTAAAAAAAAAATTTGGCTAATGTGCAAAATAAAGAGATACTTCTGGAAAACGTACAGAAGTTTAACACAGTACTGTCCGTGAATTGATTTCGATATCAGTTTACATCACTTTCAAGGATCAATTTATTTGCTTCGAAATGTCAAATGTGGTTTTTGTTTCTTTTAAAGGTCACATTAACAAAATCTAGAATAATTTCAACATAATTCCAATGAACTTTTGGTTCTAAGACATCTTGAAAAGTAAGTTCACCCCCACAAAAAAAATAATCCATATTAAATGCCAAGTCTGTATATATATATATATATATATATATATATATATATATATATATATATATATATATATATATATATATATATATATATATATATATAATAATGCATTTATTTTATATAGCGCTTTTCAGGAAGCCCAAAGACGCTTTGACAGAGTGCAAAACATAATGCATAGCAAAACATAAAGACAATTGCAAAAAAGAAGAATCAATAGGGAAATATTCAAAGCACAAAGGAGGGAGAAAGAGAGGAGATAGTCAGGGGTTAGATGCTGTGGGTTAAATGTTGAATGCAGTGTTGAACAGGTGGGTCTTGAGTGATGTTTTGAATGTGGTGAGTGAGGAGGAGTCTCTGATGGTGTGAGGTAGCGAGTTCCCTAGGGTGGGAGCAGCGATGGAGAAGGCCCTGTCCCCCCAGGATCTAAATTTGGTCCGGATGGGGGGGGTCAGGAGGTTGGTACCAGCAGAGCGGAGGTTGCGGGTGGGAGTGTGTCTGGAGAGGAGGTCAGCCAGGTAGGATGGGGCCAGGTTATGGAGGGCTTTGTAGGTCAAGAGGAGGATTTTGTACTGGATTCTCTGGGAGATGGGGAGCCAGTGAAGCTTGTAAAGGACGGGGGTGATGTGGTCACGGGTCCGGGAATGGGTGAGTAGACGGGCAGCAGAGTTCTGAATGTATTGGAGTTTATTGGTGATTGTTGAGGGTGAACCATAAAGGAGGCTATTGCAGTAGTCCAGACGGGAAGTGATGAAGGCGTGGATGAGGGTTTCTGCAGCCACGGAGGAGAGGGATGGACGGAGACGGGCGATGTTTTTCAGGTGAAAGAAGGCTGTCTTTGTGATCTGTTTAGTGTATTTGTCGAAGGAGAGGGTTTGGTCAAAGATGATGCCAAGATTCCGGATGTGAGGGGAGGTGGATACTGGGAAACCGTCGATGTTGAGGGCAAAGTTATGGGTGGACTTGGTGAGCGTTTTTGGGCCAATGATGATTATTTCAGATTTATCACAGTTAAGTTTGAGGAAGTTGATTTGAAGCCAGGATTTTATTTCAGTGATGCAGTTTGTCAGGATAGAGTGGGTGGCGGTGGAGATGGACTTGGTGGAGATGAAAAGCTGGATGTCATCGGCGAAGCAGTGGAATTGGAGACCATGACGGTGGATTAAGTGACCGAGGGGGGACAGGTAAAGGATGAAGAGGAGGGGGCCAAGAACTGAACCTTGGGGGACACCTTGGGGGAGGGGAGCAGTGGGGGATTTGCAGTTATTGATGGAGATGAACTGACGTCTGTCAGAGAGGTATGATTTAATCCAAGAGAGGGCAGTGCCGGTAATGTTAAAGGTGGTTTCAAGTCGGGTGAGGAGGATGGTGTGATCGATGGTGTCAAAGGCGGCGCTGAGGTCGAGGAGGATGAGAATGTTGAGGTTGCCAGCGTCAGAGGAGAGGAGAAGGTCGTTGGTGATTTTGAGGAGAGCAGTTTCAGTACTGTGGTTGGAGCGGAATCCGGATTGGAATGTTTCATACAGGTTATTGGCAGAGAGGTGATGTTTGAGTTGAGTGGCTACAGCGCGTTCCAAAACCTTTGACAGAAAGGGTAGGTTGGAGATGGGTCTGAAGTTATTTAGGGTGTCAGGGTTTAGTCCAGGTTTTTTCAGAATGGGGGTAACAGCAGCAATTTTGAGGGATGGTGGGACGATGCCTGTAGACAGGGAGGAGTTTATTGTTGCAATGATAAGTGGAGAGAGAGCAGGAAGGGAGGCCTTGACAAAGCTGGAGGGGATGGGGTCAAGAGTGCAGGTGGCAGTTTTCATTCCGATGAGGAGTTCAGAGAGGTCAGTAGGGGAGACTGGGGAGAATTGAGACAGGGGATGGCAGGATAAGGGGGGGCAGGTGGTTTGAGGGGGAGCGGGTGCGGCGGTGGTCAAGCTGTTGTAGATGTTTTCAATTTTGCGTTGGAAGAATGAAAGGAAGGAGATGCAGTTGTCTATTGTGAATGACTGGGTGGTGGTGTTCAGGGGGCTGAGGAGTTTGTTTATTGTAGAGAAGAGTGCTTTTGTGTTTCCGGAGCCAGAGTGGATAATTTGAGAGTAGTAGGCGGAGCGCGCGCGGGAGAGGCCATCTTTATAGTGTTGTATGTGGTCCTTGTAGGCCTGGGAGTGAACTGTGAGACCTGTTTTATTGCGGAGTCTTTCAAGTTGGCGAGCACGAGTTTTCATCAGGCGGAGTTCAGGGGTAAACCAGGGAGCAGAATGGGTGAAAGAAACTGTTTTGGTTTTTATAGGCGCAAGTTGGTCAAGGCAGGAGGAGAGAGTGTGGTTGTAGTAGTCAGTGAGGTCAGAAGGGGTGTGGAGGTCAACGAAGGGAGAAGTGGACATTTTTTCAGAGAGGGTCGATGAGAATGAGGCAGGTGAAAGAGCGTTTAGCTTACGGAAGTTGATAGTGCGATAATGCCTTGGTGCTGGGGTGGGGATGTTGATGGTCAGAGTGATGGCTCGGTGGTCAGAGAGAGTGAGGTCGGAGCCAGAGAGATGGTGCAAAATTAGTCCAGTAGAGCAGACAAGGTCCAAAATGTGACCACGGTTATGGGTAGGAAAGTTGACATGTTGAGTGAGGTTAAAGCAGGTGAGTAAATCAGTGAAGTCAGTGGTTAGCGTGGAGTCAGTGGAGTCCATGTGGATATTGAAATCACCAAGGAGGAGGATTGAGGGGGAGAGGGAACATAGCTGGGTCAGAAAGTAGGAGAAGTCAGACAGGAATGATGGGTGTGGTTTGGGAGGGCGGTAGACAACAGCCATGACTGACTGTGTGTGACCAGAGAGTTTAAAAGCCAGGTGTTCAAATGATGGAGCAGATGAGATGGAGATGAGGTTGGTCTTGATGTCTTGTCGGTGAATAACGGCAATTCCAACACCTCGGCCCTCCGAGCGTGGTTTATTGATGTAAGAATATCCATTGGGTGTGGTGAGGTTGAGCGTGTAGTAGTCCAGTGGTTGTTGCCAGGTCTCAGTGAGACAGAGAAAGTCCAGTTTATTTTGCAGGATGTAGTCGTTCAGGATGAGGCATTTGTTGTTGAGGGACCGGGTATTGAACAGGGTGAGCTTGATGTTGTTTTGTACGGCGGGTATGAATCCAGGTGATTTGGCCAGGGTTCGCAGACAGGAGGTGCGATTTTGTGCGTTGTTTTGACCAGGTGTGTTGGGACGATGAGTGGGAGTGCGCTGAGCCGACCAGAGGATGGGGATGGAGTGACCTGATTGTAAATAAACAAACTTACGACCGGAGCCACGGTGAATGTACGTGGGTCGACGCAGGAGTCCATTCGATTTGATTGCAGAGATGCATGATGGGGTGGAGCGGGTTTTAAGCAGGAGAAGCCTTGCGGCGGAGTACCGCAGAGCCATGCCAGCAGGAGCGAAGGCAAAGCGAGCACGAGGCCAAGGGTGAGGAGGCGAAACAATCGACACAACCCACGGGAGTGGGCCCGAGGAAACAGCGAAGGAGCCGAGCAGGTGAAGCCAGGAGCAGAGCCGGGACCATGCAGAGGGCAGACAGGAGCGAAGAGACGAGCTCGAGGCCAAGGTTGAGGAGGCAAAGCGGCAAATGCAGCGGCAAACGACCGCCGCCGCTAATCAAGATCACGGCGGCAAACCGCCACCACCGCCGCCGCAAACAATGGGCACAACCCACGAGAGTGAGCCCGAGGAAATAGCGAAGGAGCCGAGCAGGCGAAGCCAGGAGCAGCAGAGCAGAGCCGGGACCGCGCAGAGGAAGACTCAATGGCCAAAAATCCGCCACGACCACCAGGAAAGCAAGACACGGACAATGGTCCAGTCAGAGAAGCGGCGAGCAAGCGACGCCAGCGTCCTCTCACGACCGGACCGCATATATATATATATATATATATATATATATATATATATATATATATATATATATATATATATATATATATATATATATATATATATATATATATATATAGTTACGTTTGTGGGGGTAGATGAAATACCGCAGTCAAGATAGAATCATATAAATTAGCATGCATGTCACGAAGAAGAAGAGGCTATCTGAATGTATCTGAGTCGAGTCGAATGTCCCGTTAAGTGTTTAGGTGTCCAGTTAGATCACAGGGTATAGGTTGGAGTTGCGGTTATTCCCCACCTGGTCTGGTATTGTCTACATGTGACCTTTAATCCATACATTGTAGTCGACTCCTGATGCCCTTGAGACAATTTGAGATGGGGACTAAAACGTTACCAATGAAAAGGCACAGTGCCCCCAAAAATCCCATTCCCAAAGAATAAAAATAAATCACACACCTGGTTTTGATGCGGTGGCGACGAGTGGCAAAAAGTCTTTGGATGTGTAAAAACCTTGTTCAGGAGTGAGGCAATCAAACTCGGGAGAACGCTGCGGCTCAGGAAGACCTTCACAAGGCAAGAAGACAAATTCACACACAAGCATTTACAAGAAGTACTTGTCACATGATTATTGCATCTGTAAAATCAAACTAGTGCAAAAAAAAAAACATTTTTAAAATGTAAAAGGATGTGCGTTTAAAATGCCAAAATGTATCCAAACAACTACGATGGGAACATGAATATATTCAAGCTCCATCCATACATTTTTATTTTCCACTTTTGATGCAATTGGCTAGTGTGTTACTAATTGATGTATCGGAATCATATGTGCATGCCATGCACTAATGGCAGTTTGGTTGTTGTTGCTTGTAATGTCATGGTTGGTTGTCATACACACACAGTAATTGACTTGCTGCCATATGCACTGAGCACTGAACTCAAGTAGTTTCACTGTGACAGCTGCAGTGCTATAATAAAGTGTATGAATGTGTGTGTGTGTGTGTGTGTGTGTGTGTGTGTGTGTGTGTGTGTGTGTGTGTGTGTGTGTGTGTGTGTGTGTGTGTGTGTGTGTGTGTTGTTGGTTATCTCCATTTGTGGGTTTCAGTAGGTGGAACGGAGTCCTCCCAGGACCCAGAGTAACCACCTCCTCTTCGGTAAGGGATCACGGTTCATGGACCAAGTTGTTCAACTTTTTCAGTTTTGTTCAGTCACAGCTCTTTTCAGGATCGTCACCGAACCCCGGATTGCCTCCAGTTGTTCATTTGTGGTAATATTCCCGGGGATTGTTTTCAAAATCTCAGCGAGGTTCTTCTTCATCCTTCCTTTTGCTCCAATTATCACTGGTACAATTTGATGCTCTTCAGCTTCCAAGATCTCTTGACCTCATTTCTGAGGTCCTGGTATTTGGTCATTTTCTTGATTTCTGCGTTGTTTAGGCCAAAATTGCTGGGTACCGATATCTCAAACATCAATGCTGTCTTTTCCTTTTTGTTCCTGAGTACAATGTCCAGACGCAATGCTTTGTTTTCCATGTTCACTCTCGATGAAATCATCAGGTCGTACGTGAGCATGATGTCCTCATTTTCAATGATTGTCCTTGGTTCGTGTTTCCATGAGTTTTCTGGTACTGGGATGTTAAATTTTTAGCAGATATTCCAATTAATCACTTTACATGCTTTGTTGTGCCGTTGTGTGTAAAGTTGTTCTGATCATAGTTTTATCTACACTTGTCCATCTGGCTCAGTCCCGCCATCTTTTTTAATCCATTGGTGTAGTGTCCGTGATCTTGGGCATTTATTATTACTCGTTCTCCATCCCAGTTGAGTTGACCTCTTCTTAGCCATTCCAATGAGCCTTCTTTGTCTATCCCCACTCTGTCCAATTTTTTTTTTGTATTTCCCTGCTCTTTTGTCATTCTCCCAGTTGTTGCTGATTTTTTAATATTTCCTGACATTTATTTTTATATATTTATTTTGTCTTTTTTGCAATTGTTGGTGCTGCATTTGTTGCTGTTTCATTTTCCTGTGCAGCATCTTCTATTCACACATGTTTTTGGAAATTCTTTACAGGGTGAGTTAGGGACACTTTTTCAGGTTTGTTGTGTTCATGTTTCTTTACAAATTGCATCCGATAGTCTATTGAGCATTACATATACTCAACTAGTGTGTGTGGGGGGGGGGGGGGGTGGAGGGGGGGAAGGACGCATAGAGTGGACAAGATGGACACAGAAGCAAACTCTCAGGATGGAAATTCGGAAAGAAATGCACATTGAGAGAAGAGGGGTTAAATGGAGGTAGAAACTATCATGGCTTTGGATTAGGGATGATCTGAGATGGTCGTGAACAGCTGTATTGAAGACCTGGAGGGAAGAAGGGGACTAAAGAGTAAATACGTTGGTTTCACAGTTGGTAAAAAGAGGAATAAATGAGTTGTGGTGAGCAGTCATGGTTGTTTTGAGCCTTTTGTGCTTAGTTACCACAAAAGTGGCTTCATCTAACCACTAGTTGGTACCTGTAGTCAAATAATGCCACCAGTACATGAAAATTATCATGAACTGTTTTAAAATATCACATGTTAAACTACATTGTTTTTGCGAAAACTTATCGAGAGCAAAGTAAAGTTTATAATTTTTTTAACCATTGGTCTTCCCCTAAATTAAGAGGTTTCGTCAAATTTGACTCCATGAGTGGCCCAACCTGGATCGAGACTGGTCATAGGTGATCATGGCATCAGTTACTATCACCTGCTTTCCAAAATTATGCATCCAATTAAAATATGTTAAAAGTGAGGTTGTAAGAGCATTTAATAACCAGATTGAAATTCCTCCATAATAGATCATTATACCTATGCCAAGGAAAATGGCCTTGAATCCATTCTTTTGGAGAACCTCAATACTCATTCCATCCATCCCGAGGCCTTTACAATACTCCACCTGCAAGCCACAAGATGCAAATCCATATAGAATACAAATACCTGATGTAATAATCATCAATTTGTGTTCTGGGAATGTGAAGTACAGCATCAAGATAAATAAATAATGCTCAGCCAAGAATTAACAAAGAAAACTTTAATTAATACTAGCAGGTACCTGTGGGACATCCACACAATGTAAAGTGACCAAGTCCTCAAATCTACACCTCACTCTCAAACCCCAAGCCATCAATCCCCCCTCCCAAACCTCAAGCCATCAGGCTCCCTTCCCAACTCCCAAGTCATCAATCCCCCTCCCAAACCTCAAGCCATCAGGCTCCCCTCCCAAACCCAAGTCATCAACCCCCCTCCCAAACCCAAGTCATCAATCCCTCTCCCAAACCCAAGTCATCAATCCCCCTCCCAAACCCAAGTCATCAATTCCCCTCCCAAAACTCAAGCCATCAGGCTCCCTCCCAAACCCCAAGTCATCAATCCCCCTCCCAAACCCAAGTCATCAATCCCCCTCCCAAACCTCAAGCCATCAGGCTCCCTTCCAAACCCAAGTCATCAATCCCCCTCCCAAACCTCAAGCCATCAGGCTCCCTCCCAAACCCCAAGTCATCAATCCCCCTCCCAAACCCAAGTCATCAATCCCCCTCCCAAACCTCAAGCCATCAGGCTCCCTCCCAAACCCAAGTCATCAATCCCCCTCCCAAACCTCAAGCCATCAGGCTCCCTCCCAAACCCAAGTCATCAATCCCCCTCCCAAACCTCAAGCCATCAATCCCCCTCCCAAACCCCAAGTCATCAATCCCCCTCCCAAACCCAAGTCATCAACCCCCCTCCCAAACCCAAGTCATCAATCCCCCTCCCAAACCTCAAGCCATCAGGCTCCCTCCCAAACCCAAGCCATCAATCCCCCTCCCAAACCCCAAGTCATCAATCCCCCTCCCAAACCCAAGTCATCAACCCCCCTCCCAAACCCAAGTCATCAATCCCCCTCCCTAACCTCAAGCCATCAGGCTCCCTCCCAAACCCCAAGTCATCAATCCCCCTCCCAAACCCAAGTCATCAATCCCCCTCCCAAACCCAAGTCATCAATCCCCCTCCCAAACCCAAGTCATCAACCCCCCTCCCAAACCCAAGTCATCAACCCCCCTCCCAAACCCAAGTCATCAACCCCCCTCCCAAACCCAAGTCATCAACCCCCCTCCCAAACCCCAAGTCATCAATCCCCCTCCCAAACCCAAGTCATCAACCCCCCTCCCAAACCCAAGTCATCAATCCCCCTCCCAAACCCAAGTCATCAACCCCCCTCCCAAACCCAAGTCATCAATCCCCCTCCCAAACCCAAGTCATCAACCCCCCTCCCAAACCCAAGTCATCAATCCCCCTCCCAAACCCAAGTCATCAACCCCCCTCCCAAACCCAAGTCATCAACCCCCCTCCCAAACCCAAGTCATCAATCCCCCTCCCAAACCCAAGTCATCAATCCCCCTCCCAAAACTCAAGCCATCAGGCTCCCTCCCAAACCCCAAGTCATCAGGCTCCCTCCCAAACCCAAGTCATCAATCCCCCTCCCAAAACTCAAGCCATCAGGCTCCCTCCCAAACCCGTCATCAATCCCCCTCCCAAACCTCAAGCCATCAATCCCCCTCCCAAACCCCAAGTCATCAATCCCCCTCCCAAACCCAAGTCATCAACCCCCCTCCCAAACCCCTAGTCATCAATCCCCCTCCCAAACCTCAAGCCATCAGGCTCCCTCCCAAACCCCAAGTCATCAATCCCCCTCCCAAACCTCAAGCCATCAGGCTCCCTCCCAAACCCAAGTCATCAATCCCCCTCCCAAACCTCAAGCCATCAATCCCCCTCCCAAACCCCGTCATCAATCCCCCTCCCAAACCTCAAGCCATCAGGCTCCCTCCCAAACCCCAAGTCATCAATCCCCCTCCCAAACCTCAAGCCATCAGGCTCCCTCCCAAACCCCAAGTCATCAATCCCACTCCCAAACCTCAAGCCATCAGGCTCCCTCCCAAACCCAAGTCATCAATCCCCCTCCCAAACCTCAAGCCATCAATCCCCCTCCCAAACCCCAAGTCATCAATCCCCCTCCCAAACCCAAGTCATCAACCCCCCTCCCAAACCCAAGTCATCAACCCCCCCTCCCAAACCCAAGTCATAAATCCCCCTCTCAAACCCAAATCATCAATCCCCCTCCCAAACTCAAGTCATCAAACCCCCTCCCAAACCCAAATCATCAATCCCCCTCCCAAACCCAAGTCATCAATCGCCCTCCCAAACCCAAGTCATCAACCCCCCTCCCAAACCCAAGTCATCAATCCCCCTCCCAAACCCAAGTCATCAATCCCCCTCCCAAACCCAAGTCATCAATCCCACTCCCAAACCCAAGTCATCAATCCCCCTCCCAAACCCAAGTCATCAATCCCCCTCCCAAACCCAAGTCATCAATCGCCCTCCCAAACCCAAGTCATCAATCCCCCTCCCAAACCCAAGTCATCAATCCCCGTCCCAAACCCAAGTCATCAATTCCCCTCCCAAACCCAAGTCATCAATCCCCCTCCCAAACCCAAGTCATCAATCGCCCTCCCAAACCCAAGTCATCAATCGCCCTCCCAAACCCAATTCATCAATCGCCCTCCCAAACCCAAGTCATCAACCCCCCTCCCAAACCCAAGTCATCAATCCCCCTCCCAAACCCAAGTCATCAATCCCCCTCCCAAACCCAAGTCATCAATCCCCGTCCCAAACCCAAGTCATCAATTCCCCTCCCAAACCCAAGTCATCAATCCCCCTCCCAAACCCAAGTCATCAATCCCCGTCCCAAACCCAAGTCATCAATTCCCCCCCCCCCCAAACCTCAAGCCATCAGGCTCCCCTCCCAAACCTCAAACCATCAAACCCCTCCCAAACCCCAAGGCATCAACCCCCCTCCCAAAACCCCAAGCCATCAAACCCCTCCCAAACCTCAAGCCATAAATTCCTCCCAAACCTCAAGCCATAAAACTCCTCCCAAACCTCAAGCCATCAAACCCCTCCCAAACCTCAAGCCATAAACCTCTCCCAAACCTCAAGCCATAAACCTCTCCCAAACCTCAAGCCATAAACCCCTCCCAAACGTCAAGCCATAAAACCCCTCCCAAACCTCAAGCCATCAAGCTCCTCCGAAACCTCAAGCCATAAAACCCCTCCCAAACCTCAAGCCATCAAACCCCTCCCAAACTTCAAGCCATAAAACCCCTCCCAAACCTCAAGCCATCAAGCCCCTCCGAAACCTCAAGCCATAAAACCCCTCCCAAACCTCAAGCCATCAAACCCCTCCCAAACTTCAAGCCATAAAAGTCCTCCCAAACCTCAAGCCATAAACCCCTCCCAAACCTCAAGCCATAAAACCCCACCCAAACCTCAAGCCATAAAACTCCTCCCAAACCTCAAGCCAGAAACCCCTCCCAAACCTCAAGCCATAAACCCCTCCCCACTCCAAACCTTCGAGCTCCCTCCAACCCCCACGACAACTTCCCAACCTTCTCCCAACCACACTACAACTCCTCAACCCCCCCCCCCCCTCCCAATGAGAGTCCTCAACCTCCTCTTCATAACTCTGTACATCCTTTCATCCCCCACCCCCCCCCCCCCCTCTTACCCCACAACCCTTGAGGCCTGATGAGATTGTCCTCAGATTTCTAAGAAATATGACAAATTGTGACTTTTTGTAAGGGAAATCATAATTTCCTTGTCAAAGTCGTTTTTTACAAACTGCAATTAAATGAAACGATTGAATAAGCAGAACTATGCGGATGAAGCTGGGAGCAGTCTTCGACAGGTAAGGTCACCTTAACGCCAAGGTCTTGCATGAGCTTAACTTCGTAGCTCACGGCCTCGTACGGGAGTCGGAACTCAGGGATTTCTGAAGAGCTGGAGAAAGCACGGACATTGATAGGATAAATGATAAATGACCAAGGTTAAGAGCTTTTACATTATATGGACAAGTACAAAATGGCCGATATGCAAAATGGCCGATATGCATGAATGTCAAGCTGATTCAAACAGGAGACATTTCATCATGCACATACGCATAATGGCAAGGCCGTTAGGTTTCACAGATGGTAAGTTGTCTCCATCCAGTAGGATTCGCTTGTGTATCTCACAGTACCTTTCAAAAAGATTAGGCCATTGTGTGTCACTATCCTGGCCTCATTTAGAGTTCGGGCCTCCTGATTCACCAAATAGTCGGGAATATCTAGCCTAATGGGAGCAAATGGGATGATTCCCTGGCTAATCAAGGCGATATACTCATCTACATTGGGCCTCCATGCTGCTACTTCTAAAAAGGAAACCTGGATTACTTTTCATTCACAAAAGAAAAAAAATCCCAGATAGATTCAGAATCCTTCAGGATGAATAATACAACATGGTTTACATTCACAGGTGAGTGCATATTGAAAGCTTACTTATTACATTCTCTAAGAAAAACGAGGTTGGAGAATCAGCAAGAGAAGATGGAGGAGATTTGAAAGATTATTCTCCTTCCATAGGATATTGATAGGAGATGTAATGGGAGAGGAGAAATCAGCAATAGACTTTCATTGCAGACAAAATGAGACATTGTAGGAGGTTCGTCAGACCAGAATGACAATTTATCGTCAGATTCCATTTTGGCGAGACCTGAATCCAGTATGGCGGTGAATCATCCGCTTATAACATGACAGCGTTGGATAGAATTCTATTTTACCTCTTTAACTATTCCCATCTTCGTGTGCCTCACAAAATATCCTGCGGTTTCTCATTAGATATGGTGAAAATCTGATTCAAAATCGCATCAGATCCCAACAGAAATATTTGTGTATGAGGAAAATAATGACATAATTGGGCCTTTAATATTTACATAACATACATATATATACATATATATATATATACATATGCATACACATATAAATATACACATACACATACACATACACACATAGATACACGTGTACATACACATACATAATCGTGGCCAAATATATTTGTTACGGATTCGTCACTTACGTTGTTGTGGTTTTCATCCACTGTAAACATTTTGGATACCATGTACTATTATTGTTGTCGTTTAAGGGAAAAATAGATTACTATTTTCAAAAGGTAAGAAAGTTAATGTTTTTAATGAAACCGGAACCGGACGACGACGAAGAGGAAGAGGAGGAAGAAAGGTGGAGCGAGTGAGTCGGACAAGAAGCCGAGCTGCTTCGAGGTCTGGAGCGAACGATTGGCGAAAGAGGGTCACGAGTGAACTTTGGGGTTTCCCGGGAAAGGGATTCCTGTGACAGAGTTGTTATCGCTGTGACAGATCAACCTGCGTGACAGGTTTTGCGGTCGATTCCAAAGAGAATCATCGGAGTGCCGTTACGCCACGAGAACGGGCCGTCGGCCATTTTGACTCGCGCGCTTTGCGCATCGCTCAAGGTTTTTCACTTCGCTTCAACCATTTTCACCACATTCAGATGTTAATCTGGTGTGCGTGTGTAACGTGGCTTTTGAGTGGGAAATCTGCGGTTCGCCGATTTGGAGCCGTGGAATGTCCATACCCGAGGATGTGATTCCCAGTCGCCTTGAGGGCACCTTTGCGCAGCTTTGGCAGCGGGACTGTGACTGTTATCCAAACGGGATTCTGGTCTCGATTGGACATCGTTCTGACGATTACTGGAGCGGATCGACTTTGGCTTGATGCCGGAATTGAGACATTGGGGAATGTTCTTCGTTTCGCTCACTTGGAGCACAGTGAGTTATATTGTACGAACCTGATGGCACCATCATAGGAAATATATATTGGTTGTACAATTGATTACTATTGTTGTTGTACTGTTATTCTTGTGTGATCTGAATACAATACTTGTTTGTTGGTAACAATTGGTGTGGTTTCACCATTGATCTTTGACATACAGAATACCACATTTTTCTGCCGTGACTCCTCTCGAGGCTCGGAGGTACACCGTGACCGGGGTTTGGGGAGGAGCACGTAACAGAAATTGGGGGCTCGTCCGGGATTAAATTCCCTCACATTCGCCTGGGATAGAATTCCCTAACATTCCCAAAATTCCCAAATTTGGAATTTTTCTAACATTCCCAAATTTTTCAAAAAAATTGGAAAATTTTTGTGTGAAGGTTAACAGGTGCGAACTAATAGTCACCATGGTGTTTGACGCAGAAAAGTTTGCGGCGTCCCCTAATGAGGCACAGTTCCAAGCGTTAAAAAGATCGGAACTCTTGATATTGGCCAAATATTTTAACTTGGAGGTCCGAGTTAATATGAAGAAAGCAGAGATGCAGACATTGGTGGGAGAATCTCTGGTGGGACAAGGAACGTGGACAGAGGGAGTCTTGGATTGGTTACCCGAGGAAAAAGAAAATGTGGAGCTCAGGAAAATGGAGATGCAACTGCAGAGCCAGGAAAGGTTAAAAGCAGAGGAAAGGAGAGCTGAAAAAGAACTCGAGGAGAGAAGAGCAGAGGAAAGGAGAGCTGAAGAAGAAAGAAGAGCAGAGGAAAGAGTAGAGGAAAGGAGAGCTGAAAAAGAACTCGAGGAGAGAAGAGCAGAGGAAAGGAGAACTGAAAATGAACTCGAGGAAAGAAGAGCAGAACAGGAACAAGAACTCGAGGAGAGAAGAGCAGAGGAAAGGAGAGCTGAAGAAGAAAGAAGAGCAGAGGAAAGAGCAGAGGAAAGGAGAGCCGAAAGGGAGTTAAAGGAACGTGACATGGAGTATCAGAAGGAACTTAAACTCAAGGAGCTGGAATTAATGGGAGAACGGAGAGAAGTAGTATCCATGCCGGCTAGTTCGACAACTAGTCAGTACACTTGGGATGTTGGTAGGCATGTGAGGCTGGTTCCACCCTTCAATGAAAAGGAGGTAGCCAAGTTTTTTTTACACTTTGAGAAAGTGGCTGAAATGCTAAAATGGCCTGTGGAGTCCTGGACCATGTTCGTGCAAAGTGTTCTGGTGGGTAAAGCTCAAGATATATTTTCGGCTTTACCGATTGACCAATGTGCAGATTATGAGATAGTGAAGAAAACCATTCTCAAAACCTATGAATTGGTCCCTGAAGCTTACCGGCAAAAATTCAGGAATGCCAGGAAGAGGGAGAGTGAGACCCATGTGGAGTTTGCCAGAATAAAGGAAACCATGTTTGATCGGTGGTTTGACTCGAAGGGGATTGAGAAAGACTTCAACCTGTTGCGACAATTGATCTTGGTGGAGGAATTCAAACAGTGTGTCCACGCGGACATTAAAGTGCATCTGGATGTAAAGAAAGTACCAGAGTTGTATGAGGCAGCAACCGTGGCAGATGAGTATGCCTTGACACACAGGATGGGGTTCCACAAACCTAACTTCCTGCCTTGAGTTAGCCAGGGGAGTTATGGTAAATCAGGTGCGGAGAACAAATATTCATGGAGTCGGCCTAGAGAGGACTATGACGACAAATCTGATATCGCGATTTTTAGGGATCAGAAGACTACAGTTCCAAGACAGACTTATCTTCCGGGGGGGGGGGCCGAGGCAGACCACGAGTTTTTCCTCCGGGCCTACTTGCGCTTTTTGCAAGAAACCTGGGCATTTGATGTCCCAATGTTACGCCCTGAAAAGGAAATATCAGGAGCGGAGTCAGACTAGTACAACTCCGAATGCATTGGCAAATGCGAGAAATCGTCCTTGGAGGACAGTGCCTTGTGAAGGTTCCCATGCCAAAGTTACGGCATCACAGAACGACCTTGTTCAAGAGGGTTACAAACCTTTTATTTCAGAGGGGTTTGTGTCACTGGATGGAGACTTAACGAACCAGAGACCTGTTAGGGTATTGAGGGACACAGGAGCACATCAATCTTTGATGCTTGAGGGCATTTTGCCATTGTCAGAGAAGACGGAAACTGGTGTTAGTGTTCTTTTACAGGGGGTTGGTGGCTATGTTAAAGCTCCACTTCATGTCATCCATTTGAAGTCTGATTTGGTGTCAGGACCGGTCACCGTAGGTTTACAAACCACTCTACCTGTAAAGGGAATATCTTTTGTTATCGGAAATGATTTGGCCGGTGGTCGAGTTTCTGGTAATCCGATGTTTGTTGAAAAGCCTAGTATGGAAAATAACACCGCACAGTTAGAGCAGGAGATTCCTGGTATCTTTCCATCCTGTGCAGTGACTCGTGCTATGGGGCGGAAGCGCTCTGAAGAGAAGGAGACGGTACTGACGTCACGCTTTGCACAGTCACTTCTTGTCGAGTACACTGAAACTAAGTGTCAGCACACACAAGTCATGGATGGAGGCAATGTTGGCAAGCTCTTTGTAGGTGGACTGAACTTTGACACAAGTGAAGATGTTCTGGTGTGGTGCTGCGCACACACGACTCGATTGCCAGAGAGGTAGGCCACAACGCGTTGGCATAACAAAGAGTCTTTATTCAAAGCTCGTACTTCAGCACTGGGCGGGCTCGAGCTTAGAGCCCGCATATATGTCCCGAGGCCACGCCTAGTCCCCGGGCGTGGCCGATCGGTCGAAAGGCGGGGCATGTGCTTTTGTTCCCCGCCTGGACGCTCGCGCCACCCACTGGTGTGCGGAATTATTGCCCCTTGTGCCCGCCACATGCACCCCCCCAGAATTCCCGTGCACCTGAAGGGTGAGTTTGCGGGGAAGCCGGATGACCCGGCCGAAACGCCCCCTGGCGATGGGTGCCGGGCTGGGGGGCGGCGGGCGGCGGGGCAGGGGGGTGCCGGTGGTCCGACCGCTGGGGGGCGGCCTCAACACGGAGGCAGAGCTGCTTGCGGGGGGTGGTCCGGATCGAGGTGGGCCGGCTTGAGGCGGTCCACGGAGATGCGATTTGGGGCACCGCCGATGTCGATGGTGAAATATTTGTCCCCGGTCTCCAGCACGCGGAAGGGCCCGTCGTACGGGGGCCGTAGCGGTGCCCGGTGGGTGTCGTGCCGGACAAAGACATACTTCGCCGTGCGAAGCTCCGGGGCGACGTGGGAAGGCGGGCAACCGTGGTGTGCCGTCGGCACCGGGGCGAACCTCCAGGCGGTCTCCTGAAGGGCGGAGCGCTGTTGCGCCGTGGACCAAGGAGCCGTGGAGTCGGGGATAAATTCACCCTGTACCTGCAGTGGTTGCCCGAAGACCAGCTCCGCCGAGGATGCACGCAGGTCGTCCTTGGGCGCCGTCCTGAGGCCCAGCAGGACCCAGGGGAGTCTGTCGACCCAGCCGCCATCGCGGAGGCTGGCCCGGAGCGCGGCCTTCATTGAGCGATGAAAGCGCTCGCACAGGCCATTGGCCTGGGGGTGGTAGGCCGTGGTGCGGTGTAGTTTCACCCCGAGCCCTTTCGCCACCGCGGCCCAGAGCTCCGAGGTGAACTGGGGGCCGCGGTTGGACGAGATGTCCGAGGGGGCACCGAACCGGGCAACCCAAGTGGCGATGAAGGCTTGCGCCACATCAGCCGCAGACGTTGCCGCCAATGGGATGGCCTCCGGCCACCGTGTGGTGCGTTCCACCATGGTGAGGAGGTGGGTGAACCCCCGCGAGGGGGGCAGAGGTCCCACCAAGTCGACGTGCACGTGCTCGAACCGACGCTCAGGCACCGCAAACGGGGCCACCGGGGCCTGGGTGTGGCGGTGGACCTTTGCGCGCTGGCACGCGAGGCACGTCCTGGCCCAGTCGCGGATGTCCTTCCGGAGGCCATGCCAGACGAACTTCGCCATGACGAGCTTCTGGGATGCCTTCCTGCCCGGGTGGGACAGGCTGTGGATGGCGTCGAAAACTGGGCGCCACCAGCCAGCGGGCACGATGGGGCGAGGCCGGCCGAGGGAGACTTCGCATAGGAGGGCCGCGCCCTCGGCGTCAAACGGCACCTCGGTGACGCGAAGGCCCATGACGGTGGTCCGCAAGGCCTGGACGCCGGGGTCGGCGGTCTGGTCCTCCGCCATCCGGGTATAGTCGACCCCGAGGTGGACCGCGTGCACGACGGACCGGGAAAGGCAATCCGCCACCGGGTTGTCTTTACCCGCCACGTAACGGATGTCTGTCGCGTACTCGGACACAGCAGAGAGGTGACGCTGCTGCAGTGCCGACAATGGCTCGGCAACCTTGGCCATCGCGAACACAAGGGGCTTGTGGTCGACGAAAGCCGTGAACGGGCGGCCCTCCAGGAGAGGGCGGAAGTGTCGGACCGCCAGGTGGAGCCCGAGCAGCTCGCGGTCGAAGGTGCTGTAGCGGCATTCGTGCGGGTGAAGCTGCCGGCTAAAAAACGCCAGCAGTTGCCAAGCACCACGCACCCA
This sequence comes from Myxine glutinosa, assembly GCF_964187855.1. NCBI lineage: Eukaryota > Metazoa > Chordata > Myxini > Myxiniformes > Myxinidae > Myxine > Myxine glutinosa. Next base: position 28,775,238 of record NC_136261.1, read on the forward strand.
CTGCTCGTGCACCGCGCCCACTGCGTAGTCCGACGCATCGGTGGTGAGGGCGATCGGGCGCCGGGTACGCCAGCATGGTGGCGTCGGCCAGGGCAAGCTTTGCGCCCGCAAATGCCGCGGCCATCGGCTCCGACCAGGCGATGTCACCTTTGCCCGGCTTGCCCCGGAAGGCCTCGTGCAAGGGGCGGAGGAGCTGGGCGACGTGGGGCACGAAGCGGTGGTAAAAATTTACCATGCCCAGGAACTCCTGGAGCCCCTTGATCGTGCGGGGCCGTGGGAAATCCCTGACTGCCTCCACCTTGGCCGGTAAAGGGACGGCCGCGTGCCTGGTGATGCGGTGCCCCAAGAAGTCGATGATGGCGACGCCGAAACGGCACTTGGCGGGGTTGATGATTAGTCCATGCTGGCCCAGGCGTTCGAAAAGCGTGCGGACGTGGAGCAGGTGCTCCTCCCGGGATGCGCTCGTGACTAGGATGTCGTCCAGGTAGACAAAGAGGAAAGGTAAGTCGGGCAAGACGCTGTCCATAAGCCGTTGGAATGCCTGGGCCGCATTCTTCAACCCGAAAGGCATTCTCAGGAACTCGAAGAGGCCGAAAGGGGTGATGACGGCCATCTTTGGGACATCGTCCGGTTGGACGGGGACCTCATGGTAGCCCCGGATGAGGTCCACCTTGGAAAACACGGTCATGTTTGCCAACCGGGCGGAAAAGTCCTGGATATGCGGGACCGGGTAGCGGTCGGGGGTGGTGGCATCATTGAGCCGGCGGTAGTCCCCGCACGGCCGCCATCCTCTGCCGGGCTTCGGCACAATGTGCAGAGGAGAAGCCCAAGCGCTGTTGGAGCGCCATACGATCCCCAGCCAGTCCAGCGTGGCGAACTCCGCTTTCGCCACAGCGAGCTTCGTGTGGTCGAGTCGGCGTGCCCGGGCATAGACCGGCGGCCCAACCGTGGGTATATGGTGCTCCACCCCGTTTTTAATGGCCACCGCTGAGAAGGTGGGCCGCGTGAGGGCCGGGAAACTGGCGAGGAGGCGGGTAAAGTCGTCCGCTGCCGGAAGCGTGCAAACTAAACTCGCCGGGATGGAACCTTCCAGCAAGCCGCTTGGCAAGCTGCTCGGTGAGCCGCTCAGTGAGCCGCTCAACGAGCCGCTCAGCGAACAAGCGAGCGAGCTGAAGGTTTCGGCCTGGACAAGCCATCTGCGCTTCACGTCGACCAACAGCCCATTTGCATATAGGAAGTCCGCACCGAGCAGTGCCATTGGCACACTGGCGGTCACGAACGACCATTGAAAGCGCTGCCCTCCGAACCGCAGTGAGAGGCAACACTTCCCGAATGTGCGGATGGGTGTACCGTTGGCGGCAAGCAAAGCGGGGCCCCGGCCCGCGGTTTGCTTGTCGGACGTGGAGGCGGGGAGGACGCTTACCTGCGCTCCTGTGTCACAAAGAAAACGGCGCCCGGACAAGGTGTCCATGATGAACAGGAGGCTGGCGGAATGGCCGACGCTCAGGGCCGCTAATGAGCGCCGGCCCGGTCGTTTCCCGACCTGTCAAAAGAGCACGGCGGGCGACACGTTTTAGCCTTGCGGCCGAACCTGGCGTGGTAGTAGCACCAGGGTTGCGGCGGCGGCAGCCGCGGCGGCCGTGGTGTTGGCGGCGGCGGTAGTGGGCGGGGCGCAGCAGCAGCCACGAGGGAAGCCGGGGCGCTGTAGCCTCTGCCCCGGGATCCACTACGGCAGCACCGTAAATCGACCGCGTGTCGCAGGCCGCGAAAAACTTGTCGGCCTCTACGGCCAGGGCACGGGCTTCCTTTATTTTGGAACCGGCCAGCGCAAGGCGTATGTGTAGAGGTAGCTGGTGTAGGAAAAGCACCCGTAATAAGAAATCCGGGGGCTGGTCACCAAGCAGCGACAGCATGGAATCCATCCGGACGGATGGTCGTGTGTCGCCGAGTTCCGGAAGGTCCAGGAGGCGGTCGGCCCATTCGATCTCCGTGAGCCCGAACGTGGCGAGCAGGAGACGTTTGAGCACCTCGTACTTGTTGTCACCCGGCGGGCGCCGAAGGATGGACACGACTCGGGCGGCAATGCCGGGCCCGAGGGCGGCGACCACGTGGTAGTACCGGGTCTCGTCCGCCGTTATGCCTCAGAGCTGAAATTGAGCTTCGGCCTGCACGAACCAAACGTCGGCTTGCGCTTCCCAAAACTCCGGGAGTTTAACTGCGATGGCGTTGGTGGCCATGGCGCGTTCGGTGGTCAGCAATGGCTGAACCAATCGGGGTCACCAGTGTGGTGCTGCGCACACACGACTCGATTGCCAGAGAGTTGTTGTCACCTGTATGTCAAAGGAGGCCGAGCTGTCCGCAAGGTAGGCCACAACGCGTTGGTTTAACAAAGAGTCTTTATTCAAAGCTCGTACTTCAGCACTGGGCGGGCTCGAGCTTAGAGCCCGCATATATGTCCCGAGGCCACGCCTAGTCCCCGGGCGTGGCCGATCGGTCGAAAGGCGGGGCATGTGCTTTCGTTCCCCGCCTGGACGCTTGCGCCACCCACTGGTGCGTGGAATTATTGCCCCTTGTGCCCGCCACACTGGACTCTATCTTTGGCAAATATGGACCACTCTTGGAAGTGCTGCTGATAAAAGACAGGGAGACACAAAAGTCGAGAGGGTTTGGCTTTGTCACGTTTGAAAACACAAAGGACGCCAAAGAGGCAGAAAAGGGTTTGAATGGCAAGGATTTGGATGGTCGGACCATAACAGTAGAGAAGGCAGGCCTTGGGCGTAGAGGGTGCTACAGAGGAGGAAAACGTGGAGGTAGTTTCAGGGGTGGCTATGGCTCCCGGGGTGGGAGTAGTAGTTTTGGTGGCGGCTGCAGTCGTGATTACTACGGAGGCTCCCAGCAGCAGCAGCGCAGTTTTGGCAACTCTCGACGGGATGACTATTATGGTGATAGCCGAGATGGGGACCGCTACTCACGTGACAACAGCACCAGACTCTACAACCGTGATTATGATTTTTATGATCAAGAGAAGAGTTGGAAGCACTGAGTGCTCAGGAGCAGCCGAGCCAAGATTCCTACACGGATTAACCCGTGAACTCCACGTTCCTAAATGCGTCCATGCAGTGAATACTTCCAGGCCTCACCACCCAACCACCATGAAACCTGGCTCTCAGCTCGGCCTCCTTCCAAAAGTGCTATAGATTTGCTTTGGTTTGGATTTTTGATCACAGCCCCTTAACCTTCATTCAAAAAATGGAAAAAAAAATCAGAGGTTGATGAGATGGAGTTTGGCTTTGAGGGCACCTTTGCGCAGCTTTGGCAGCGGGACTGTGACTGTCATCCGAACGGGATTCTGGTCTCGATTAGACATCCTTCTGACGATTACTGGAGCGGATCGACTTTGGCTTGATGCCGGAATTGAGACATTGGGGAATGTTCTTCTTTTCGCTCACTTGGAGCACAGTGAGTTATATTGTACGAACCTGATGATACCATCATAGGAAATATATATTGGTTGTACAATTATTGATTACTATTGTTGTTGTACTGTTATTCTTGTGTGATCTTAATACAATACTTGTTTGTTGGTAACAATTGGTGTGGTTTCACCATTGATCTTTGACATACAGAATAACACATTTTTCTGCCATGACTCCTTTCGAGGCTCGGAGGTACACCGTGACCGGGGTTTGGGGAGGAGCACGTAACAATATGCATACACATATAAATATACACATACACATGCACATATACATACACATACACACATAGATACACATGTACATACACATACATAGTCGTGGCCAAATATATTGGCACCATTGCACTTTTGTCAAAATAATTTTCTCTAAAAATAAGTTGAAATTGACAAAAGTATTTGGTCTCCACAATTCTTTATTTCACTGCTAATATTACAGAACCTTTGTTTTTGATTCAGAACTTAATATATCCTTTCAAATCAGAGAATAAAAAGAAATGGCATTGACAAAACTATTGACACCCTCAACTTAATAGTTGGTAGCACAGCCTTTGGACAAAATAACTACAGCCAAGCGCTTCTTATAGCCATGAATGAGCTTCCGACACCTCTCTACTGGCAGTTTGGTCCACTCTTCTTGTGCAAACTGCTCCAGTTATCCCAGATTTGATGGGTGCCTTCTCCCAACTGCTGTTTTCAGATCTCCTTACAGGTGTTCAATGGGATTTAGATCTGGACTCAATGCTGACCACTTCAGAACACTCCAGCGTTTTGTCTTGAACCATTCCTGGGTGCTTTTTGAAGTGTGTTTGTGGTCATTGTCCTGCTGCAAGACCAATGACCTTCAACGGAGACCCAGCTTTCTGACACTGGGTTGAACATTGAGCTCCAAAATGCCTTGGTAATGTTGATTTCATTGATGTTGTTGATTTGATTTCATGATGTTGATTTCCGGAGTTGATTTCATGATGCCATGCACACATTCAAGGTACCCAGTGCCAGAGGCAGCACAGCAACCCCAAAACATCACTGAACCTCCTCCATATTTGACTGTAGGGAAGGTGTTCTCTTCTTTGAAGGCTTCATTTTGTTTTCTGTAAACATAGTGTTACGGATTCGTCACTTCCGCTGTTGTGGTTTTCACCCACTTGACATGTTTCTGATATTATGTATTATTATTATTCTCAAAAGATTTATGATTCAGGAACAGCTATCTAAAGTTAAAAAGGTTAACTTAAAATGATACAGGAAATCGTGCCCCGGAAAAACGACGAGCGAGGAAGAAGAAGTCGTGAGGAAAAGGTGGAAGACGAAACGTGTCTTGAAGCTCCGTTGCGAGCATGGTTGAGCGAACGTCATGAGTGGACTTTGAGTCCTTGAAAGGAAGTTCGTGCGATAGGGGATATCGCCGGAGTATTGTGGATCCTGCGTAGTCGGGTATCGGCATTGATATTCTGGAGAATCCTTGCCTAGAAGCTCTGGCTCGAGTGAGAGCCATCTGCCATTTCGCCCCGCGCGCTACCTTCATCGGAAAAGGTTTTTGTGCGCGTCGGTTGGGCTTATCCTCTGGTGGTTTGCCAGGGACGGCTGTGCAATAAAGCAGCATTTGAGGAGTACACGGCGATTCGCTGATTGAACGGCAAACGTGTACGTCGGCGTGCGTCTTTGAGATTTTCCATTCTACCGCGAGTTTGCTGGGTGTTGGACCATGTGACTTCAGTGTCGCGTCGACCGCCTACGCCTCACTTGATCTGGATTGGACATGGTTCCAACGATCGCTGGAGCGAATCAACTTTGCCTTGGAGGGTTATAGAGACATTGAGGAGGGCTCGGGTCCATTTCCTGGGAGTGCCGTGAGTTTGGGGTTAAGTTACTAGATAAGGTGGTACCATCTTAAGATATTGATTGTAGGGTTGATTACTATTATTGTTGTATCATGATTCCGGTGTGCTCTTTAATATAATCTTTGGTTGTGGATAACTCATGGTGTGGTTTCCCTATTGATTTCGACACGGAATAACATATATATCTTTCTGCCGGGGTTCCTCTCGGGGTTCGGAGGTTACCGAGACCATGAGATTGTAGAGGACTCCGTAACAATAGAGGTGATGTGCTTTACAAAAAAGCTCTAATTTGGTCTCATCTGTCCAAAGGACATTCTTCCAGAAAGAGTTTGGCTTGTTCAGGTATGTTTTGGAAAACTCCAGTCAGGCTTTCTCAGCAGTGGGGTCTTCCTGGACCCTAGCACTTTCACTGATTTGGCGACGGATGGTGTGAGTTGAAACTGTCGTACCATGTGACTGAAGGTCAGCTTGAATCTGTTTGGCAGTTGATTGAGGTGCTTTCTCCACCATTAGAACAATCCTTCGCTGCAATCTTCGATCAAGTTTTCTTTTGCGGCCACGTCCAGGGAAGTTGGCTACAGTGCCATGGGCCTTAAAGTTCCTGATAACATTACGTACAGTGGACACAGGAACATCAAGATCTCTGGAGATGGACTTGTAGCCTTGAGATTGTCCATGCTTGGCTACAATCTTGTGTCTGACTTCCTCAGACAATTCTCTGGTTTTCTTTCTTTTCTCCTTGCTCATTGCAGTGCACACAGTGACACAAAACAGCATAACGACTCCTTTTCTCTGTTCAAACTAGTTGAATGAGTAACTTTTATATTGCAGTACAATCGTCGGTGCACAATCAATATTATACCTGTAACTCACCACGGGTGAGTTCAATTCCAAAGCAAAGGAGAATCACCTGCTTGAAATCTAATTATTTCTAACAACTTCTAATAGGTGCCAATAATATTGTCCGGGCCATTTTAGGATTTATGTGTGGAATAAGCTAAGATTTAGTGATTTTTTAAAACTTTTTTTTTGTTTTGCTCCACTACAAACCAAAGAAATACATATGTGGATACCAAAATATTTTTTTATTTCGACAATTTTCTGGAAGAAATGATGCATTATTTGAAAAAAGTGCAAGGGTGCCAATATTTTTGACCATATACATATATGTACACATAGACATACATGAACATGAACCTTTATAGATTTATATATATATATATATATATATGTACAAAAACCTACAATATATTGTTGCGGTTTTGGAATAAAGGTTAATTTCCCCTCTTAGTTAGTTACACCACAACATGTAGCCAAGCTTAAGTTCAGTTATTTCTTAGTAAATGTAAGCGTAGTCCTTTCCTTTGTTAGTTTTGCGTTGAGTAGGCCAGTGAAAATTAGGCGTCCTTATGGCGCTTTGGTTTGGTATTGGCACTGAAATACCACGCGGCAGGCCTGAACAAGTCGACCGAGGCCGAAGGAAGGCGGGGCAGGAGGAGTAGGAGCCATCGGTAAGCACGAGCCACCAATCAGGGCTCAAGTGGAGTGGCTTACCACTGCGGCAGGAGGCGGGGTTTGGAACATACGAGTCGGGCTAGGGCGGGGCCATATAACCCTGCTCAGAGCCCCCCGCCTCAGTTGAGGTCCGAAGCAGATGAGTCAGATGAGCCCAGGATTGCCTCGTATCAGCATTGCCTCGTATTAAGTCGTATCGCCCATGAACTGAATCACCTCGTTGTATACGAACTTTGCCCCACTCCCCGCGCTCTGCACAGTATTAATCGCGCGCTGTAAAGACGACCCGTGCCGGGCCACAGGCGCGGGGATTTCCTCCTGCCTGCCTTCACCGGGGTATGTGCCGTGACCGCCAGAGGGCCACGCCGGGTGAGCTGTTCCTGGAGCGACCGAAGCAGGCGCGTTCGGCGCGCAAACATCCTTCCTCCATCTCCCCGTGTGTGTAAGTGGGCCCATTGTCTGGGCTTAAGTATAAGATTGACTAAGTTCTGCCCTGTGTCCCTTTCCTTCTACCAATCCTTGTAAATAGTGTAAAAAAAACCCTGTTCTTTCTTCTGATTCGACCGTCCTGTCTTTTCCATCATTGACTTCGCATGGTACGAATAAGAATCGCTCTAATCGGGTTCTAATAGAAAAGTAATAGCACGAGTCACGTGATACGCATTCCGCATGGGCGTACTCAATTAAGTGTGGTTCATGCGAGGCTCGATCCCCACTTCTGCTGGGGCGTGGGTACCAAAGGTACGTGTGAATTTGTCCCGAAACCCTTTTCCACGCCCGGAAGTGGCGACTCGGTCTCACGGTTTTGAAGACCCGAGGAGAAAAAGGGGTTTAATCACCCCTTTGTAACGGGAACGGGCTTCGAAGATCCGCAACAATATATATATATATATATATATATATATATATATATATATATATATACTGAAACGCAAAAGAAACTTACCACCTTTGAAACCTTTAAATATCAACAATAACACTGCGTGTAGTAAATGTGTGAACTTATTTGTGGACAATAGTGTCCTTCACTGTCAGACAAAACGGTCATGGATGGTCACTTGAACCTTCAATGGTCACTTCATAGCACAGCTGTTGAACAGCCGTTTTGACTGTCAGTGATTAGCCAAGGGGTACGGGATGATTTTAATGAGTTGCACGTGATGTCTTGATATTGGCTTTAAAAAGGCCAGTGCAAAATGGGCATTTTGACCGAAAAAATTTGACCATTTTGACCATTTTGACCAACTTCAAAAAGACTGAAAACGCAAAAGAAACTTACCACTTGTTTGAAATGTAATAAAATTGTAACAGTTCAAAATAAAACAAACCAACAATTGCTAATTGAAACATTGGCATTTTATTGATGACATGTCAAGTTTATGACCAAGATACACCATCTCATCAGTTTGTTCTACAGTACAGAACAGCACAGGGTGCAATGTCAGTCCCCTTTCAATAGCGTGTATAGCCACCATTGTTTTGGATACAGGCAGTGCATCGTCGGCGTATACTGCCTACCAGTCTTTGGATGCATTGCTGCTGGATTCTGTCCCACTCAGTCCTCAATGTCTGAAGCAGCTCTGCCCGTGTCCTGGCCCTGCCAACTACGCATCTCCCAAGCTCATCCCACAGGTGCTCTATGGGATTCAGGTCAGGGGAGAGGGCAGGCCACTGCATGGTGTTGATGTTCTCGCCTTGGAGAAATGCAGTGGTAAAGCGAGCAGCATGGGGACGAGTGTTGCCATGCTGAAAGGTTCTCAGTTCTGGGTGGTCTAGCAGGAATGGCAGCAGATGAGGTCGCAGGATGTTATCCACATACTGGGCGTTAAGATTCCCATCCACAACCACTAGTGGCGTCCTGTACCGGCCTGATATGGCGGCCCACACCATCACACTTGGGCCACCCCACCTGTTGGCTTGACGCACGCAACAATCGGCATATCGCTCGCCAGTTCTTCTCCAGACACGCTCACGCCCATCAGGACTGTCCACACAGAACCTTGACTCATCGCTGAAAGCGACCTTGTTCCACTGCGCCAAGGTCCACCGCTGATGCTGCTGGCACCATCTCTGACGGTTGCGGCGATGGGCAACCGTCATCACGTGGCCTCTGTATGGTCTTCTGGCAGTCAGACCATAGTCATGCAGTCGTCTTCGTGCAGTATCATTGGAGATCCGTGGGTTTGCACGCCCCGGAGTTTCTTCCGCAGTGCGGGATGCTGGACGGAATCGATCCCGCAGGTGACTTCGGACCATCTGCCTGTCCTGCCTTGCAGTGGTGACTCTTGGCCTCCCTGATCGAGGTCTGTCATCTGCAGAGTTGTGGAGGGTGTCTCTGTCCACCAGGGCCGATATCGTCTGGTGTGAACAGCCAAGGCGACGAGCTACCTCACTGTAGCTCAGTCCGCCTTGCAGCATGCCCAGGGCACGCTGCCGTTGATCCCTTGACAATCGTGGCATGTTGATTGAAATGCCCATTTTGCACTGGCCTTTTTAAAGCCAATATCAAGACATCACGTGCAGCTCATTAAAATCATCCCGTACCCCTTGGCTAATCACTGACAGTCAAAACGGCTGTTCAACAGCTGTGCTATGAAGTGACCATTGAAGGTTCAAGTGACCATCCGTGACCATTTTGTCTGACAGTGAGGACACTATTGTCCACAAATAAGTTCACACATTTACTATATGCAGTGTTATTGTTGATATTTAAAGGTTTCAAAGGTGGTAAGTTTCTTTTGTGTTTTCGGTCTTTTTGAAGTTGGTCAAAATGGTCAAATTTTTCGGTCAAAATGCCCATTTTGCACTGGCCTTTTTAAAGCCAATATCAAGACATCACGTGCAGCTCATTAAAATCATCCCGTACCCCTTGGCTAATCACTGACAGTCAAAACGGCTGTTCAACAGCTGTGCTATGAAGTGACCATTGAAGGTTCAAGTGACCATCCGTGACCGTTTTGTCTGACAGTGAGGACACTATTGTCCACAAATAAGTTCACACATTTACTACACGCAGTGTTATTGTTGATATTTAAAGGTTTCAAAGGTGGTAAATTTCTTTTGCGTTTCAGTATATATATACAGTATATATATACTAGCGGGGTCACCCGTGGGAATCCCACGGGCATGGATGTGTGTGACATTTCGACATATTGAGTTATATGCTGCACATTCATTTTTACAAAATGGTTACTGGCAAGTCATCAGATCCAGAAATGGTGTGATGAACACAATTTATTTATTTCACATAATATGTGACCCCTCACTCCTCTCCACCTGACACTCTCCTGTCTCCACCTGACACTCTCCTGTCTCCACCTGACACTCTCCTCTCTCCACCTAGCACTCCTCTCCTCTCCAAACCCTCACATCCCTCTCCTTTCCAATCCCTCACCTCTCCAATCCCTCACACTCCTCTCCTCTCCAATCCTTCACACGCCTCTCCAATCGCGCCTCACACTCCTCTTCAATCGCGCCTCACACTCCTCTCCAATCGCGCCTCACACTCCTCTCCAATCGTGCCTCACACTCCTCTCCAATCGTGCCTCACACTCCCCTCCAATCACTCCTCTCCAATCGTGCCTCACACTCCTCTCCAATCACGCCTCACACTCCTCTCCAATCGTGCCTCACACTCCTCTCCAATCGCGCCTCACACTCCTCTCCAATCGCGCCTCACTCGCCTCTCCAATCGGCTTTCCCCGTCTCGTTTCTCTCCTTTTTCTCCCGTCTCGTTCTTTTTCTTGCTCCAAATCGGCCCGTCGGAATCGGAAATCGGCCCGTCTCGCCCGTCGGCCCGTCGGAATCGGAAATCGGCCCGTCTTGCTTTTGTGCTTGTGCGTAAATAAATTGTGTTAATGACACCATTTCTGGTGTTGGGCTAGCGGCTAGGGTGCCGGCTTAGGATCCTGGGTTCGAATCTCGGTCGATCGCCGAATTAATGCCAGGGGGGTTGACTCAGCCTGTCATCCTTCCGAGGTCGGCTAATTGAGTACCAGTTCACTGGTAATTCCCTGTTTGTCGTTGAAGGCGGCAAAAAGGGTTGGCGTCAGGAAGGGCATCCGGCCGTAAAACATTGCTTCAAAAAGGGGACAAAAAAACAACAACTACCACGGTCCCCGAAAAGGCCAACCCCCGCTTTGCGGGGAAAAATGGCCTCTAAACGGTGGTTTTTACACCATTTCTGGATCTGATGACTTGCCAGTAACCATTTTGTAAAAATGAATGTGCAGCATCTAACTCAATATGTCGAAATGTCACACACATCCATGCCCGTGGGATTCCCACGGGTGACCCCGCAAGTTTGCATTGACGTTCGTCGATGGACTCGTTCGCCCGTCTCATTCGTTTTCTTGCTGCATCCTGTTCAAGTCTGCGTTCTTCATCGATCGTCTCATTCATTTTGGAAATAGAAGTTTCCACGCAGCGCATGAATTGTCACGATCCTCAAAAGGAATTTGTCTCGTAATCATCAAATGATAAATGGCAAGTAAATTATATTGTGGAAAATTAAAGATTTCAAATAAACCTATTTAAAGTGTATTCGCACATAACTAATTTTAAAAAACGAAGAAATATCTCTCGGTAATTTCCTGAAACATATTTTACTTCCGGCTAATAATGTTGAATTAAATAAAAACGAAGAAATATATGTCGGCATCATTGTTGACGTTTTTGTGACGACTGTCATCAAACGAAAAAGTAATATATCTTAACGGAAAAGCAAAAGCGAATTTTTAATATATATCGACACGTAGCCGTCGGTGTCATGTTGGGCGGTGTATGATACACCATGACGCGATTTTTAAAAATATATTAAAGCGCGGCGTTACGCGCGCTGCTTGTGAGCAAGGAGGAAGCGGACAAGCGGTAACATATAAACGCCTTTATTCAAGACTACACTGTAACACTGTACCGCTCCGGGCTGGGCGCCCGGTGTCTCTCATGAGGCCACGCCTACCCCTCGGACGTGGCCACCGCCCACTTGGTGCGTGGAATGATGTCACCACGCCAGTGGGCTTTTGTGTCCGCCACACGCGCCCCCCCAGAATTCCCGCGCACCTGGAGGGCCAGTTTGCGGGGCAGACGAATGACCCGGCCGAAGCGCCCCCTGGCGATCGGCGGCGTCCGGGGTGCAGGGATGCCAGGTGGGATGCCCCTGGCTGCTCCTGGGATGGGTGCAGGACCGGGGGGCGGCGTGGCGGCGGGGCTGGGCGGTGCCGGGGGTCCGCCCGCAGGAGGGCGGCCCCGACGTGGGGGTCGGGCCACTGGCGGTGGATGGTCCACATCGAGGTGGGCCGGCTTGAGGCGGTCTACCGAAACCCGGTCAGGAGTACCGCCGATGTCCAGGGTGAAGTGCTTCGCCCCGGTCTCCAGCACGCGGAAAGGCCCGTCGTACGGGGGCCGCAGTGGTGTCCGATGGGCATCGTGGCGGACGAAGACGTACTCCGCCGTGCGAAGCTCCGGGGCGACGTGCGTCGGTGGGTGCCCGTGGCATGCCGTTGGCACCGGGGCGAACCTCTGGGCGGTCTCTTGCAGAGCGGAGCGCTGCTGTGCCGCGGACCATGGTGCCGTGGAGTCGGGGAGGAACTCGCCCGGCACCCGCAGCGGTTGCCCGAAGACCAACTCCGCCGCGGATGCGCGCAGGTCCTCCTTGGGCGCCGTCCGGAGGCCCAGCAGGACCCAGGGGAGCCTGTCGACCCAGCCGCCGTCGCGGAGGGTGGCCCGGAGCGCGGCCTTCAATGAGCGGTGAAATCGCTCACACAGGCCGTTAGCCTGGGGGTGGTAGGCCGTGGTTCGGTGCAGCCGGACCCCGAGCCCCTGCGCAACCGCCCCCCAGAGCTCCGAGGTGAACTGGGGTCCGCGGTCGGATGAGATGTCTGAGGGGGCGCCGAACCTGGCGACCCAGGTGGCGATGAAAGCCTGCGCGACATCGGCCGCCGTTGTCGACGCCAAGGGCACGGCCTCCGGCCACCGGGTGGTGCGGTCCACCATGGTGAGGACGTGGGTGAAACCCCGCGAGGGGGGCAGAGGTCCCACCAGGTCCACGTGGACGTGGTCAAACCGGCGTTCCGGCACCGTGAACGGGGCCAACGGGGCCTGGGTGTGCCGGTGCACCTTGGCGCGCTGGCACGCGAGGCATGTCCTGGCCCAGCCGCGGACGGCCTTCCGGAGGCCATGCCAGACGAACTTGTCGGCGATCAGCCTTTGGGAGGCCCTCGCGCCCGGGTGGGACAGGCCGTGGATGGCGTCAAACACCTGGCGCTGCCAGCCCGCGGGCACAATGGGGCGAGGACGCCCGAGGGAGACGTCGCACAAGAGGGCCGCGCCCGCGCCGTCGAACGGCACCTCGGTGACGCGGAGGCCCGTGACGGCGGTCCGCAAGGCCTGGACGTCGGGGTCAGCGGCCTGGTCCGCTGCCATCCGGGCATAGTCGATGCCGAGGTGGACTGCGTGGGCGACGGCCCGGGAAAGGCAATCCGCCACCGGGTTGTCCTTCCCCGCGACGTGCTGGATGTCCGTCGTGTACTCGGACACGGCCGAGAGGTGACGCTGCTGCCGGGCCGACCACGGCTCGGTGACCTTGCCCATCGCGAAGATCAGCGGCTTGTGGTCGACGAAGGCAGTGAACGCCCGGCCCTCGAGCAGATGGCGGAAGTGCCTGACCGCCAAGTGAAGTCCGAGCAACTCGCGGTCGAAGGTACTGTAACGGCGTTCGGGCGGGCGAAGCTGCCGGCTAAAGAACGCCAGCGGTTGCCAAGCTCCACGCACCCATTGCTCGTGCACCGCGCCCACCGCGTAGTCCGAGGCATCGGTGGTGAGGGCGATCGGTGCATCGGGCGCCGGGTGCGCGAGCATGGTGGCGTTAGCCAAGGCGAGCTTCGCGCCCGTGAACGCCGTGTGCATCTGCTCGGTCCAGGTAACGTCGCCTTTGCCCGGCTTACCTCGGAGAGCTTCGTGCAGGGGGCGCAGGAGCTGGGCGATACGGGGCAGGAACCGATGGTAAAAGTTCACCATGCCCAGGAACTCCTGCAGCCCTCTGATCGTGCGGGGGCGCGGAAACCCCTTCACCGCCTCCACCTTGGCCGGCAGGGGGACGGCTCCGTGCCTGGTGACACGGTGCCCCAGAAAATCGATTGTGGCGGCGCCGAACCGGCACTTTGCGGGGTTCACAATCAGGCCATGCTGGCCCAGGCGTTCGAAGAGCGTGCGGAGGTGGCGTAGGTGCTCTTCGCGGGACGCGCTGGCGACGAGGATATCGTCCAGGTAGACGTAGACAAAATCCAAGTCGCGCAGGACGCTGTCCATCAGTCGCTGGAACGCCTGAGCCGCATTCTTCAGACCGAAGGGCATGCGCAGGAACTCGAAGAGTCCGAATGGCGTGATGACCGCCGTCTTCGGGACGTCCTCCGGCCTGACGGGGACCTGATGGTAGCCGCGTATGAGGTCCACCTTCGAGAAGAAGGACCTGCCCGCCAAACGGGCGGAAAAGTCCTGAATGTGGGGGACGGGGTAGCGGTCGGGAGTCGTGGCGTCATTGAGACGGCGATAGTCCCCGCACGGTCGCCATCCCCCGCCGGGCTTCGGCACGATGTGCAGCGGCGACGCCCAAGCGCTCTCTGAGCGCCGAACGATGCCGAGTCGCTCCAGGGTAGCGAACTCCGCTTTTGCCACCGCCAGCTTCGTCGGCTCGAGGCGGCGTGCCCGGGCGTAGACCGGTGGCCCGACGGTGGGGATGTGATGGGCCACCCCGTGCTTGACGGCCCCCGCCGAGAAGGTGGGCCGCGTGAGGGCCGGGAAACCGGCGAGGAGGCGGGTGAATGCGTCCGCTGCCGGAAGCGTACAGACCAACGTGGCCGGAACCGAATCGTTCGGCAAGCCGCTTGGCAAGCCGCTCGTTGAGCTGGGCAACGCACATGCGAGCGAGCTGAACGTCTCGGCCTGGACAAGCCGTCTGCGCTTGACGTCGACCAGGAGCCCATTAGCGCACAGGAAGTCCGCGCCAAGCAGTGCCATGGGCACGTCGGCGGTGACGAACGTCCATCGGAAAACCTGCCCTCCAAACCGCAGAGAGAGGCACCGTTTTCCGTACGTACGGATGGGCGTCCCGTTCGCGGCAAGCAGCGCGGGGCCCCCACCCGCGGCGTGCTTGTCTGACATGCCGGCGGGAATGACACTCACCTGTGCTCCCGTGTCGCACAGGTAACGGCACCCGGAGAAGGTGTCCGTTATGAACAGCAGGCTGCTCGAACGGCCGGCGCTCATCGCCACAATTGAGCGCCGGCCCGGGCGTTTCCCGACCCGTTGAAGGAGCACGGCGGATGACACCGCCGAGCTTCGTGGCCGAACTTGGCGTGGAACCAGCACCAGGTGGTGGAGCTGGAGGAGCGCGGCTGGCTCCGCCAGGCCGGTGGAGTCGACGGGTTTCCCCGCGGTGGCGGTTTTCGCCGCGGCGGTGGGCGGGGCGTGGCGGCGTTCACGAGGTGCGTATCAGCATGCTGCTGAACCACAGCGTGCTGTAGAAGATGATGCTGTGGAACATCAGCGTGCTGTAGAAGTTGATGCTGTGGAACATCAGCGTGCTGTAGAAGATGATGCTGTGGAACATCAGCGTGCTGTAGAAGATGATGCTGTGGAACAGCAGCGTCGAAGGCCGTGACGGCCACGCCAACGCTCGCCCGCGTGTCCGAAGCGGCGAAGTACTTGTCCGCCTCGGCCGCCAATGCTCGGGGTTCCGTTAGCCCGGTCCCGGCCAACGCGAGGCGAACCTGCGCTGGAAGTTGGCGACGGAAAAGCGCCCGGAATAGCGAACCGGGGGCTTCGTCGCCCAACAGTGACAGCATATGGTCCATTCGGACCGACGGGCGCGTCTCACCGAGCTCGGGGAGATCCAGGAGGCGGTCGGCCCGTGCGTCGTCCGTGAGTCTGAACGTGGCTAGGAGTAGCCGCTTGAGTGCCTCGTACTTGTGGCCGTCCGGTGGGTGGCGAAGGACGGACACAACTCGAGCGGCCGTGCCGGGCCCGAGGGAGGCGACGACGTGGCAGTAGCGCGTGTCATCGCCGGTGAGGTGCCGAAGCTGAAATTGGGCTTCGGCCTGGACGAACCAGACTTCGGCCTGAGCCTCCCAAAATTCCGGAAGTTTGACGAAGGCGGCCATGGCGATGGCGTCGCGTGTGGAAGGATCGCTCCGGCAGATCCAACGTCGAGGGTCACCAATAAAGCGCGGCGTTACGCGCGCTGCTTGTGAGCAAGGAGGAAGCGGACAAGCGGTAACATATAAACGCCTTTATTCAAGACTACACTGTAACACTGTACCGCTCCGGGCTGGGCGCCCGGTGTCTCTCATGAGGCCACGCCTACCCCTCGGACGTGGCCACCGCCCACTTGGTGCGTGGAATGATGTCACCACGCCAGTGGGCTTTTGTGTCCGCCACAATATCTGCATTTTCCCGCGTGTGTGGAATGTTCTCAATTATTGCTGACACCGACTCTAAAACCATCGATAAAAATGAAATCATATGGTGAGTTAGATTGGAGATAAAGGCGTGAGAGAGACTCAATGGCCTTGAAGTTACAGGCATTTGAGAATTCATTTCGTTCTATAAACGGCAACTTTCATCGGATTTTCTTCTCGTTTTTTTTCAACCGAGTCTAAAACTGTTAGCGACTGTGAAAAATGAAATGATATATCGAATTTAAAATAGATATCGACACATTGCCGTCGGTGTCATGTTGGGCGGTGTATGATACACCATGACGCGATTTTAAAAAATATATCTCTGCATTTTCCCGCGTGTGTGGAATGTTTGTGGAAAATTAAAGATTTCAAATAAACCTATTTAAAGTGTATGCGCACATAACTAATAAAAAAAACGAAGAAATATCTCTCGGTAATTTCCTGAAACATATTTTACTTCCGGCTAATATGTTGAATGAAATAAAAACGAAGAAATATATGTCGGCATCATTGTTGACGTTTTTGTGACGACTATCATCAAACGAAATAGTAATATATCATAACGGAAAAGCAAAAGCGAATTTTTAATATATATCGACACATTGCCGGCGGTGTCATGTTGGGCGGTGTATGATACACCATGACGCGATTTTAAAAAATATATCTCTGCATTTTCCCGCGTGTGTGGATTGTTCTCAATTATTGCTGACACCGAGTCTAAAAGTAAAACCATCGATAAAAATGAAATCATATGGTGAGTTAGATTGGAGATAAAGGCGTGAGAGAGACTCAATGGCCTTGAAGTTACAGGCCTTTGAGAATTCATTTCGTTCTATAAACGGCAACTTTCATCGGATTTTCTTCCCGTTTTTTTTCAACCGAGTCTAAAACTATGTTAGCGACTGTGAAAAATGAAATGATTTATCGAATTTGATTTGAAATAAAACTGGGGGAGAGCAAGACACCACGGGCCTACAAAACAGGACTCAAAGCTATGCGAGTTAATAAAATGGTGGATATTTGTTTATAGCCACTCCCAGAATGGGTGGAGCTATGGGTGGAGCTACTCTGCAAACCGAGTAAGCCACACCCCGGACAGACACCCAACAGATAGACAGACAGACAGACAGACAGAATCATCTACGGCTATTATAATATAGATATATATATATATATATATATATATATATATATATATATATATATATTAGGGTGGTCCTCAAATGTACACCAAAAAATAAAATTGGACTTTTTTCAGGTGCTTGTTGCTAAAACTGTTCCTTATTGTGAAAAAATGAAATGTGCCAAAGATGGTTTCTATACGACTTTATTTAATACTGTCACACTTGGGTTGAAAATTACAATGTTTCAGTATCGACACACAAAATTGTTTTTAATAACCAAACACTCAGATGTAATTCCAAATCAGTAAGAATGTATGACAATCATAGTAAACACACAGAGTAAGAGTCCTCCAGACCATTGATTCCTCATTAATAAGTTCTGCGGTAAATTATTTCCTCCTTATCTTCTTTGCGTTGGGGAACTGATGGCGATGCCACTCAACAACTCGTAGTTGGCCCGATTCCAGTTTCTGGATGCAGAATGAAACGACATCTTCTTTGCAACTTAAAAATACACCTGAAACTCCAGAGTCCAGGTCATCAGGCATCATTGGCTTAAACTTGCTTTGGTCAATGGAATTCCAGTTTGACTGGAAACGCTTGAAGACGGCTATCTCAGGTCCTTTGATGGACCAAGAAATGGTTTGAATGCTGCCATTGCTGCCTCTACCACTAGTTCCAGAATGTGATGCCGGCATGCAAAATGTAGTAGTGGTCGTCCAAGCTTTTGCTGCAAAATAGTGCACGCACCAAGTGCTGAACCAGTGTTGCTGGCTGTCGTGTCAAAGCTCATACCTGCCACCATGTCTTGCAAATGCCATTCTTCGAGGCATTGCATAACAGCAGCAGCTGTTGCTAGTCCAGTTCCTGCTGGTAGCTTGGGCACACCCAGAAGCTTTCCAGTTCCTTGTGGGTCACTGACAATGACAGGAAGGCGATCAACTTTTTTAGTCCCATCGTCTGGAAGGAGCTTGCCGTCCGAATGAACTACCAGACTTGTGTTTGGAGCATAGGATGCCTGGATGTCACCTACAATTGTCTTCCGTTGGATCCGCCTGGATTTCCTGATCGATGTGCGGTTGATGGCCAACTCTGAAGGGTCGTGTCCCAGAGCAGAGGCTGCTGCTGACAAGATGTGAACAGCTGATCGATCGCTAACCTTGGTGCGGTCGAGAGCTGCTGTTAGGTCCGGTATAACAATGCTACTTGCACGCTTTCGGCTCTGCCTCTTTGAAGCAGATAGAACAGCAGAGTCGTCATGATCACTGGCTTCAGCACTGCTGTCTGTTGATGATGCTAGCTCAAGAGTCTCCTCTCAGGCTGCGTGCTTCTCTTTTTCATGCTGCTCTCTTTCAGTCAACACCTTGTCACGTTGATGTGTCCGCTCCTCTTTTCCTGCTAGCACCTTGTCAACACCAACCATAAAGCCCTGTCGACCTGGCTCCTGTTGTGCCTGAAGGAATTCAAGGTCCTCTGGTATTTTGATCAGATCAAGGACATCAACATGAGCAATGTCAAATAAGTCATGTCGACCGGTTTGAAACTGCTCTTCTTTCTTTATCTGAGGACAGATCGCCGGCTCTTTCCTTTCAGGATGGATCTGTATTGTTCTACTTTTCTCTCTAGTTTTACAATGATATTCCGCTCATCTGCAGTGGGGATCCGTGCTTTCTCCCAGATGCATAATGTCTCACGAACAACAGTTGTTGCGGCACTGCTTATGTCCAATTTCTCAGCATGATGTAGCTTAACGTATCGCTGCAGAATCTCTTGCCAAGATGGGAGCCGAGTTTCTGGTAGTTTTTCAATATGGCAGCCTATCAGCCACACATGGTTCTTTTTTCTGGTTGCTCTTCTTGAAGTACTTGCACTCGCCATCATAACTGAAACAAACCGAAATAATTTCTGTATAGTGCTGATTAGCAGATTAGCAGGGGCCATGTGACAGTGGTAAAAGTTTTCAAAATGAAATGAAATTTTACCCAATTTGTTCTCTCTACAGGTGTAATAAAAAAATGGAAAAGCACTTTAGAAAAGTTAATGTTTACATTTGAGGACCACCCTAATTTATATATATATATATATATATATATATATATATATATATATATATATATATATATATATATCTATATATATATATCTATCTATATATATATATATACTGAACAGCAAAAGAAACGTCAGTCAGAATCAATATTTTGGAGTCTTTATTTTCATGTCATGATCAACACGAATTGAGATTTAGGATCAACATGAAACATTACAGGTATGGTCACCACAGTTCAAACAATAATGTGAAATGTTCTGAATAAGAAAAACACAAGACCAGGTGAGAACAAGGGAGGTCAAAATCAGTATCTTGTGTGACCCCCGTGAGCGTTGATGACAGCCATACATCGTCTGTACAGGCAGTGGATTAATCGGTTGATGAAGGCATTTGTCACTTGGGCCCACACTCTGAGAAATGCCTAACTGAGTTGAGCTGCAGTTGTCGGCCTTGGTCGAACGTCATTCAGTCTTCTTTGAACCTCGTCCCACAAGTGCTCTATCGGGTTTAAATCGGGGCTGAGCGCGGGCCAGTGCATGGTTTGGATGCCATTCTGTTGCAGGAAGTCCCTTGTTGCTCTGGCAGTGTGGGCATGGGCGTTGTCCTGCTGGAAGACATGATTTCCGTGACGTCCAAAATGTGGCACACCGTGAGGTCTGAGGACTTGATCGATGTAGCGAGCAGCTGTGACACCATTGCCTCTTCTTGGACCAATATTCTGGAACACCACAGGACCGACTTTGTGATTGAGAGCAATAGCACCCCATACCATGATGTTTGGACCACCCCACGAGTCTCTTTCCATCACACAGTCATCTGAGTAGCGTTCCCCATGTCTACGCCAAACTCTCACTCTGCCATCTGCCATGGAAACACAGTATCGGCTCTCGTCCGAGAAAAGAACGGTTCTCCACTGCTGGTAACGCCAATGTTGATGCTGTGTGGCCCACTGTAGTCGGTCACGGCAGTGTCGAGCTGTAAGAATGGGGCCACGATACGGCCTGTGACAACGGACATCCCTGTTCTTCAAACGTCGACGGACTGTATCACCACTAATGTGTCTCTGGTGGGTTCCAACTGTTTGTCTTGCAGTTTCTGTAGCCCTGGTAAAGCGATCTTGGATGTGATGACGCACAATCTGTCAATCCTGTCGTGGTGTTGTTACCCTCGGTCTGCCACTGTGTGGGCGGTCATCGGTGCTGTTGGTGGCCTGGTATCATTCCTGTAACCTGTAGATGGTTCTCACGTTGACATGGAAAGCATTGGCAACCATTCGTGCAGTCTGTCCAGCTTGCAATCATCCAATAGCCTGGTCTCTCTGAATCTTCGTAAGTCTGGGCATGGCGCTGGCATCGAAACATGAATGATGAACACATGTTTTGGGGTGCCTTTTATAGGGAAAGTCACAAGGAGACGCACGTGCATTTTGATTTCCATGGGAATCATGCACGACTTTGTACCATGGTCGTTTTTTTGCCTGCGTTTTGGTGACCTGTTTTTATCCACGTGTGCACCACTGTCGGTAGTTAGGATTAAATTTAGATACAGACTAATGTAAATAACGAGATATCTAAACGAAATGCATTGATATTTCTATGGGAAATGTTCAGGAATTATTTTTATGAAGTGACGTTTCTATTGTTGTTCAGTATATATATATATTGTTGCGGATTTGAGAATCCTGTGTTTGTAAATATCACCCTCTAAGTAATGTCATGATCTTTGTAAATACCTCCATTTGTGTGAAGGTCAAAGGTTGTCCCCTTAGTTAGTCCATCGCATGCACGTAGAAAATCATATACCCTTCTAAATAGTTATTTCCTTATTATGTGTTCCAGTTTAAGGCTCTGTTGCCCATTAGTTGACACTGCATTGCACCGAATCGAATAAGATAGGATCCCTCCGACACCCCCATGGCCTCCTAAAAAGCGCCAGTACAGCGGCGTTCGCCACTACTGCTTTGGGTTATTGTCAGCGCCTCAGACTCCATTGAACACGAGGTCATCTCAGAGCGGAAGGTGGGAGGAGTCAGCCAAGCGGCAGGAACAAGGCATGGCTTTGCCAACGCCTCATCAAGGGGCGGGATCGGTGAGCCCTCGCGACCAATCAAGGCCGAGGCGAGCTCACCGATGGGCGTTTCCAAAAGGCCGGTGGCTTGATCGCCACGCGCCTCATAAAAGGAAGTTGGGAGGGACGGCTAAAGGAGATGAGTAAGGAGTCCACCGCAGCTGAGTCCACCGCAGCTGAGTCCACCGCAGCTGAGTCCACCGCAGCTGAGTCCACCGCAGCTGAGTCCACCGCAGCTGAGTCCACCGCAGCTGAGTCCACCGCAGCCGAGTCCACCGCAGCCGAGTCCACCGCAGCCGAGTCCACCGCAGCCGAGTCCACCGCAGCCGAGTCCACCACAGCTGAATCCACCGCAGCTGAATCCACTGCAGCTGAGTCCACCGCAGTTGCGTTGAGCTTTGACGGCAGTTTCGACCGCTGCTATGAAGAAACGCCGCCATGCGAACGAGATTGAGAAGGGTCGGCGGCCGCTCACCTCAAGCCTTGTCGTTTACACGAACCGGACCCGCATCCTTCCAGCTCTGTGGACCACCTGAACCTTCCTCCCCTTCCAGCCATTCGTTCCTGCCTTCATTCCCCATTCGTGTAAGTCTGATCATCGTCTGTTTGTCTGTGTTGTCCTAGGGTTTAAGTAAGCCTGTATAGATAAGCTAGAAATTGCTCTGTGTCCTTCTGCTCCTTCCATTTCCCTGTAAATTACATTTCTTTTCTTCCCTGCTTTGGTTGTGTGTAAATAATTAATAAATCCCTGTGTTCTTTCTTTACCCCTTTTGCTTCTTCAATTCGGTCGCTTTTGAGGTTTCCACATTGAACACCTGTGGCACGATTTGGTCAACGCTTACAATCGGGTTGAGTCCTTGTTAATGGTTCGAGCCGCGGGCTGCTAATCCGCTCGGCAAATAACATCTTGCCCGTGGTCTCGAACAGGGTTGCCCACCTGCTTTGTGGAGGGCTCGGCGGAGGCGTACGGGAATCCTTTGACCGATCGCCTCGGCCAATCCCACCCCACGGAGGAGCGGGGTAGCCTCAGGATCGGAGACGGCCAGTGCAAATAGAAGGGGGATTAATTCCCCCCCCCCCCCCCCCCGCTAAGGGGGAGCGCCGTACTCCGTTTCCGCATCAATTGGTGTCGGGAGCGAGATTCGGACCTGAAGTGCGCTTAGCGCACTCAAAATTACGAGTGGTCGAAATTTTATTTAACATCCAAATTTAAATCGTGCCATGGATAATCAAGGCGATTGGGTGCCGGTAGGGGAGTTAGAAGAAGGGGTAGAGTCGACCCAGGACCCCATGGAGGAGGTGGGAGTAATAATGGAGGAGGAGAGCAATGAGGATGTGGTAGCGGATGTTTCAGGCACACGAGATGGCGGCGCCTCGCATGAGGTGGGAGGCGCACAAAATGGCGGCTCGCACGTGGTTGCGGCAGCCGCACCCGCGGCACCGGTGGACTGGGGCCTATTTATGGAGCAAATGGAGGCCCTTGTGGTCAAGACGTATGAACGAATAGGAAATAGGCTGGGAAGCCAAATTGAGGAAATGGAAAATGATTGGAAAACCAAATTGGAGCGAATCGGTAAGGTTGGGGACAGAATAGGTGACCGCGTACAAAAATGTGGGGAGACCATGGATCGCATGTTGAGCGAGAGGGTCCCAAGGGTGCACGACGAGGTAAAGCGGGTCGAGAAGCGCTGGTTGAGCGAGGCGGAGCAAAGCGCGGGTAAAATGACGGGTATAGAGATCGCGACCCGGGGTTTGGAAAAGCCGGCGACCGCTGAGGTAGAGGGAATTTTAATAAAGCCAGCGGTCGTCGAGGTGAATAAAGAAAAATAAACAGTTAAAATCCAGCTTGTAGAGACGGCAGAATTAGTAGAGCACCAGCAGAAGGAAGAAATGGATTATGTGCAAAGTCTGAATTCACATCCTGATGCCGTACTTGCTAATCCTTATAAAGATTTGCAGGTGCGCGTGGAGAAGAGGATCCCAAAGGTGAGTCGCGCTGTATATGGTGCTAAGATGTTTTTCGGCAAAGTGTTTGGCGCAAAGAGAATTGTCGCGCGATTGGGGTCGATATGGCACCCGGGCGTTTGTGGGAGGTCTGAGGGGCATGGTGTATGAAAGAATGGCACTCGTGTGAGGAAAAAGTGTGCGTCGGCGAGTGAGTGTTATAAAGTGTGGGAGTAAAACCGAGTGTGAGCGGGAATGCACGTCGGAGTGTACGTAGTGTGACACAGAGAGTGAGAGTGATACAGAGTGTACGTGCGAGGGTGAGAGTGACCCGGAGAGTGAGTTGGTGGAGGAGCGGGTGCGAGGATGCACGCTTGGGATGAGTGTGCGAGGAAGCACACCTGAGTTGGTTGTGGCGCGGGTGCGGGAGAGCCCATTGAAGCGCGTGAGTGGGTGTATGCGAGAGTGCATGCCCATGGTGAGTGTTACGGAGGACGTAATGGAGGAGAGGTGTGGAACAAAGTGTGCGAACGACGAGTGTGCGCAAGAGGGTGTGCGAGAGGTGTGGTGTGTAACAGGGAGTGCAGTGGTGGAATGGACGGAGTGTGTGGAATGTACAGGCGGCGTTGGAACGCCGGGTTTGGTGAGTGTGAAAAGGGTCGCGTCTGCGTGTGAGCATGCGAGTAAAGCATCGACGTTAAACGGGGCAGCGTTTAGGGCGACGGATAGCCGACGCGAACACTCGGCGCGCTGTGCGCTTTGTTGGATGCGAGGCTCGGCGCGGATCGGTGCTGCGTCGCTTCTCTTCGAAGCGTCGTTGCCGATTCGGGCCTGGCCCCGCCCCGCACGGTCGAGTCCGGGCTTTGCCGGGCAAGGCGACCGGTCCGGTTCAAGGGCAGGTAGGAGGGATCTGAACGGTGCCCCCTTGTGGTTGCGGCGTTCCGGCCGGGCGGGATCAAGCCATCGGGCCGGAGACCGAAAGGATCCGCGCCGAGATGGTGCGTGGAATCTCGGCCCGACCAAACCACCTCCCTTGAACCGAATGCCGGACGGACTCAACCTGCAGGCGACCAAACCACCCGAATTCATTGCTCGGCTTTGCGAAGCCGAGTTTTAATGATGTAATGATGTACAGAGAGGCTCAGATATAGCGGACTGTGATGATGATAGTGTTTTGGATCCGAAATTGAGAATAGTGCATAGGATTGGCAGAAATGATTGGCAAATTTGATGGGTGAATTGATTGGCAAATGATTGGCCAATTTGATTGGCAGAAAATTGGATGGGCAAAATTTATAGTGGGAGATGCCCGATGTGCAAGGATGGTAAATCCACCATCCCTCACATCTTACGGGGCACATGAGCACTAGCTATGGGGTAATGGCAGTGAAAACTAGCCCGGGAGGGTTAGGATAAAATGATAGGGATCTAGAGAAGATTGACCATAGGTAACTGGAGATTTAAGTAGCGACATTATACCTATAGTGGGGACGAAGAGAGTAGGGTAGTTGGATTATAACGACGAGGGAGCGCAATAGTATAAGGGGCGACTGGGAAGCGCAAGTTTCAAAGGGGAGTAGTTAGATCAGATGATGCTGTGTGTGTGTGTAAAAGTGTATTCAGTAGCGTATTGTGAAAAGTGTGGGTGAGTGTATTGTATTGAATGAAGAAGCCTGGAGGAAGGAGGGTGCAGGAGGCACCAGGTGTGATTGCACAGGTGTGCAAGTGAACAGGTGTATGGAGCAGTGTGTGAGTGAGTAATGGTGATTGTGTGTTGTGTTGACCGAATGGTCCTGGAGGAAGGAGGGTGCAGGAAGCACCAGGTGTAGGGGTGATTGCACAGGTGTGCCAATACAGGTGAGCATGGTTGAATGAAATGAATGGTATGGAATATATGGAGTATGGAATGGATGGTGTGGAGTGAGTATGGTGGAAACTGTGGAGTGGAGTGGATGGTGCGAAGGTGTGTATGGGGAGGATGGACCCCATCACGAATACCCGGGGAGGGTAGTTTAAGAGTTAGGTAGAGGGTATAGGTAAATTGTGGTTGGATATTGGCATCTGCGGTGCGTGTGGAAGAATGGTGTTCGGATGGGTGCATTAGTGACGTGGAAATGGCTGGGCGTGTGGCCTGTTAGTGTGTGCAGTTAAATGGGCACTCCGCCACTGTGAGGATGTCAGCCAGGTGAGGCCGCAGGTGGGCTCTGGGAGCCGTTAGAGTTGTGGATGGGGCCCGAGGATCCGGAGGACGGACCCGGGTAGCCCAGTGCCAGAGAGGGCACCGAGTGGGGAGAGTGCCAGAGGGCCTTCCCCAGGTAGATAGGTTAGGGTAAGGAGCAGGTAAGCTCAGAGGCAACTGCAGTGGTGGAGGTGTGCAGGTGGGTAGACCTGCTGGGAGAGCCACACGACCCAGTCCTGAAATTGTGCAAAGGCACAGGGAGGTGAACCGGGGGAGTGAGACCCCAAATTGATGAAGCACCACAGTTTGGTCAATGGGAATTTGGTTCTTAAAACCGCATCGAGTAAGATGGCCAATGGATTGGCAGGGAAAGACCCCGGGTAGTGTAAAGTGTGTTAAAGTCATTTAGAGGATAGTTAGGATTAAGAATCTCCTCGCACCATCTACATCCACTCACCTGGGGTGACGCAACTCCACACCATGCCATGTTTTTATTATTTTTGTGCAAATGTTTGGAATGTGAGACGCATCATGACGTGGGTGTGACATTGTGCTGTTGTTCCATCTCTCCCTCCTTATGAGGATTGATGATGAATTGGTGATGGCAAATTTAGACAATGGGATTGTGACGAATTTGGTATAGGGGAGATATGGGGAGGACGAGACGTAGTGACGGATTTGTAAATGTGTAGATTTCTTTTGGGGGGGTACATATGGGGTAAAGGCAAGGGTAGAGTAAATAACAGGGGGGGTGATGTACGGTAGGGACGGGCTTTTCTCCGCTCAGTCTCCAGGTGCACCTCACCTTGCATTACCTTCGTTGATGTGTACTCTTGTGACCTTACCCCTCACTTACCTGTCTTCTCTGTCTTCCTTCCCCAACCCAAGGATCGTGCTCTCTGGGCACTGAGGGGAGCGTGCGGGGGGGCCTCGTCGGTGTGCCCGAATCCTCACAACCAGCTGCCTGCATCCACGCACCACTTATGGACCACATGTCTGTGGCTGAGCACAACTCATGGACCCCACGGGTTGGGTAATGGCCCCTATGCTGGGACCGGCCACGATGGCCCAAGATCTTGCTTGCGGACCCGGTGAGGTGGCACCAAGCCAACAGGTGAACCACCCATAGTCGGCCCCTGTGGGCCATAAATAAAAATGGACACGGTTTGTGCTTTTGTTTTATTATTACAAATAAGAAGATCAAGAAGAAGAACAAGTTGAGAACATTAAGAACGACAACGGCCAGCAGAGGGAGCCAAAGAGCAAGACCACCAGCTGTTGTTGTTTTTTTAAACTATGGTGACTGTGCACTCCAGTGCGTTTTGGTGAGTGGTGCTTTGATGATTATTGGTGCTGGTGCGTCGATACAGTGCATGCTGTCTCCTCCCCTCCAACAGCATTCTTTTTGTTTCCCAAAATCACAGGTCCTGGGTTGCGTTGTATAAATAATGAAATAGCGTCACTTGTAAATAATGCTCCCCACCGTTCATGTTTAGTTTGAGAACCATTCCGCAATTTGGTTATCCTGTGGGCGTGAATCTGTTAGGTAGGGTGCAATGCAGCAGAGGGACATACTTATTTGTGTTTTAAAACTGTCGCACTCAGGGTCAGGTTAATTGCAGAGGGAATTACACCTACGTGCCACATTAAGTTAAAGTTTTATAGGCCCGGGACGTGCCTGGAGGATGAGGGTGCCGTGTTGCGGATTTGAGAATCCTGTGTTTGTAAATATCACCGTCTGTAAGTAATGTCATGATCTTTGTAAATACCTCCATTTGTGTAAAGGTCAAAGGTTGTCCCCTTAGTTAGTCCATCGCATGCACGTAGAAAATCATATACCCTTCTAAATAGTTATTTCCTTATTATGTGTTCCAGTTTAAGGCTAAGTTGCCCATTGGTTGACACTGCATTGCACCGAATCGAATAAGATAGGATCCCTCCGACACCCCCATGGCCTCCTAAAAAGCGCCAGTATGGCGGCGTTCACCTCTACTGCTTTGGCTTATTGTCAGCGCCTCAGACTCCATTGAACACAAGGTCATCTCGGAGCGGAAGGTGGGAGGAGTCAGCCAAGCGCCAGGAACAAGGCGTGGCTTTGCCAACGCCTCATCAAGGGGCGGGATCGGTGAGCCCTCGCGACCAATCAAGGTTGAGGCGAGCTCACCGATGGGCGTTTCCAAAAGGCCGGCGGCTTGATCACCACGCGCCTCATAAAAGGAAGTTGGGAGGGACTGCTAAAGGAGATGAGTAAGGAGTCCACCGCAGCTGAGTCCACCGCAGCTGAGTCCACCGCAGCTGAGTCCACCGCAGCTGAGTCCACCGCAGCTGAGTCCACCGCAGCTGAGTCCACCGCAGCCGAGTCCACCGCAGCTGAATCCACCACAGCTGAGTCCACCGCAGTTGAGTTGAGCTTTGATGGCAGTTTCGACCCGCTGCTACGAAGAAACGCCGCCGTGCGAACGAGATTGAGAAGGGTCGGCGGCCGCTCACCTCGAGCCTTGTCGTTTACACGAACCGGACCCGCATCCTTCCAGCTCTGTGGACCACCTGAACCTTCCTCCCCTTCCAGCCATTCGTTCCTGCCTTCATTCCCCATTCGTGTAAGTCTGATCGTCGTCTGTTTGTCTGTGTTGTCCTGGGGTTTAAGTAAGCCTGTATAGTTAAGCCAGAAATTGCTCTGTGTCCTTCTGCTCCTTCCATTTCCCTGTAAATTACATTTCTTTTCTTCCCTGCTTTGGTTGTGTGTAAATAATTAATAAATCCCTGTGTTCTTTCTTTACCCCTTTTGCTTCTTCACATTCGGTCGCTTTAGAGGTTTCCACATTGAACATCTGTGGCACGATTTGGCCAACGCTTAGAATCGGGTTGAGTCTTTGTTAATGGTTCGAGCCGCGGGCTGCAAATCCGCTCGGCAAATAACATCTTGCCCGTGGTCTCGAACGGGGTTGCCCACCTGCTTTGTGGAGGGCTCGGCGGGGGCGTACGGGAATCCTATGACTGATCGCCTCGGCCAATCCCACCCCACGGAGGAGCGGGGTAGCCTCAGGATCGGAGACGGCCAGTGCAAATAGAAGGGGGATTAACCCCCCCCCCCCCCCCCCACTAAGGTGGAGCGCCGTACTCTGATACCGCAACAATATATATACAACAACAACAACATGCATTTTAAGGCCATTTTCCCTGCAAGAGCGGGGGTCAGCCTTGCGGTCCCCATGACAATCTTCTCCATTTTGCCCTATTTTCTGCATCTCTCCTTGTTAACCCCCTTGCCCGCATATCTTCTTCCACCGTCTTTAGCCAAGTCTTTCTCGGTCTTCCCCGTCCTCTACTTCCTTCTACATTCATTTCCATCACTCTTATCAACCAGTCACTTTCATCCTTCCTCAACACATGACCAAGCCATCTCAACCTGTTCCTCTTCACAGCATCAATCACAGGCTCTATTCCCATCATCTTTCGCAATTCATCATTTGTCTTCCTCTCTCTCAGCGACACTCCGCACATCCACCGAACCATTCGCATTTCCACCCTTTCCAGCCTTCGTTGCTGCTCGACATTCATGACCCATGTCTTGCTGCCATAAATCATAACACTTTTCACACATGCAGCATACACCTTTCCCTTCAGCTTCAACGACACTCCCCTCCTCATCAGCATGCCACTCAGTTCCCGAAACTTCTTCCATGCACATCTCACTCCAGCAACCATTGCCGAGTCTGATCGACCTTCTCCATTCAGCATGTCTCCGAGGTAGCAAAATGTTTTCACACCTTCCAGCTTCACGCCGTCTCCAAGATACAACTCAACATTTCCTCCATCTGCAGCTCCCTCTGTATACAACTTACATTTGAATGTTGCTGCCACACTGGTTAATGACCCTCTAAGACCACTACATTCTTGATGAACCCACTCAGCGCACATTGTACATTGAATGGAGTTCACTCCGACACCCTTCCTGCACACAGCACATGGCCACTTCCCAGTTCTTTCCACCACACCACATGCTTTACCACTTGCCATCACCTTCGTTTTTCCGATATTCACCTTCAGACCTTTTGTCTCCATACATTCCTTCCACTTGTTCATCTTCTCCTTCAGTCCATCCATACTTTCTGCAATCAACACTAGATCATCTGCATACAACAACTCCCACGGTAAACCCTCCTTTACGGTCTGAGCCAGCACCTCCATCACAGCTACAAATAGTAGTGGACTTACTACCGACCCCTGATGCACTCCCACCTTTACCTCAAACTCACCTCTGTTCCCGTCCTTCGTCCTTACAGCTGTGCGCGCTCTTTTGTACATTGCCATCACAACTCTGATCAACCATTCCTCCACTCCTAACTTCCTCAATGCCGATGTCAATACTTTGCGTGGAACCCTATCGAATGCTTTCTCCAGATCAACAAACCCAAGAAACAACTTCTTCCTCTTCTCCATGTACTTCTCCTGCAACTGCCTCACAATAAAGAGCATGGCTGTCGTTCCTCTTCCTGGCATAAATCCAAACTGCATTTCGTCGATCTTCACCTTCTTCCTTATCCTCCTCTCCAACACCCTTTCCAATACCTTCATTCCATGCTCCAATAACTTTATCGCTCGGTACGAGCCACACTCCAGAGGTTCACCTTTCCCCTTGTATAGAGGGACAAGGGTACTCAGTTCCCAATCCACTGGAATGCGGCCTTCTTTCACCGCCAGATTACAGATCTCTGTCATTCTCTTCACACCCCAACTTCCTGCTGCCTTCAACATATCTCCCACAACTCCCGTCGGCCCTCCCGCTTTTCTACTCTTCATTGCTTTTATCGCTTCCTCAACTTCCTTCTCAGTTATCTTCTCTGCCGGTCCTAAAACTGGGTTACTCTCTATGTTGCCATCCCATTCATTCTCTGTATTCAACAGCATTTCCATATATCTTTTCCATCTTCCTTTAATTCCATCTGGGTCCACAACGATTTGTCCCACTTCATCCTTCAAGCAACTCACCCCCATCAAATCACACCTCTCTTTCGCTATCTGCTTTGCAATCCTGAATACCACCCTCTGACCCTCTTCCGAATCCAAGCGTTCTCCGAACATTTTCATACGTGTCTCCTGCGCCTTTGCTACCTCTTTCTTTGCAGCCTTCTTGGCTGCCTTATAACTTTCATGCTCTGCTTTTTCTGCTCCCGAACCCTTCGCCTTCTGCCACTCCTTGAACTTCTTCCTCTTCTCGTCAATCCTCTTTCCAACTTCATCATCCCACCACCATGTTTCCGAGTGCCTCGGTGGTCCTTTTGTCCATCCACATACCTCACCAACGGCTCCCAACAGACTATCTTTCATTGACATCCAACCACTTTCAAGCTCAACCACATCATCCTCGACCCGACTCAGCCTCTCTTTTAATGCCTCCCTTACTGTCACCTCTTTCAACCTCCACACCTTCATTCTCGGTTGGTACTTCACCCGCCGAGCTCTCCTCGCACCTTTTACCCTTATGTCGCAGACAACCAAGTGGTGCTGTGAAACAGCCTCCTCCCCCGGGATCACCTTTGTGTCCCGGAGGTGCCCCCTATCTCACCTACGCACCATCAGGTAGTCAACAGTTGTTGTCGACCCACCTGACGTGTATGTAACAAGCTTATTATCCCCTTTCTGGAACTGAGTATTACAAATCAACAAATCAGCTCCATCAGCAAACTCCAAAATCCTTTCACCTTCTCCATTTCTCACACCATATCCATAACCCCCATGAACTCCCTCAAAACCGTCCATACTCCTTCCCACATGTCCATTTAGGTCTCCTCCTACCACAACAACTTCCTCATCTTTCACGTTTTCCATCAGCTTCTCTATCGCACACCAGAACTTGTCCTTCTCTTCATCGCTCCGACCAACCTGCGGAGCATATCCCGAGATGATGTTTACCAAGAGCTTTCCAATCATCATTTTCACCATCATCAACCTATCACTCACTCTGGTCACACTCACCACACTGTCTGCAAACTCCTCAGAAAACAGGACACCAACACCACGCCTTCTGGGCACCCTTGCCACACAAACTTGTATTTCTGTCCCTGCCTCCCCTTCACCATTCTCACACCACTTCCCTTCCATCTCGTCTCTTGCACACAACATATGTCCACTCTTCTTCTGACCAATACTTCTACCTATATATATATACGCACACACATACACGTCGGTGCACAACCAATCACAACTCTCACCTGTAATTGGATGGAACAACCAATCAGCGCTCACCTAATCAATTATCCCCAGGTGGCTAGGACCTTTATACAATTAATAGTTTAACCAAATAAAGCTGTGCAAAGCAACCAAGAAAAGCAACACAAGTTAAGCCCTTTACAGGTTTCAATCCCTAACTGGATTCCTCCACAGCTGCAGACATTTACAAGAAGCACATGAATGAGATCTTTGTTTTACACACACCCCCATTGCCGGACCGTTTTCATTGCTTACTGACATCATATGAATATCAAGACCCTGTTGCGCTGCATCGGCGCTGCTGAAGCAGTTTCTTGGCAAGGATTGTACTGGGTGGTTTGCCATTGCCTTTGGAATTTTGGCAGGAATTTGTCATTTGTTCATGGTGCCAGTGATAGCTCGTCTTCTCTTTGTGAAGGACAGAGTTGGATCTTTAACATCCACTGACTAATGTCGGCAGACGGGGCGCCCAGTTTAACGTCCATCCGAGGGACGGCTCACACATTGATGAATCACCCTGACGATGAAACAACAGGACGGCAATTTATAGCTGGTTCAAGATTAGAAGCCAGGCTAGACAGATTAGAGGTGAGTGGGCATACTTCTAGAGTCTAACTCTGGAGTCGAGACCATACTGCCAGCCTAGTGATTGTATATAAAAATGAAATATCGATTTTATTTTATTTTTCTTATGAGGAATCTGGCCACAACTGCCTAAAATGATGTGAGCAGCAGTTTCAGAAAAAGTCTGGTGCATTGATGTACAAGGTTATTTGGCACAAGAAGAGCCATTTGGCCCACCCTTGTGTGTCACTTAACATTTCACGCATTATACATTTCCTCAAAGTAACAGCTTGTTCATGGTGCCAGTGATAGTTCATGGTGCCAGTGATCACATGGTCTTAATGTATGTTTTTAATTGGTTTAAAAAAAGAAATTTCTATCTATGAAGTTCGTTGTTGCTCTCTGCGATAGGCCTTGTATTTTGGCCTCATGGTGGGAGATGGCAATAATTCTGAGGGCTTTAGATTCCAGAGAATCCAGGAGAGTGAGATGCGATGAGATTCTGGGAAGCCAAACCCAAAGGGAAAAGCAGTAAGTCTTTGAGCTCCGGACAAAGGATTTGTAAGCTGTGAGTAGCTCTGATGTCCAAGGAATTACTTGGAACGATTGAGGATTCTCAGAGGGTTCTCAGTCTGCAGCTGACTTTGGAAGCCAGTTTTATAATATGGTCAGCCAAAGAGAGGTCATGGCTGCTGATTTTCACTAGACTTAACACTCTGACTCTAAATTATTTTAACAAATTAAATACACACAGGGACATTCATGAATACAATGAGATTTGATGGTCCTCGGCTTTGGAACACGAATGATGGAACAGTCGTCAGTGAACAAATTCAAATCTTTCGAATAAGAACATTCTCATATCCCAAAATATACAGTCACGTGAAAAAGTAAATACACCCCATGTAAAGTTTTGACTTTTTCAACATATTTCAACATACAGCTATTTGATCTTCATTTCAACAATATTGATAGATATTTGAGACATGGCTCATTGGAAAGAACTCTCCGTGGGGAATAAAATATGTTAATGATGATGTCATCGGTCAGGTGGTTCAGCCGCCATATTTGTCCTAAATGGCCGATAAAAAAGTAAATTCCGGCAAGTCCTCGGTCTCTGACCGATTTTTCATTTGTCTGTCTGTCTGTCTGTTTGTCTGTTTGTCTGTTTGTTTGCAGCACTGCGTCTACACCGTTGCACGGAAAATCGCCAAACTTTGCAAACATATTCGTCTTGCCCTGGAATAGACTATGCCCAATTTATGACGTCATCGGTCACGTGGTTCGGCCGCCATCTTGGAAAAACCGAAAAAATTTGCACCTCCATATCTCCGAAAGTACTGAATAGAAAAAATTGAGACATGGCTCATTGTAAAGAACCCTCCATTGGGAATAAAACATGTTAATGATGACGTCATAGGTCACGTGGTTCGGCCGCCATCTTGGAAAAACCGAAAAACGTTGCGCCACTATATCTCCAAAAGTGCTGAACAGAAAAAATTGAGACATGGCTCATTGTAAAGAACTCTCCATGGGGAATAAAATATGTTAATGATGACGTCATATGTCACGTGGTTCGGCCGCCATCTTGGAAAAACGGGAAAACTTTGCACCACTATATCTCCAAAAGTGCAGAATGGAAAAAATTGAGACATGGCTCATTGTAAAGAACTCTCCATGTGGAATAAAATATGTAAATGATGACGTCATAGGTCACGTGGTTCAGCCGCCATATTTGTTCTAAATGGCCGATAAAAAAGTACATTCCGGCAAGTCCTCGGTCTCTGACCGATTTTTCATTTGTCTGTTTGTCCACACAGGATAAATATGATTTTCTCTGCAACCGTTAGTCCGATTAACAGGAAATTTTCACCATAGGTGCAACTCCACCTGTGTAATTTTATAATGATAATTATGACGTCATAGGCCACGTGGTTCGGCCGCCATCTTGGAAAAACCGAAAAACGTTTCACCTCTATATCTCCGAAAGCGCTGAATAGAAAAAATTGAGACATGGCTCGTTGTAAAGACCTCTCCATGGGGAATATAATGTTAATGATGATGTCATAGGTGCCTCCATTATGACGTCATAATTCGACAAGTACAAAACTTCATCCTATCAAGATGAAATTTCTTGAGCGCCATGTAGGCATAAATTGGTGGAGAAAGAAAATAATGATGACGTCATCGATCACGTGGTTCTGCCGCCATCTTGTAAAAACTGAAAAACTGCACCTCTATATCTACGAAAGCACTGAATATAAAAAATTGAGACATTGCTCATTGTAAAGAACTCTCCGTGTGGAATAATATCCGTTAATGATGATGTCATAGGTGCCACAATGCCACATTATGACGTCATAATTTGACAAGTACAAAACGTCATCCGATCAAGATGAAATTTCTTAAGCATAATCTAGGAATAAATTAGTGCATTAAAAAAATGATGACGTCACCGGTCACGTGGTTCGGTCGCCATATTTGTTTTAACACAGAAGCCTTAAAAACCACTGAAAATACATCCTGGCGAGGGTTTGCAATCTCTGATTGCTCTTTTTCTTGCTTATTTGTTTGGCATTAGGGTGGTGTACTTTGAATGTATCTGTACTTGTTTCAGTATTTTGTCCATTCTTGTGTTTGATTTTGCTCATAGTTCGTATCTGGTAGTTGATAGATTGTTGTTTAAGGCATTTCATCACAAGCTTTAGCCTTTTGGAAATTCCCCTATACACTGTGTCACACACATAAAAATATGTGAATTATTGTTTCTTTTTACTTACCCATGTACAGAATATAGAAAAGTGAACAGCTCATTCATTTTAAAATGAAAATGGTGACTTTGAGAAGTTCAAACGTCTGAATCTCTTCCAGTAATCGATCATGGAAATAGATGAGTTAATTTGATGATCCATTCAAAGTGACAGGGTGAGACAGATTTTCTAAGAGTGAAAGGCATGTTTAATTTATCAAACCAGATTCTAATCAATACTAGTTCGGTAGAGTGAAGCAACAGCTGTCAGCCTTTCAGTGGGATGTGGTCCTGTACGACAAGATGGAGTCGTCTGCAGAATGGAAGAGAGGATTTCCAGAGCATTTAAGAAACCATTACTGTAGATGAGGAACAAGACTGGACCCAATTGACCCTGTTTTGAAGAACTCCATATTCTACTGATAAAGGAGAGGGTTTCAATTTCCATTGATAGCAACACTGATTGATTGTGTAACTGCAGCAAGTTCGAATCCAGGTATGAAGGTGCTTTCTATGACTTGGCAAGATGTGCAGGATGTCAGACAGTCGAATACACGAGACATGTCGAGGGATATGGTCCGAACCTCTTGTTTGAAATTCAAGGCCCCCGACCATTGCTGATGGAGCAGCAGCAGCATCTCCAGAGTTCAGTGACCGGGCATAATCCAAACTGATGACCCGAGATCAAGCTGTTTAATGATGGATTCCATAACTTTGCTTATAATTGGAAGTAAGACTACTCGTCTGTAGTTTGTAAGATTTACTGAGGTTGGCCATGTAATCTGGCTCGATTTTGCCGATAACTTTGATTTCTCTGTTGATTTGGTGACTTGATGATGTGTACAATATGGAATTGGACGCTGTCCAATTTACAAATGACGTTTTGGTACCTTAATTGGGTAATCTCATAACTTTTGAGGTAAAGGATATAAAAATATGGTTTTGGTAGGTAATCAAATCCCGCTTGGATTCGGAAGAGGGTCAGAAAGCAGTATTCAGGATTGCAAAGCAGATAGCGAAAGAGAGGTGTGATGTGATGGGGGTGAGTTGCTTGAAGGATGAAGTGGGACAAATCGTTGTCGACCCAGATGGAATTAAAGGAAGATGGAAAAAAAATATGGAAATGCTGTTGAATACAGAGAATGAATGGGATGGCAACATAGAGAGTAACCCAGTTTTAGGACCGGCAGAGAAGATAACTGAGAAGGAAGTTGAGGAAGCGATGAAAGCAATGAAGAGTGGAAAAGCGGGAGGGCCGACGGGAGTTGTGGGAGATATGTTAAAGGCAGCAGGAAGTTGGGGTGTGAGGAGAATGACAGAGATCTGTAATCTGGTGGTGAAAGAAGGCCGCATTCCAGTGGATTGGGAACTGAGTACCCTCGTCCCTCTATACAAGGGGAAAGGTGACCCTCTGGAGTGTGGCTCGTACCGAGCGATAAAGTTATTGGAGCATGGAATGAAGGTATTGGAAAGGGTGTTGGAGAGGAGGATAAGGAAGAAAGTGAAGATCGACGAAATGCAGTTTGGATTTATGCCAGGAAGAGGAACGACAGACGCGCTTTTCATTGTGAGGCAGTTGCAGGAGAAGTACATGGAGAAGAGGAAGAAGTTGTTTCTTGGGTTTGTTGATCTGGAGAAAGCATTCGATAGGGTTCCACGCAAAGTATTGACATCGGCATTGAGGAAGTTAGGAGTGGAGGAATGGTTGATCAGAGTCGTGATGGCAATGTACAAAAGAGCGCGCACAGCTGTAAGGACGAAGGACGGGAACAGTGGTGAGTTTGAGGTGAAGGTGGGAGTGCATCAGGGGTCGGTACTAAGTCCACTACTATTTGTAGCTGTGATGGAGGTGCTGGCTCAGAACGTAAAGGAGGGTTTACCGTGGGAGTTGTTGTATGCAGATGATCTGGTGTTGATTGCGGAAAGTATGGATGGACTGAAGGAAAAGATGAACAAGTGGAAGGAATGTATGGAGACAAAAGGTCTGAAGGTGAATATCGGAAAGACGAAGGTGATGGCAAGTGGTAAAGCATGTGGTGAGGTGGAAAGAACTGGGAAGTGGCCGTGTGCTGTGTGCAGGAAGGGTGTCGGAGTGAACTCCATTCAATGTACAATGTGCGCTGAGTGGGTTCATCAAAAATGTAGTGGTCTGAGAGGGTCATTTACCAGTGTGGCAGCTACATTCAAATGTAAGGTGTGCACAGAAGCTGCAGATGGAGGAAATGTTGAGTTGGATCTTGGAGACGGCGTGAAGCTGGAAGGTGTGAAAACATTTTGCTACCTCGGAGACATGCTGAATGGAGAAGGTGGATCAGACTCGGCAACGGTTCCTCGAGTGAGATGTGCATGGAAGAAGTTTCGGGAACTGAGTGGCATGCTGATGAGGAGGGGAGTGTCGCTGAAGCTGAAGGGAAAGGTGTATGCTGCATGTGTGAGAAGTGTTATGATTTATGGGAGCGAGACATGGGTAATGAACGTAGAGCAGCAACGAAGGCTGGAAAGGGTGGAAATGCGAATGGTTCGATGGATGTGCGGAGTATCGTTGAGAGAGAGGAAGACAAATGATGAATTGCGAAAGATGATGGGAATATTGCCTGTGATTGATGCTGTGAAGAGGAACAGGTTGAGATGGTTTGGTCATGTGTTGAGGAAGGATGAAAGTGACTGGTTGAGAAGAGTGATGGAAATTAATGTGGAAGGAAGTAGAGGACGGGGAAGACCGAGAAAGACTTGGCTAAAGATGGTGGAAGAAGAAATGCGGGCAAGGGGGTTAACAAGGGGAGATGCAGAAAATAGGGCAAAATGGAGAAGATTGTCATGGGGACCGCAAGGCTAACCCCCGCTCTAGCAGGGAAAATGGCCTTAAAATGCATGTTGTTGTTGTTGTTGTTGTATGTAATCATAGGTTTCCAGGTTTAGGGTCTGATGTCTGATGGTCTCGTTCAAATTTATCATGTTCTTATGTCAGCTATAATTTGATTGATGACAACATACAATGCTCCAATCAACACAATATTATCTTTAATCAATTCCCCATACCTGGAAACCTATGATTAGATGCCAAAACTGTACTTCTATGGTCCTTTACTTCAAAAGTTAGGAGATTACCCATGTCGGCTATTCATCGGGTGTATCGTACGGCAGCCATATTGGATTTACACTAATGAGAGATATGTTCCGATAGCAAAAAGTATTGCATAAATTAATTCCCCAAACCTGAAAACCGATGTTGGTCACACAAATCATCGTTCCATTTCTACCAAGTTGGTAATTATAAGAAATCTCCTATATCAGGGGTTTTTTGGGCGGCCATCTTGGATTTATCGTTGGAGTGGAGGTGGGGGTTCAACTTGGAGATGACTTCCGGGAATGTGGTTGCTCAGGGAAAAGGGCTATAACATGAAGACCCCTCCCCGTAAACTGTTTATTTCTCGGCAGGAAAAACGATCAAAAGTTTTCGGGGCTGCTTTGGCAAATGCAGAGTGATAATGAAAATGATGATAACAATGAAAATGGTATACTGATAATGATAACTGTCTGTCTGCGCAGGCCATAACGTTTCTACAATTTGAGCTTTTGTCATCAAATCTTCAACAAACCTTTATTATGAGAACATGGAGAACACAGATTAATAAAATGCACAACTTTTACCTCCACCACTGAAGGTGGATGGAGGTTATGTTTTCACCTCCGTCTATTTGTCTGTCTGTCTGTTTGTCTGTCTGTCTGTCTGTTTGTCTGTTTGTCTGTCTGTTTGTCTGTTTGTCTGTCTGTTTGTCTGTCTGTATGTCTGTTTGTCTATCTGTGTGTCTGTTTGTCTGTCTGTCTGTCTGTTTGTCTATCCGTATGTCTATTTGTCTATCTGTCTGTCTATTTGTCTGTCTGTTTGTTTGTCTGTTTGTCTGTTTGTCTGTCTGTTTGTCTGTTTGTCTGTCTGTTTGTCTGTCTGTTTGTCTGTCTGTCTGTCTGTTTGTCTGTCTATTTGTCTGTTTGTTTGTCTGTTTGTCTGTCTGTTTGTCTGTCTGTCTGTCTGTTTGTCTGTCCGTCTGTTTGTCTGTCTGTTTGTCTGTCTGTTTGTCTATGTGTCTGTTTGTCTGTCTGTGAACAGGATATCTCAAAAAGTTGTGAACGGATTCGTCTGAAATTTGGCAGACATGTTGGGTGTGTGACAAGGACGACATTATTCGATTTTGTTGAAGATCTGTATCTGGATCCGGCCTATCATTGGGATACTAAAGGGATACTTTATGTAAATATGCAAAGCCCAATAAAATATTAAAATAAGTAAACATATGTTGCAGGTGACAACTTCTTCTTCTTTAACGGCCACACTTATTCACACTCCCTTGCGGGTTTGGCCAGAGAAGGTTTTTTGCCCAAGTCTTTCACGAACGTGCTGGCCAGGCCTGACTCCTGACTAAGCAGATAGGACAGGAATTTGGAATTTGGCCATGGTGCTGGCGATAGCTCACCTACTCTTTGTGAAGGACACCGTGGGACATTTAACGTCCATTAGATACATCTGAGGGACGGTACTCACATTGATGAATCACCCTGCCTGTGAAACACCAGGATGGCAGTTTATAGCTGGGTCGGGATTCAAACCCAGGCTAGGTAGCTTAGCGGTGAGTGCGTGTACCTCGAGGATATCCTGCCAGTTGCAGGTGACAACATGAGGCCATTTTATACCATACTATTAACAAATTAGTCAAGTGCTGCACAATATTAGAAATACACTCCTAAAAGGTCCACACCTGAGCCCACCAGGGTAGCTGCTCTTTTCGAAGATGGTAAGGTCTGTGTAGCCGAGTCGGGCCAGGTAAGTGGTACAACTGATGCTGGCAGGTCCACAACCAATCAGAGCTACCGGTTGGTGAAAAGGGGGTGGCATAGCTGATGAGGGGGGCAATCTCGGGTCACGGCTCTGTGGGATTCGCATCTGTCGGAACATCTGTTCCAAGATGGGGAAAAAAACCGAAATATAATACCGTACATTTTAAGTCCGTCCTCGCTTACGCATGACAGTTAAATTGTCCGAAGATGTAAAAATATTGAAGGCCTATTGTTCCGCCCTTTATGCATGTGTTTTGTGCATTTTTGAGTGGAGCCCTCGGATAGCAAATTTTCGGGGTATACAAGATCGAGGCTCATGAAAGAGCGAACATTAATCACACAAAAAGTCAAACCGACACACAAAACACAAAAAATAAGGGGAGCGGCAGACAAGATGGGGAGAGAGGGGG
Source organism: Myxine glutinosa (assembly GCF_964187855.1). Classification (NCBI taxonomy): domain Eukaryota; kingdom Metazoa; phylum Chordata; class Myxini; order Myxiniformes; family Myxinidae; genus Myxine; species Myxine glutinosa. The sequence goes on from NC_136261.1 coordinate 28,815,663, forward strand.
AAGGACACAAACACAACATTTGAGAGCAGGGACATCGGGAGAAATGTGGGAGGGTGAGGGCTTTGGGGGAGGTGGGAGAGGTATAAAACATATGAACACTGCAAGGACTTCCAGGAAAGAAGTTGGAATTTCAAAAAAAAAAAGTATCTGGGGTGAATTAGCAGGGGTAGAAAAGATCAAGGTTTTGGATGGGGGAAGATAGGAGATGGTGGTGAACAGCTGTTTTAAAGACCTGGAGGGAGGAGTGCGATTGAAGGGAGTGAGGGAGTTTGTTCCAGAGGTGGGAGAAAAGAGGAATGAAGGAGTGAAGGTGAGCAAAGAGCCGAGATTTCGGCAGTTTAACCATCAGAGGGTTGCTGGCAGATCTTGTGCGACCTGAAGGAATATTGGGGGGACAGAGCACAGAGAGAGCTGGGGGGGCAAGGCCGGAGAGGAGTCGATAGAAGACAGAAAGACCACCAACCTGCCTGTGGTGAGTGCGTGAAAGGCCCTCGGAGTTAACTTCATCGCAGGAGATTCCAATCATTCTGAAATTATTTTACACATATTTTGTGCACCTTTGTGTGTTGGTGCCACAAACTGACCATTTGTGTTAATGTAGCAGGAAGTGATGCAACAGGGTGTGACCTAAGAGGAAGTGATGGCTCTGAGCCTTCCATAACTTGTGAATAAAGTTCAAGAACTTTATTTTGTCATATTCTATAACACCTTTTTCTTCTTCTTCAATAAAAGGATGCTTTCGACTTGCTCACCAAATCTATTCATTCCAAAAAAAAATTCCATCTCTTACAGTGCATCTTTCATTCATTCCCTAAACTCTCCAGAACTCCACCCATCCTTCAGCGTCCTCAAACGTATTTTTGATTCGAATGTCTCAAGAAACTCATTTTGCAATAAATGTTCGTTTCCCATTAATCGTACACTTTCTAAAATCCAATCTCACCCCTCCCCTCCAAATCTTCCCCATCACCCCTCCCCTCCAAATCTTCCCCCTTGCCCCTCCCCCCCAAATCATCCCCATCACCCATCCCTTTCAAATCTCCCCCCCTGCCCCTTCCCTCCTAGACTCCCCCCACACCCCTCCCCTCCGAGACTCTCCCTCACTCCTCCCCTCCTAGACTCCCGTCTCACCCCTCCTCCTCAAAGCGTCCTCCCCGCTTCTTCCCCCTTCAAACTTTCACCTTCTTCTCCCTCAACCTTCTGCCTCACTCTTCCCCCTCCTCAAATAACACCTCACTGTGCCTCACCCAATCACCATCAAACCTTTTGTCTGCTCCATTGTTCCCTTTCTCCAAGCTATTCTGTAATCTCTGACACACCTTCAACAGCTCTCCCTACCCCTTCCTCCTCTTCCACATCTTACCCTACCGCTCCCCCCCCCCCCCCCCTGTTCTGTATCCGATGCTCCCCCTTCCTCTTCCTTAACAGTATGGACCTCAAACATCCGGGGCCTTCGCTCAAACTTAACTGATCTCTCCATACAGGTTGCTTCTGACAAACCAGACGTGATCTGCTTAACAGAAACTTTCCTCCTTCATGATGTCTCTGATTCCTTGGTATCTTTCCCAGGTTACTCCCTCCTCCGGTATGATAGACCTGAGCCTCGTCCTGGAGGTGGGGTTGCTATCTTTATAAAAAAACTCTCTTCCTCACTCGCCCTGCACTGCCCTCTCTCCACCTCACCCCCAGGAATACCTTTGGCTACGGCTGCCCCTTCGCTCCCATCTTTTGTTCATATGTGTGTTGTACCGTCCACCAAACAGTGATGACTCCATCTACATCTCGCTGTCTGATAATATGGACCAACTTCTATCTACCCATCCCAACTCTCTCTTCCTCATATGTGGTGATTTCAACTGTCACCATGCCAGTTGGCTGGGGGTGGGTACCCCTCTCACCAGCCATGGCTCCTCAGCAAAGGATTTCTGAGACTCACTGGGACTGACACAATCTGTCAATTTCCCGACCCGGATCTCAGTCAACGGAGCATCTTCTCTTCTGGACTTGGTTATGACTAACTTCCCTGAAAATGTCTGCTGCTCTTCTTCTGCTCCAATCGGCTCTTCTGATCATGTGCTTGTTAAAGTGGACATCTCTCTGACCATTCTCAGAGAGCCTCCTCAGCGTCGACGAGTCTGGCATTTCACTCAGGCCAACTGGCACGGTCTTCAAGCAGCCATCAATCATCTGGACTGGTCTCCCATCTCTACTGCCTCTGACATCAACGCATCCTGGGAATTCTTCCAAAGTAAATTGCTCTCTCTCATGCACAGATTTATCCCATCTCGTCTTGAGTTGTCATACCCTTCCTCCCGTCCATGGTACACGGAATCTTGTGGTGAGGCTATTGCCCAGAAACAACTTGCTTTCGTCTCCTGGAAAGCAAATCCAACGGAAGGAAATCTCATTTCCTTTCCCAAAGCCCGAAACAAGTGTGTGTCCACCCTCAGGAGAGCCAGGAAACAATATCTCTCCGTTCTCAGGACCGAACTCTCTTATCTGTCTCCCTCTTCCAAATCCGGGTGCGTCTGGTCAAATCTGTTTCTGGTGTTTGTTCCCCCTCCATCCCCTCCCTCACCTCAAATGGCCATACAGCTGACTCCGCACGTGAAAAAGCTGAATGCCTCAACTCTGTGTTTGCCTCTAAATCTTGTGTCCCAAACCCATCCCTCTCTGTACCCACCGTACCCAGTCGTACCCAGCTGCTCCTGGACTCTGTGTCTTTTCCTTCTGACAAGGTGGAAAAGTTTCTGTCAACCCTCGACTCTGATTCTGCAACTGGACCTGACGGCATCAGCCCACGAGTCCTAAAATCATGTTCTTCCGCTCTTTCACTCCCTCTCTCTGTTCTCTTCACCCTCTCTTTTGCTCAAGGTCATCTTCCATCTGCTTGGAAATCTGCCAACATCACCGCTTTGCACAAAAAAGGTGCAAAAACAGATCCCAGCAACTACAGACCAATCAGCCTTCTCCCAATTATCAGCAAAGTCATGGAATCCATCATTGCTTCAGATACGAAATATTTCCTCTTCTCCAATGGCTTGATCTCTGATCATCAATTTGGTTTCAGACCTGGACACTCCACTCTGGACATGCTGCTTCTGCTTTCTCAACAATGGATGGAGGTCCTCAACGCCAAACAGGAAATCAGAGCAGTCTCCCTTGACATATCATGTGCCTTCGATACAGTCTAGCACCCCGCTCTGCTCACCAAACTCTCCTCTTTTGGTATCCATGGAAATCTCCACGCATGGCTGGCGGACTTCCTCTCTAGTCATAGTCAACGTGTGGCCCTGAATGGGTTTCTCTCACCTCCTCTTCCTGTTCAGGCTGGAGTCCCCCAAGGCAGTGTTCTGGGCCCTGTGCTTTTTCTGGTCTTCATCAATGATCTCTCTGACTCTCTTGAAAATCCTCTCTATCTCTTTGCTGACGACTCTACTCTCTGTCGCTCCATTCTTCATCCCTCAGATCGGCAGTCTGCAGCCTCCTCACTCTCTGCAGACCTTGACAAAATCACAGACTGGGCAAACAAGTGGAACATGTCTTTCAATCCTGACAAATCTCACACTCTTACGATGTCTCTCCGAAAAGACCAACTGGACAACCCTCCCATCCACTTTCTGAATAATCCTCTCCAAGAAGTTCTGTCACTCAAGCTTTTGGGTCTCACTATCTGCCATGATCTTTCCTGGGAAAACCACATTTCAAATCTGGCCTCCAAAGCCAGTCGCCGACTGGGCATCCTCCGTCGTGCGAAGTCCTTCCTTGGCACACCTGCCCTCCTCACCACATACAAGGCTTTCATCCGCAGCTCAATGGAATACTTCTCTCCCCTCTGGGCTGGTGCTCCTGCGTCACACCTAGCTCGCCTTCACGCTGTTGAAACCAAAGCATTCAGAATCATTGGAATCTCCCGCGATGAAGCTAACTCCAAGGGCCTCTTACTCACTCACTGCAGGCAGGTTGGTGGTCTTTCCGTCTTCTACCGACTCCTCTCTGGCCTTGCCCCCCCCCCCCCCAGCTCTCTCTGGGCTCTGTCCCGCAAATATTCCTACAGGTCGCACAAGATCTGCCTGCAACCCTCTTATGGTTAAACTGCCAAAATCAAGACTCTCTGCTCACCTTCACTCCTTCATTCCTCTTTTCTCCCGCCTCTGGAACAAACTCCCTCACTCTCTTCAATCCCACTCCACCCTCCAAGTCTTTAAAACAGCTGTTCACCACCATCTCTTATCTTCCCCCATCCAAAACCTTGATCTTTTCTACCCCCGCTAATTTCACCCCAAATCCACTTTTTTGAAATACCAACTTCTGTCCAGGAAGTCCTTGGTGTCCTTGTGTTTTATACTTCTCCCTCCCCCCCCCCCCCCCCCCCCCACCCTTCCCATGCCTCCTCCCCCCGGGCCCTCTCCCTTCCACACATCTCCCTGCTCTCGGATATTGTGTTTGTGTGCTTCCCCTTCTCTCCCCATCTTGTCTTCCGCTCCCTCTTTTGGGGTATTTTGTTTGTCTGGTTGATTTGTTTGTGAAGTAAATGTTAGCTCTTTCACGAGCCTCGATTCAGTATAGAAAAAAAACCAAAAAAAACAAAAAAAACTTGTGTCTGAGTTAATTCCTCACAATCCTCGTTGCTACGCCTTCAGTCATTGCCTGTAAGTACACGGGGGTCATTTGGCAGTTCAACTTGTTATGTCACGAAGAATTTTGATGTATAGCGATTGAAACATGTTATTGTATGCTGAGTTTGCATTTGATGGCTCGGTTGGCCTGTACCGTGTCATCAAGCACCAGTTGACTATTGTTATCCCGTCCAATGCATAGGAGGATGCGGGGTTTAATAATGACTTCTGTGTGTGTGTCTGTCTGTCTGTCTGTCTGTCTGTCTGTCTTGTCTTTCTGTACTGGCCGTAACTTTTTTTTACCATTTGAGCTATCGTCATCAAATTTTCACCAAACCTTTATTATAATAATACAGATAACGCAAATTAATAATTTTGTCAAAAGGTCAAAGGTCAGCGTCACATAAAATCATCAATTTTCATCCAATTGACCTGAAATTTCAATTTACCATTTGAGTTTTATCAAATTTTCAACAAAGCTTTATTATGAGAATATGGAGAAGGCAAATTAATAATTTGGTCAAAAGGTCAAAGGTCAAGGTTGTGTAAAATCCTCAATTTTCACCCGATTGAGCTGAAATTTAAAGAATCTGCATATCGGGTAGCTGAATTGGTTCACTAATCAAACGGTAGGAGTCGATTTTGTTTTTGTTTTATCCAAAGGTCAAGGTTGCATAAAATCATCAATTTTCATTTTGTATTTTTTTTTCATTGTCTTCGTTATTGTGAGCATGAAGAAGAAGAAGAAGAAGAAGAAGAAGATGAAGAAGAAGACGTCTGAATACAAACGGAGGAGAACCAGCTTTGCATTTTCAGATGCTTTCTAATACAGTTATGTGGCTTTTCTTGTAATTGTAATTGCTGTAATTGTAATTGCTGTAATTGTAATTGTTGTAATTGTAATTGCGTTGCTTAGAGCATTGTTAGTAATTGTCCAGTATTTCATATCCTTTTCAGTTGTATTCCTTGTTCATCGTTCATTTACTCCTTCATTAAAAACACTCGGATATTGGAGACTATTCCCTGACTCCCATGTCAGCATGAATGGAGTTTGGCTGGCTGGCGGATTACATACAGTTACGAGTAGGGTGGACAGCACACCTCGGCTTCTGGAGTTTACCTCGATTGCGAAATGCTGCAAGCCAGATATATTTATCGGGCCTTCTTCAGTAGCATAGAGATTGCAGCCACCGACACAGAGGTCAGAGGTCGGACAAACCATACCACAGGACAGCCCCAGTGGGTTGTCGGAAAAGATTGCCTTGGCTGCTCCATAGTAGTTCTGTAAAGACACATCATGACGTCGAAACAGGAAGGAAAACTACCTGAAGGTAAAAACGTGTAAAAAGAGAACCTGTTGAGTTCTGCTGCATCGTACCTTGTTAGCGATGCTGGTTATGAAGCTTTTAATGTCAATCTGCGTTGGGCAGCTCTTCTGGCAAGGGGCGTCTGCACATTTGAGGCACCTGGTACCCAGAATGCATTGCTCAAAGTGCAAATCAAAAGCCTGCATCTCGTTTTGAAATTGGGGGTCATCTACAATATTGTGTGTAAAGTGGAGAACTGACCTGGTCGCCTCTCTCAAGGCTCCACGTTCACTGAGTGTTGTGTGTTTGACGTCATCAAAGTTATTTTTCAACTCTGTACAGCCCTGTAACAAGGGGTCGGGTGCACACATCGTGGCCTCAGACAACGTGTCAGATGCAGACAATGGATTTTTTTTTTTTGTATACATAATCGAGGCTCGTGAAAGAGCTAACATTTATCACACAAACAAATCAAACAGACAAACAAACAAAGTCTATAAAAAGGGGAGCGGTAGACAAGATGGGGAGAGAAGGGGAAGCACATAAACAACATTTGAGAGCAGGGACATCGGGAATGTGTGGGAGGGAGAGGGCTGGAGGGGAGGCGGCATGGGAAGGGGAAAGGACAAACAAACAAAGTATATAAAAAGGGGAGCGGTAGACAAGATGGGGAGAGAAGGGGAAGCACATAAACACAACATTTGAGAGCAGGGACATCGGGAATGTGTGGGAAGGAGAGGGCTGGGGGGGGGCGGCGTGGGAAGGGGGGGGTGGGAGATGTATAAACACAAGGACACCAAGGAGAGGCAAAGCATTGAGAAAGCATACATGCATCTCCCCCAAGAATGAAAAAGAAGACCACTGCTTTTGCATCTTAAGTTTCTTGGCTATTGGGCACAATCCTGGATGGGTCGCTGGAGGTTTTTGGAAGCAATAAGAAGGCTATTTGTGTTCTACAGTACTTAAGTATGTAATTAAATTGAAATAAAATAAATAACGCAAAGGTTGTATAAAAAAAATTATTCCAGAAGTTTACCACCTTTGACGTCTTTCACACCACCTTATTTAACATGTTACGTGAGTTATTCGTGCCTGATGTTTGTGTCCTTTATGACGTCCTTAAAAACAGTAAGTTTCCTGTTTGGAATGATTTTCAATTTTGTTTGACTGCCAGACAGCCCGACAGAGTAAAATAATTAATTCACACGTCTCTGTACATGCGAGATCGGGCCAAATCCAGAGCCAACATACTGCTAACCTGTAGGTTCGTTTTCCAAATCGTGTTCAAAATATAACATTCAATTGGAATCAAATCTGTTCTCTCAGATCTCTCGATGTCTCCATGTCTCTCGGTCCCTGCTCTCAAATGTTGTGTTTGTGTCCTTCCCCCTCTCTCCCCATCTTGTCTACCGCTCCCTATGTTATATGTTTTATGTGTCGGTTTGTCTTTCTGTGTGATTAATGTTCGCTCTTTCACGAGCCTCGATATTGTATACAAAAAAAAAAAAAAAAAAAAAAAAAATTGGTCCATCAATCATAAACTGATGTTTGTGGACAGAAGGACAGATAGAAGTGAACCAACTGCTTAACTCTGCTTTTCATGCACCGGGTAAAAATTGCATCATGCCAATAAATGACGTCATACATGTAAAACATGACAGTCACAAGATATTATAATTGCAACATACCAAGCAGGATTTGTCTGCATTTCGCTTCCAGTGTTTCCTTTCCAACCGGGTTTCAGTTGTCGGACGCACCACTGCATGGGTCTTCACCCGGGGGTTCAGTTCCAGCAAGCTCTGTCAAGGCCAAGATCCTGATTAGGGATACCCTGACAGAAACCATACTTGGGATACCCTCAGGCAACATGTAAAATTTGGTTGGATTTGGGTCAGTAGTTTTTTCGTTTTTTAAGCATATATAAACAAACAAACAAATGTATAAATATTGTCATGTCTGAGGCTCCGTTAAGACAGTATCCTCAGCACCTGGGCCTTTCCTTACGGGACATGGCCCAAACAGTATTTTATTGCACTGCATTCAATAAATTGTATAGCTTTACCACTGCCCAATTAATCATTCAATTGGGCCAAAATTGATGGTAAACACACATGAAAAGCAGATGGCTCAAACACGTTTTCTTACCTTTAATTTTGAAAAGAAAAGTACAGGGAAGACGGTAGACAAGACACTCTCATAAATGGTATGAACCAAGTGAATCAAAAAGGACATAAAGAGGTGAATGGGAATATGCAAACTTATGTACAATGATGATAAATAAAGCAAACCCTAACCCACTAGGCACCACAAATCACACTTATAAAACAAGAAAAGAATGCAGGCAGACTTCCCTTTTCTACAATGTGCAGGGTGGATGCAAGACTCAATGCAGCCCGGAAACCAGGTGCAAGACGAGAGCCAGTGACGAAGTCGGTCTATAGATGACGTAAACCTGTCACGAGCAGCACCAGCGACGAGTAGCTCAAAAACCAGGCCTTGCGGCCCCCTTTGGCCTTTTTAGACTGTGACCTCCTGGTCTGCTCTCCATCCTCTTCCTCCAGGCCCTCCCAAAACACAGGGTGATTCCAGTTTGGGTCTATTCTACTGAGAAGAAACCACGATCGATCTCTCCTCCAAAACTCAGGCGTGATCATGATCGTCCTCTCACACGAGGCTTCCTGATCTCTCAAAAAACACATGAGGCCTCTTCTTCTTCATTGTCAGGTTTCTCTTGAGTTCCCTCCCTCCTTCAAGCGAGGTCTCTTTCCTGGCCTTACCGCCCACATGGCAGCGCCATCATTAAAAATAAATGTGCAATGGCACTTCCTGCTCCACAGAATATTACGCCACCACGGCTGACACACACTGGCCAGACAGTTTGTGACGGCTTTTCATACACATGTGACATGTATGCCTCTGCCATGGGAAATCCTCACATAGCCCCACCCACAAACAAGAGGTGTTTACGCCCACAAAAGTTTGTTTAGCCTGTCTATAAATTACATATTCTGCCTCCCCAGTGTCATGTGTAACAAATGACTTACTCTGACAAGTCCCTGTTACATGGCAATATAACCTTCTCAAAACACACAGACAATACTACACCACAGTCTAGCTATGGTCCCCCGCCATCCCCCTCCAGCCTTGCTCTTCCCTCCCCCCCTACCCCATTCCAGGTGACAATATACAAATTCGGTTTTATGGTGTAGATATTTTTTGATACAGATCTTGGCAATATAAAAACATACATTCAAAATCCTACAACTTAATGGACTAGCGGGCAACCCCACACCCCCTTCGGGTGGAGTACTCATATCAGCCCACCATACATGGATGGCCGCCTAGTGTCCGGCGAGTCAAATAAATGTAAAATTGTCAAGGATAGCACCCCGATCAATATAGTAATTACCAGGATGAGACACGAGGTGAGAAAAGCATCTGATAAAGATGCCGCAGGGTAATAACCAATATTGTCATCAACATTGTGAGAGGTGAGTAAACACAGGATGAGGATGTGATTGCCGCACCACCTAGATGGACCATTGCCTGCTGGCATGGATAGATGCGACAACAATAGACACAAATACTGATGCTGCGAAACGGTCACATCCAATTGGTCAGTGCATTGACCAATCGATGAGTGAAGGTCTTTCACGAGCTCTTTCACGAGCCTCGATCTTGTATACAAAAAAAATAAAAAAAATAAAAAAGGGAAACACGGTCACATCAAATTGGTCAGTGCTGCGGGTTCCAACCCCACACCCTCCCCTACCAGATTGCACTCTTCTCCTGACTTCTCCCAACCAACCTCCTTCTGGACTCCCACCCAACTCCTTCCCTTCCCTCCTCCCATCTCCTCCAACCCAATCCCTTCCTCTCCCTCCTGACTCCCACCCCACTCCTTCCCCTCCCTCCTCCCTCCTCCTCCTAGTCACTGACAGTGAATAAAGCATTTTTAACCACATTTGGGAAAATAAATAATTAAAATAAAAATCAACTTTCGGTTCCTACCAACCTGCGTCGTTGCCAAGTGTCAAAATCTTCCCCCTTGAAGGACAAATTCATCGATATGGCCGAAATAAGTCAGAGTGAAGGAACTGCGCTCCAACGCGAGTCGAAAGAATTGACGCGACCAAAGACGAAATTCGTCCGAGTTGCTTTATTGAAACAAAACAGCTCAGGTATTCTGACAAAAGCCCGTTTATCGGGCAGCAATATATATACACATTTATGTCGGGAAGTTTGCCCGGCAAAAGCTATACCGGGCATGCCCGGGTGTCAAGGGCGAGCCTTGGAAAGGCGAGTCTGGACCTGCCCGGGTGTGTTTGGCTGCGGCCTGGCAAGTCGAGGCTGGGCGTGCCCGGGCGCTCTGGACGAGCCCTGGAAAGGCGATAGCGGGCATGCCCGGACGCTCTGGGCGAGCCCTGGAAAGGCGAGAGCGGGCATGCCCGGGAAAGACGAGACCGGGCGTGCCCGGGAGGTTCGGGCGTGCCCGGGAACAGTGAGTCCGGGCATGCCCGGGAGAGGCGCGTCTGGCCGTGTTCTGGCCGGTGCAAGGCGATTGTGTGCATCCAGCGGTAACCGCTACAAGAGTATAGTTGTTTATCCTCATCGCTAGAGTCCCTGTATAAAGAGAGTTGCGCCATGCGCTGACCCGAGATTTCTGGTCACGTGATTTCGTGGCGCCATTTTGTGTCTAACTTCACCGTGTGTGAACGTCAGCTTGGTACGGGAATGTTGTTTATTGCCAAACAAAATGACTGGTTGTTCTGCTTTTGGTTGTTCAAACCAATCTGGGAAATATAAGATGTATAGATTTCCAAGTGATAAAGTCAGAAGACAAATTTGGGAAGCGAAAGTCAGACGAAAGAGCTGGAAAGCGATCGACTCCTCGAGACTCTGCCAGGTAGGCCCACGCCGCTTGATGATCGATGTTCAAAAGCAATTCTATCTGCTCGGTTTTTTTTTGGTTGTCTGTCCGTTGAAAACCCTTTTAAAGGGAAGTGATTTGTGTTTGTTTATAATCTTCAAGGAGCTGACCAAAAATGCATTTCCGTGGGAAGAACCCTGCTCAATTTTTTTCGGGTAGTCCTAGCGGACCGCTTGTGATTCTTGTGACTTGTGACTTGTCACTTGTGAGGAGTGAACGGAGTAGTGATGGTGTCTCACTTGTGAGGAGTGAACAGAGTAGTGATGAGTCTCACTTGTGAGGAGTGAACGGAGTGGTGATGAGTCTCACTTGTGAGGAGTGAACGGAGTAGTGATGAGTTTCACTTGTGAGGAGTGAACGTAGTGGGATGAAGTGTTGGTCTGGTCAGAGTGTTGTATTACGGGCAGAGTTTTCTTACGGTCTGAATGTATGAATCATGTTCTGTACTGAATGTATGAACCAAGTTTTGTGCTGAATGTTTATGTGTTGGCCTCATCGTGTTCCTGGTGAAATTAAACAAGTTATGGTGAATACGACGTCTTATCTGTGCTTTTCCATATCTGTTCGACTAGACGAACCGTGCACACTGCAGGTAGTTTTAAAAGTTTTTTCTCTGTTTAATTACGGCTTGGCGCAGTCGAAAATTAAGTGTTAATTAAGTCGCCAGCTATGAAACATATTAATCGATCAGGCAATATCCATCAGAGTTCTGGGCAAGGGTGTAGTAATAAATGAACGTTTCAATCTTACTAGATGCCGATGACGTTTTCCTTATGTCAGAGACAGAAGCTGACTTGCAGCTTGTTAAATCATTACAATGGAAATTGAATATAAATGTCGATAAAACTAAAGTTGTACACTATAGAAATATGGCAATACCACGTACAGAATTTGTTTTAAGTGTGTTAGACTATATGTCGGCTGGAAGTCCTACACCGGAATTGCTCTCGGCACCCTTTAAAAAATATTGTATATGCCCACACTCCTTTCCAAAAGTTATTAAAATTCAGAGAACGACAGCATTGGTTTGTCTTACTTATAATGTTAGCTCTTATATGCAGTGTTGGCTTGTAATATGCATTGCCATACCACTTTTAATATCACCACACAGCTCTTTTTCACGGCAATAGCTGAGTTTTTGACAAAACAAATATCACCTGTATGTAATAATAAGACTAAATATGTGTAGTAAAATTTTTTTTAGCAGGTTTAGAATATATCACCCCATATCGCGAATGTACATGTATATCTAATCCGACACACTTAGACACAAAATGGCGTCCAAATTTGAGTTGACACAACTCTATATACAGGGACTCTACTCATCGCCATGTAATGAATCTGGGGTGTGTTCAGTTACCAAGTTTCTTATAGAGCGCTCTCCAAATGGCAAGCACTCAACCAAGCACTCCATTCAAAACCGGTGATAAGGAACAGGAATCTATCCTATGGAGGTAAGAATTAAGATGGCAGTGCAGAAGGAGGGATGACAGCCTTGATACATAAATACACTCAGTTATAAGAATTAGTGGTTCCTTAAAACTTTCATATTTTGCTCCAAATTTCAATTATATACTTTCACTAGGATAAGTACCCATCCCAAGTGATGGGAAAAGCTAGCATAGGATCCCCTTCCACCTTCCCCTCTCTCTCTTCCCTCCCCCACTCTCTCTCTCCCCCACTCCCTCCCCTATTCCCAACCCTCTCTCCCCCACTGCCCTCCCCCAATCCCCACTCTCTCCCCCAATCTCCTCTCCCTTACCCAATCCCCTCTCCCTCGCCTGTCTACCCCTACTTCACCTGCCGACCCCCACATGCCCATTTCTCACCTCTCCCTCCCCTGTCTCCCCTCTTTGCCACTCATCTTCACATGAATTCAAATGGAATACATGGAATTAGGGGCCCATTGCCCATGCAAACGCCAATAACCATGCAAACGGTTTTTTCAACCAAGTAAATCTATGATTACTTTTGCAACAGCAGATAATCGGGTGACGGTACAGGGCAGGGGTTGGAGTTCAATACCGCAAACAGACACTTTTTGGGAGCGAAATAAGTTGCCAGTGAAAGAAGAAGATTTTGTTGTGTGCTGACATACATATAAACACTCTGCTGGGACCCATATCAATAACAGTGGCTACATGGATGGTGATCTTACGCACTTGTGGCACTTCTTTATTAATAAACTATTAATATTAATAAATAAATGCATAATAAAAGAATACTGGATTTTTTTTTTATACATCATCAAGGCTCATGGAAGAGCAAGAACAAAGAACAGACAGTGACTTTCGTGGGAGCAACAAAAGTTGACACAAAAAATAGAATCCGAATCCAAAAAGAACATTACTGGTGTCCCTGGCCGGTAATAAAATAACATCAAAATATGGTGTAAAATAAAATCAAACAATCAAACATATCAGCTTTTAATAAGCATATACGATACAATCATGATGGGTACACAAAACTCAACACAACACAGAGGATTATACACACAAAGTTATGCATTATGTCCGATTAATTATTTGCAATGAAGGAATGGGAAATGTGAACGGGTCGTAATGGGATTCTAAACATGAAGAAAAAACAACGTTAGGTGGGATTTCTTTGGTGTGTTTCAGGCGTAAATATGAAACGCACAAACCTACGGTGTATAAGCACATCCTCAATTGCTGCAGAAATAATAATAAAAAATAACGTGAGCGATGTGTAAGCACAGCCTCATTCGCTTCTGAAATAAATTTTAAAATGCGGGTGGTGCATAGGCACAGAACGCTGGTTTGATTGCTCGATGCCTCAAAAAAATAACAACTCGGGTTATGTAATGAAGCCAAAACATTGCCATTGCTTATGTACATATATAATGCATCGTGTTTATATAGCTTGGATTGATTCCAATTCCACTGGGCCATAAAGGAATATTATCCAATAGACTGGAAGGCTTGAAGCCTGAGGCCTACACAAACTGTGTGCCTCAGAACGCCTGTGACGCCAATGGGCTGCCACCTTTCGACATTTGATGATGCTTTTAATAGTCACTGTTGTTTTTTTCACACTGATGAGAAAAGTTCAAGGGAACTAATGGCGATTGTGAATATAGCACTTCGGTTTAGAGCTGTTTTACCTCTCGTCCCACGGAGCATATTATTTAATTAGATATCGGGTTTTTAAAAATTGTTTCTTCCAAATTATTTTCCAATTTCACTCTAGATTTCGACATAATTATTTAGGCCATGAGTTCTGATCATAAAAATATTGAATCAGATTTCGAATATCAGCTTTTAATAAGAAGCCTATACGATAATCATGCCAGGAACTAATTACAGTGCACCGAGCCTCACACAGCCAATCAGCGTAACATAGAACAGATGAACGGACAGCCATACTTGTCATATATATATATATATATATATATATATATATATATATATATATATATATATATATATATACATATATATATATATATATATATATATATATATATATATATATATATATATATATACACACAACAACAACAACAACAACAACAACATGCATTTTAAGGCCATGTTCCCTGCTAGAGCGGGGGTTAGCCTATATATACATATATATATATATGTCATATATATATATATATATGACATATATATATATATATAAACATATACATACATACTGTATTAGTCTATGAGAGGCCATTGTGGATAATCGCTTCATATAAAGCATAAAATCCCTCCAAGCTCCGAATTCGAAAATGACAGCACCTTCAAAAGTGATGAATACAGCAATTCGTAGGTATGAAGATCAGCCATTCGATGATGTCAGTGAGCAAAGTGAAAAAAATAATTTTGAGTGCTTAATCGGGCAGAAATTGCTGCAGCTTGTTCCAAGGCAAGATGCTTTTGAACAGGCCGAAACAAAGCTTAAGACCCCTGCGAGGGATAGCAGGCTCACCAAGGGTAAAGCGTGTTTTCCTTTTAATTTAATAAGCTGATCAATTGTCTTCAAAAGGGGTGTGTAATTTACCCAAACACCCAGTTTTCATTCATGCACTCCATTGGAGCTCCCTTAGTATGCACGGAAAGTTTTGCGTTGCTAAGTTTGATGGTTTTGGAGTTATGGAGGAGACACACAGACACTGACACACACACGCTGACATTTATTATTACAGATAATAAATATGAAAATATAAAATAAAACGTACAAAAGTACATTCACAATGGGTCTTATGACTGCATAATGGGCAATGGGATTTATGGTAGCCTGCTTGACCAGTGCCTGTGTGTCCTGCATTTTCTTTCCTCAGGCTAGTCACCATGGCCCCCTTCCTGTGTGTGGACTCGGCGCCATTATAAACCCGGCCCAGCGAACACATTGATGCCTCACTCTGTCTGAAAGACACTTGGATGATAGTTTGTAGCTGGCTCAAGATTCAAACCCAGGCTAGACTGATCAGAGGGCACAGCGAAACTCGAGTTCCTTGGTCTCCGAGAAGATAACACACTGAAAGCAGACTTTCTGGATTCTGACCTGGCAACCTTCTGATGAAAAGCTGGTGCTGAATACCTCATTCTCCCCGCCATAGCTCTCAAAGTCCTCATCCCATCTACCACAACCTATTGCTCTAAGGCTGCCTTTTACACAATGATCACCATTAGAACCAAGGCAAGAATTGGATTGGATCTTGCCAATGACATGCGATGTGCGCTTGCTGTGACAAAGCCTCACACCTCAAAGCTGATGAAGAAGAAGCAATTTCAACCATCATACTGATACTTTAATCTGTGAAGTGTTGTTCCTCACGTGTTTCAATTCACCTAAGATAGGGCTCGTGACGTCATCGCATAAGGATTATTCGTCCTCGTTTTTTTTTTCTAAGACTTAGAATATAAGTAAATACTTATAATAACGATGGTGAAATATCTTGGAAAAATTATGAGAATCATACTAAAATACGCCATTTGTGTCTGTCCGTCTGTCTGATGAATGTTTGACGCCAATACATTCGTCCTTACTTATCCAATCTCAACCAAACTTGACAGGATGACCAAGGGTCACATAATGAAGGTTGTAGCACATTCATTTCCCCCCCCCCCCTCCCCAAGGGGGTTTTCTCCCCCGAGCGGGTTTTCCCCACCATTGCCATCAATGGGTTGCGTGTTGAGGTGTATAGCCGTATTAAGTTAGCTTTATCGTGGCGTTTTTTCCAAAGAAGAAGATTTATCGTGGCGTTTTTCCAAAGATGCTTTTAATAACAAAATTAATGATAATCACATATTATTAATGTTATGACAAAACAATATTAATACTAATAATGTCCCACTTCCCCAAGGCGTTTTCCCCCTCAGTGATAACGTGTTTAAATAGCTTATAGTTATAATAGCGTTTCTGTGAGAGCAATGCCTTCTACAGGAAGTAAAAATATTATAAACCACAAACACGTATGATTTGCTTTTTAAACAGTCGCTAATGCTCTTTATAACACTAAATTAAGAAATTTGGAGGAATCCCGACATCCATGAAGGAAGGTTTACTTACAGAACTGAGCGAAGATCTACTGTACTCTATATAACCCACAAATGTTGGGTTAATAACACTAGTGAGGTACCCGTGCTACGCATGGGTGGGAGGCCAGAAGCAAACAGACAATGCAGAAACGGCGAATGCTAAAGCATGAAACCAATAAATTCCACATTCCTGGAGCACCTTCAGTCGTATGTCCGACATGGACAGCAAGTTTGTGAAGGACTTCCATGAAAAACATACCCGCATGCAAACAAACAGGTACGTTTGTTCTATACCCAGTCAATGGCGAATCTGCATATGACGATCCGCGAATATCATGCCTAGAACGTAAAACCGTCACGGCATTTCATCATTCACTTGAACTCGATATCTCTTTTTTCATTCCAAGCAGCATAACTCCAATCACAAATTAAATAACATTAATATAAAAAATAAACTTTTAACAACATTCGTGACATAACCAAATATTTAAATCCTGATGTGAAGTTCCGTACGGTTGGGTGAACACAATTACGAATTCAAAATCGTAATTGTATTCACTCAATTCCAATCATCAATTGATACTTTAACAAAACGATTAACACGATTAACGTTTAACGATTTAACATTACGATTGAGTGACGGTTGTATTGGGATATTATCAAACCCGCGCATTGCCTTCATCTGTTCACTTCCGCATTCGCTGCAGGTTCATAATTCTCACAAAATCTAAACAGTATTTGTAGAATTTCAATAAAAGCCACATCACTGTTCATATCGGTAAATATTATTCCACCGTGTTTGGAAAAACTGGAAAATTGGAAAAACAATATACCCTATTTTACTCCAGGGGGTCCCAGGATTACCCACCCAAAATATCGTTGCGATCGGTTCAGCCGTTTTTGCGGTACCTGGGAACGGACGGACGGACATTTGGTGAATTATAATAATATGGCCCTTTCTGCCGCTACCGTGGCATTTTTCGTAGCGAGCTTTCGAAACTCGCTCCTGCTGTTTAACACGAAACTGAAAGGGAGGAAGACTGGGGTGTGCTCATTTACCAAGCAGCTAGCTAGCGCTTGCCAAGCCAGCCGTTCCTTAACGGTTTTGAATTGAGTTCTTGCTCGAATGCTTAAACCACTTGGCGATCTCTCCACAAGAAACTTGGTAAATGAACACACACCCCAATGTTCTTGAGATCCGTCCATAGATCGACTGTAATCTACATACCCAAAAGAGGAAAGACCCTTCCTGCCACTCCCGTCGTTAGCGGTTGTACGAGTAAAACAAAATTCTGTTTTTCTTTCAAAATTTTCCTTTTCTCATATGTTCCATTTTAACGATGGTAACAATGCCAAAAAGGAGAAAAAAAACCAGGAAAACCAGAAAAAAAGGAAAAAGGAGGAAAAACACCCTGCTCGAGAGGCCTAGGGGTCTAGACTATCCTGTCAGCCCTACATTCGTAGTTAATCAGTTATCAACAAGTTTGGATGAGGCCTTGTGCTTGGAAAGTCCATTTTGGGTTTGTTATCGGACTTTGCCTCCAGATCGTTGTCATAAAACTTGTGGGATAAAGCGCAGAAGTAAAAGAAGAAAAACAATCGATCCAAAGTCTCCCATTTGGGAGCAAATCTAGGTCTTGGTTTGAGGGTGTTTATCTTATTCGTGTTAACTTTTCACACTTCACGAGGTGCTCGGCCAAACGTGATAGGTAATACGAAGGTGTGACCCCAGGTGAAAATGGATAGAAGAAGCAGGATGCCTGGGCCTGATTCCGAGTGTAGAAAACATGGAGTGAACAGCTAAATGAAAACACATTGAGGAAGGGTTTGGGGTGGGGGAGTCAGGGGGTATATGAGTCTGACTCACCTCGATGTCCGGGAGGTCACGACTCACGGTGCACTTCATGGCGAATGCATGGGACGATCAGGCTCACAGGTGCGTCAGAAGGCAAAGCACAGTGGGCGGACACTAAAGGTACAACATGTTCATGAAAAGTGTCAACAAGGGGAGAAAGTCGCTCAGCCAATGCGGGTTTGAACTCCTTGATCAGCACCTGTAGCTATTTGAATTACTCTCGTTTAAACTACCTGGATGTATTATTGATGTCAGGGAGGAGAGGCCACACACCTACAGTACATATATTTATAACGTTCACACAAGGTGGGAGGATTGACCTTGGCCCAACGTTGTTCCAACTGTTTTTCACCATTTGCGGTTGTTGTTGTTGTTGTTGGACCAACGTTGGTGGGGTTCAGGGTCGGCTTTCTAAATTTGCTGATGGCTCCATAAAGCTTGGATCAGGTAAGGTAGATAGCAAAGAGGGAGGTGATCAGATTGAGCAAAGTCGAGCTTCTTTAATGGATTGGGCAAACGATTAACAGGTGAAGTTTAACATAAAGAAACGTAAGGTGCTGGGGATGCGTAGGTATAATGAAAATAGGGATTACATGATGCAAGGGGTAACCTTGGAGGGTGTCACACAGAAGAAGAATCTGGGGAGGTAATATATCCAGGGGGTAACTAGAACGGCACTCAGTAGAGAGCATACCTCCGCCTGGTTGGCCATATCATTCAATGGTGAAGAATCACTTTAAAATTTCGACTAGCCGGATCCGGATCGACACCAAAATCGAAACGAATCGTCCTTGTCACACACACAACCTGTCCAACAAGTTTCGTCCAAATCCGTCCATACGTTTTTGAGATATCCCGCTATGTATCGTTTTTGGCCGCATCTCCCAATGGTGAAGAATCACTTAAAAAAAAAAAAATTCTCATCTCCGAATCCATATTCAGATCTTCACCAAAATCGAATCGAATCGTCCTTGTCAGACACCCAACCGGTCCACCAAGTTTCGTCCAAATCCGTCCATACGTTTTTGAGATATCCCGCTATGTATCGCTTTTGGCCGCATCTCCCAATGGTGAAGAATCACTTAAAAAAAAAAAATTCTCATCTCCGAATCCATATTCAGATCTTCACCAAAATCGAGTCGAATCGTCCTTGTCAGACACCCAACCAGTCCACCAAGTTTCGTCCAAATCCGTCCACAACTTTTTGAGATATCCTGCTGTGTATCGTTTTTGGCCCTTTCTCCCAATGGTGAAGAATCACTTTAAAAATTCTAGTAGCCGGATCCGAATCCGGATCTTCACGGAAATCGAATCATTTCGTCCTTGTCACATACGCTACATCTCTGCCAAATCTCGTCCGAATCCGTCCACTACGTTTTGAGATATTTTGTTCACAAACGGACAGACAGGGACAGACAGGACAGGGGTAAAGCTAACAGGGCTTTAAGTTGCATTCACAGGGGGATAAACTATAAATCAAAGGAGGAAGTGTTAACACTGTACAGGAATTTATTGAAGTCTCATCTAGAACATTGTGTTCCAGTTTTGCTCATCATATTTGGGGCTCTGCTACTATAAAGATTCTGGAGCTAGCTCGACTGAGCTACCAAGATCGGTCGATGGAGACGGGACTTTATACATTGGAAAGGAGGCGATTATGACGGGATATTGCAGGAAATGAATCCTGGTGTTGCCTGATGATTAAGGTGATTGGCTTAAGATTTTAGGGTCTTGAGTTTGAGCCCTTGTCCTGTCTTTAAATAACACCAGGTGGATTGATTCAGTCTGTCATGAGTCTGTCAATCGGCAAAATGAGTACCAGCTTACTGGAAAACTAGGGGGGCACTGCATCATTGTCACAGGCACGCTCCCAGCAATGATGCAACCAGCAGCCACGGGTGTTTCAGACGCTTGTATAAAAGGACATGGAGCCGATGTCAGTTCAAGTTAGCCATGTTCCACGTCCAGCCTGGAGGTGACTCCAGAAGTTCATCTCCACAATGTTGCCATGCATGCCATGGTCACCCACTAGGCGGTGTATGTGTTTTATACACAAGTTAAAACCAGTAACATCCCCCTTTTTAACATTACTAATATGTTGGCATGCAATTTGTTCCTACTGACATTTTGCAAAGGGATGTAAAGAGGTAACACAACAATTATTGTAAAGAGATGTAAACAGGTAACACAACAATTATTGTAAAAAGATGTAAACAGGTAACACAACAATTATTGAAAACAGATCTGTAAACAGGTAACACAACAATTAAAGTATTGGGAAAAATGATCTCCAGGTAAGCACAATTTCAGCATTCAAACATTAATCAAATACATTATTTACTCATTTATTTATTGAAAACTCCTGTTTTTTCGGAAAATGATAACAGGACTTTGCCCAGAGCTGAACAGTTCAACCAATCAGTGGCATTGTAGCGACCCATGGGTCCCCCAAGCAAGACCGGCATCAGAATCTCCTTACTCCAGCCGGTGACGTCACCGGCGGGGATCCCCGGCGCCAGAGTGGCTGGTCACGTGACCGCCAAAGCGTGCCGCGCGTGCGGGTATAATGAGCTACACCTGTGGATCACGTGACCACCGAAGCACGCCTCGCTTGAGAGGCGTGGCTTTCGGTTTCGGTTTCGGTTTTTGGTTTTGCTTTATAAGGCAGCCCGATAAACGGGCTTTTTAGTGTTCCCAAGTTGGTTTTACGAATAAACATCTCCGACGAGTTTGTGCCTTGCCATCCTTTATTCGTATTCTGCTGGAGTCCGGACTCCTTCACTGGTGACCCCGAATTTGCAACACGGCAATGGACACCGCAGTGTCCCTCAAGCTGCCCACCTTCTGGGAAGCACATGCCGCCGTCTGGTTCGCGCAGGCGGACTCCCAGTTCGCCCTGCATGGCATCACAGAGGACGCCACCCGCTACCATTACGTGGTCGCCGCGCTCGGCTCCGCGACCGCCGCCCGCTGCCTGAGCTTCCTCCAGTACCCGCCCGCTGACGGCAAGTACGACGCCATCAAGGCACTTCTGCTGGGCGCGTTTGCCCTTTCCCCGGCTGAGCGCGCACGATGCCTGCTCGACCTACCGGAGCTCGGCGATACGCGCCCGTCCGAGCGCATGGACTACATGCTCACGTTGCTCGGCGAACACCCCTTGGATTTCCTGTTTCAGGAGCTCTTTCTTCGCCAGCTCCCGGCCCCGGTACGGGTCGCCCTGGCAGGTACGACCATTGTAAACCCCCGCGACCTCGCCAAGGAGGCCGACAAGATCGCTTCGGCAAGCCAGCTCGCCGGAGCGGCGAGCCAGCTCGTCGGGGTGGCGGCCGGGAGCCTTCCCGCCCACCCGCCCGCGACGCAGTCTCCTTCCCGGAGACCGCCGGGCCGGCACGACTGGCAGCGGCGACGCCGCGTCGCCCGGTCCCGACGCGTCGACCGGAGCCCCCGCCGGACCCGGCCTGGTGCTATTTCCACGCCAGGTTCGGGCGGCAGGCCCGATCATGCCGACCCCCGTGCACGTTCGACCCCGGGAAACGGGTGAGCCGGCGTTCCCTCCCAGCAATGAACGCCGGCCATTCCGGAAACCTGCTGTTCATCGTGGACCGAGCGTCGTGGCGGCGCTTCCTCTGTGACACCGGCGCCCAGCTGAGCGTCATTCCCGCTTCAGCAGAGGACAGGCGGGCCGCCGTCTGCGGCCCCCCATTGGTCGCGGCCAACGGCTCCGCCATCTGCACTTTCGGCCCACGCACTGTCGCCCTCCGCTTCGGCAGCCAGCTCTTTCACTGGGAGTTCGTGACGGCGGACATCCCCATGGCTTTGCTCGGGGCCGATTTCTTGTGCGCCCAGGGGCTGCTGGTAGACGTGAAACGCCGGCGTCTCGTCAACGCCGAGACTTTCAGCTCCCTGGCGTGTGCCTTGAGCCGGGCCGCACTCACCGAGTTTTCCTGCGCCCTCCCATTGGCGGATGACTTCGCATGTCTCCTCGCGGAGTTCCCGGCCCTCACGCGGCCGACGTTTTCAGCCATCGCGGTGAGGCACGGCATCGAGCATCACATCCCCACTACGGGCCCGCCGGTGTACGCCCGGGCTCGCCGTCTCGACCCTGCCAAACTCGCCGTCGCCAAGGCCGAGTTCATGGCGCTGGAGCGCCTCGGCATTGTACGGTGCTCCGGCAGCACCTGGGCCTCGCCGTTGCACATCGTCCCGAAGCCGGGGGGTGGATGGCGGCCATGCGGCGACTACCGCCGCCTCAACGACGCCACTACCCCCGACAGGTACCCCGTCCCACACATCCAGGATTTTTCCGCCCGGTTGGCGGGGCGGACCATTTTTTCTAAAGTGGACCTGATTCGGGGGTACCACCAGGTGCCCGTCCGCCCGGCCGACATCCCAAAGACGGCCGTGATCACACCTTTCGGCCTCTTTGAGTTCCTCAGGATGCCCTTCGGCCTCAAACGCGGCGCAGGCGTTCCAGCGCCTGATGGACGGCGTGCTGCGCGACCTGCCGTTCCTCCACCTACCTGGACGACATCCTCGTCACCAGCACGTCCAGAGCCGAGCACCTCCTCCACCTCCGGACGCTCTTCGGCCGCCTCAGCGAGCATGGCTTGATTGTCAACCCGGCCAAATGTCACTTTGGTGCGGCGACGATCGACTTTCTGGGCCACCGCATCACCCGGCACGGCGCTGTGCCGCTGCCGGCCAAAGTTGAGGCCATCGCCGCTTTCCCGCGCCCCTGCTCCGTCAAAGCGCTGCAGGAGTTCCTCGGGATGGTGAACTTCTACCACCGCTTCGTGCCCCGAGCGGCGCAACTCATGCGGCCCTTGTACGCCGCCCTCCGAGGCCAGCCGGCGAAGCACGACGTCGTCTGGTCCACGGACATGGACGCGGCTTTTGCGGGCGTGAAACGGGCCCTCGCCAACGCCGCGCTGCTGGCCCACCCGGTACCCCATGCCCCCATCGCCCTCACCACGGTCGACGTGGCGCAGGCGTTCATCACCACCTGGGTCGCGCGCTTCGGTGCACCGGCGGACATCTCGTCCGACCGCGGCCCACAGTTCACGTCCGAACTTTGGGGCATGGTCGCCCGCTCGTTGGGAGTCACTCTGCACCGCACCACGGCCTACCACCCCCAAGCCAACAGGTTGTGTGAGCGGTTTCACCGCTCCATGAAGGCCGCACTCATGGCCGGCCTCCAGGACGATGGGTGGGCTGACCGGCTCCCGTGGGTCCTTTTGGGCCTCCGCACGGCCCCCAAGGAGGACCTCCAGGCATCCATCGCCGAGCTGGTGTACGGCCAGACTCTCCGCGTCCCGGGCGAGTTCGTGCCCGACACCACCAGCCCCTGGTCCGCCACGCGCCAGCGCACGGACTTCCAGGAGGCCGCCCAACGTTTCGCCCCGGTGCCAACGTCCCGCCACGGCGACCCCCACTCCTACGTTCCCCCAGCACTCCGCACGGCGGAGTACGTCTTTGTGTGCCACGACGCGCACCGGGGGCCGCTCCGGCCACCTTACGACGGACCCTTTCGGGTCCTACGCCGGGACAACAAGTCCTTCATCGTCAGCATGGCGGACCGGATCTCGTTTGACCGCCTCAAACCGGCCCACATGGACGTCGGCCAGCCACAACGGCTGGCTCTGCCACCGCGGCGCGGCCGCCCCGCGTCCACTACACCCCCCGTCCGACCATCCACCACCACACCGGACCCCCCCCCCCCCCCCGCGACCGGCCAGGGGTCATTTCGGTCGGGTCATCCAGGCCCCCCTCAGGTTGACCTCCCTGGACCAAGTCCATTCTGGGGGGGCGTGTGTAGCAACCCATGGGTCCCCCAGGTCCCCCGGCATCAGAATCTCCTTGCTCCAGCCGGTGACGTCACCGGCGGGGATCCCCGGCGCCAGAGTGGCTGGTCACGTGACCGCCAAAGCGTGCCGCGCGTGCGGGTATAATGAGCTACACCTGTGGATCACGTGACCACCGAAGCACGCCTCGCTTGAGAGACGTGGCTTTCGGTTTCGGTTTTTGGTTTTGCTTTATAAGGCAGCCTGATAAACGGGCTTTTTAGTGTTCCCGAGTTGGTTTTACGAATAAACATCTTCTCGGACGAGTTTGTGCCTTGCCATCCTTTTATCCGTATTCTGCTGGAGTCCGGACTCCTTCAGCATCAAACTAGTAAATGTTTTTGCTGTTACCTGTACCAGTTCAAAAATCGAGTCTGTTTGGGGGTCTCGACAGTCTTCCACTGCGGGAGAAAACAAGACCTCTGTGTGAGAGAAGTTATTTGACCTTGTGAGCACATCAGGTGTTGAGGGTGTGCTGCAGGTCCTCCAGGCTGGTGTTGAGGGTGTGCTGCAGGTCCTCCAGGCTGGTGTTGAGGGTGTGTTGCAGGTCCTCCAGGCTGGTGTTGAGGGTGTGTTGCAGGTCCTCCAGGCTGGTGTTGAGGGTGTGTTGTAGGTCCGCCAGGCTGGTGTCGAGGGTGTGTTGCAGGTCCTCTAGGCTGGTGTTGAGGGTGTGTTGCAGGTCCTCCAGGCTGGTGTTGAGGGTGTGTTGCAGGTCCTCCAGGCTGGTGTTGCAGGTCCCCCAGGCTGGTGTTGAGGGTGTGTTGCAGGTCCTCCAGGCTGGTGTTGAGGGTGTGTTGCAGGTCCTCCAGGCTGGTGTTGAGGGTGTGTTGCTGGTCCTCCGGGCTGGTGTTGAGGGTGTGCTGCAGGTCCTCCTGGCAGGTGTTGAGGGTGTGATGCAGGTCCTCCAGACTGGTGTTGAGGGTGTGCTGTAGGTCCTCCAGGCTGGTGTTGAGGGTGTGTTGCAGGTCCTCTAGGCTGGTGTTGAGGGTGTGCTGTAGGTCCTCCAGGCTGGTGTTGAGGGTGTGTTGCAGGACCTCCAGGCTGGAGTTGAGGATGTGTTGCAGGTCCTCCAGGCTGGTGTTGAGGGTGTGTTGCAGGTCCTCCAGACTGGTGTTGAGGGTGTGTTGCTGGTCCTCTGGGCTGGTGTTGAGGGTGTGCTGCAGGTCCTCCTGGCAGGTGGTGAGGGTGTGATGCAGGTCCTCCAGACTGGTGTTGAGGGTGTGCTGTAGGTCCTCCAGGCTGGTGTTGAGGGTGTGTTGCAGGTCCTCTAGGCTGGTGTTGAGGGTGTGCTGTAGGTCCTCCAGGCTGGTGTTGAGGGTGTGTTGCAGGTCCTCCAGGCTGGTGTTGAGGGTGTGCTGCAGGCCCTCCATGCTGGTGTGCTCACATGCACCAATTTCTCAGCACTGCCACCCTCAGACACAACGGCAGTTTTGTCTCCACATTGCACATCAGGTCTTGCGATGCCTTTCCTCTGCTGGTGCATCCATGGGCTGTCCATACCAGGGAGGTGGTGCCACCTCGGCCACTCTCAGGTCCACGCTCTCCGGCACCCTCCACATACACGAGGTAGGAGAACGGGGCAAACTGTTGAAAATATTGTATTATAGAAAAAATATAAGATATCAATATTGTGAAGTGATGTGCAAAGCATTTTCAAAGATAAAGGAATCAACTTCCGCATTCTCTTCAATCTCAATCTCCCCTCCAGATCTTCACGGCAGCTGTTCACCACCATCTCAGATCATCTCCAATCCTACACCATGACCTTTACTTCCCTCGTTAACCCCACCACCCTTCACCCCACCCCAATCCCTCTTCTTTCCAAATTTCTAGTTTCCCGCCTGATAGTTTCCTTCCGTATACATCTCGTCCACCCCATGTGTCCTTTCCTACCCCCATTCCTCCCCATTGTTTGGCCAAGTCTCCCTCTATTTTGTCCCACCAGTCTGTCTGTCTGTCTGTCTGTCTGTCTCTCTCTTTCTCTCTACACTGTTCCTTTTGTTCTGTTGCGTCCTGATCCGCCAATTTCTAGCACTTCTAACAATTCAATTTAATAATTCAATGATTCTGTCATTCAATGAATGAATGATTCATTAATTCAATGATCATTGAATCATTCAATGAATGAATGATTCAATAAATGATTCTAACAATTTCTAGCAATTGCGTCAATTTCTAGCACTTCCATGGGCCTTGAATCTGTATACAATAAAAAAGAAAGACATGAAGAAAGGCACCTCAATGGGAATGAACATTTGGGAATGGGAATGAAAGGAACCTCAATGGGAATGAACATTTGGGAATGGGAATGAAAGGCACCTCAATGGGAATGAACATTTGGGAATGGGAATGAAAGGCAACTCAAAGGGAATGAACATTGCACCTCAATGAACATTGCACCTCAAAATGCACCTCAATGGGAATGAACAATGGGAATGAAAGGCACCTCAATGGGAATGGACATTTCGGAATGGGAATGAAAGGAAGCTCAATGAAAATGAACATTGCACCTCAATAAATATTGCACCTCAAAATGTACCTCAATGGGAATGAACAATGGGAATGGGAATGAAAGGCACCTCAATGGGAATGAACATTTGGGAATGGGAATGAAAGGCACCTCAATGGGAATGAACATTTGGGAATGGGAATGAAAGGCACCTCAATGGGAATGAACATTTGGGAATGGGAATGAAAGGCACCTCAATGGGAATTAACATTGCACCTCAAAATGCACCTCAATGGGAATGAAAGGCACCTCAATGGGAATGAACATTGCCCCTCAATGAACATTGCACCTCAAAATGCACCTCAATGGGAATGAACAATGGGAATGGGAATGAAAGGCACCTCAATGGGAATGAACATTGCCCCTCAATGAACATTGCACCTCAAAATGCACCTCAATGGGAATGAACAATGGGAATGGGAATGAAAGGCACCTCAATGGGAATGAACATTGCACCTCAAAATGCACTTCAATGGGAATGAAAGGCACCTCAATGGGAATGAACATTGCACCTCAAAATGCATCTCAATGGGAATGAAAGGCACCTCAATGGGAATGAACATTTGGGAATGGGAATGAAAGGAACCTCAAAGGGAATGAACATTGCACCTCAATAAACATTGCACCTCAATGGGAATGAAAGGCACCTCAATGGGAATGAACATTGCACCTCAAAATGCACCTCAATGGGAATGAACATTGCACCTCAAAATGCACCTCAATGGGAATGAAAGGCACCTCAATGGGAATGAACAATGGGAATGAAAGGCACCTCAATGGGAATGAACACTTGGGAATGGGAATGAAAGGCACCTCAATGGGAATGAACATTTCAAATTGTCAAAGATGGTGGACCAGTACCAGCCCATGATGTCATTCTTTGCTGCAGACATTTTTAAAGGCCCATCGATTCATCCTGGACGTGCCATTCACAGGGTATATCTTCGAACGCAATCTGCCATCCGAAGCAGCAACTCACGCAGGCCCTTTATTCAGGAAAATGCTCCCGATGGCGCCGTCGCCAAGAAATATGGATTTACTGTCGCAAAGGCTTCAGCGAGTGCGGATAACTCTGACCACATTGGCACTGCTGACTAAGATGAGGCGTGTAGTTACCTTGTGACAGTCACATCCCTCTCCTTCTAACGGCTAGAGCTTCAACTAACACTACTTAGGCCTTCAGGTGTGGAAGGAAAACGTGGCTCGACATTGACTTTTTCTGCACCTTCGAGGATGCTACCTGTGTTTTTGAAATGGATGAGTTGCTGAATCCAAAATCACGTGTTCCTATGCATACCTAAACAAGGAGAGGTGGGAGGGAGTAGGGAGTAGGGAGTACCGATTTTGATCACCTCCCCCGACCAGAAGATCAGGTATGTGGATGACTTCGAGAACTGAAAATTGGTAGATCTGTACATCCCGGTACTCTAACCTCCCTTAGAACAAGACCAATAGTCGATCTAACAACTGTGTAGTCGGCCTTGGATCTGCTGAGTGGAGGATCTGCTGTCCCCCTGTCATGTGACCAGCTCTAATTGGTGGAAGTTTTTCAGGGGGGGGGGGGGGCATACGTGCATGCACCGGACGGACAGAGAAACGCTGTTCCAGACGGCATTGCCTTACAGCGCCGTAAAAATATGGCTGCCGAACCACGTGACCGACGACATCATCAATTTTTCTTTTTCTCGACCAATTTATCCCTAGATCACTCAAGAAATTTAATACTGATCAGATCAAGTGTTCCACTTGTCCATTTATGATGTCATAATGAAGGCACCTATGTCATCATCATTAATATTTGTTATTCCACATGGGGAGTACTTTACAAAGAGCCACTGATCAATTTTTTCCATGGAGCGGTTTCGGAGACATAGAGGTGCAAAGTTTTTCGTTTTTTCCAAAATGGCTTCCGCACCACGTGACCTATGACGTTGCAATTATCATTAAAATATATATATATATATATATATATATATATATATATATATATACAGGAGGCGTTCCTATGGTGATACGGAGGCATCGGAACTACAGTATGAAGTGCGCCGACAAGGGAACTGCCACACGGAGGGCAGGAGTGCCCACTGGCATCAACCATAGATCTAATGCTGACCATTTTCCTAATTAAGATTTTCGGTGGTTGGTTTCGGTAAGCTGATATGCAAATCCTATTCAAATTTGAAGTAAATTGGATGAAAATTGAGGATTTTAGCAATTCGAAATGGTTGACCTTTGGCCTACGTTGACCTTTTGGCCTATGTTGATTGTTGATCTCCAAAATAGTTGGTGGTTGAATTAAGTTAGTTGATATGTAAATCCTATTCAAATTTGAAGTGAATCGGATGAAAATTGATGATTTTAGAAATTTGAAAAGGTTGTTGACCTTTTGGCCTATGTTGACCATTTGACATATGTTGATCTCAAAAATAGTTGGTGGTTGAATTCAGTTTGCTAATATGAAAATGCTATTCAAATTTCAAGTTAAATGGATGAAAATTGAGGATTTTGGATATTTGAAAGGGTTGTTGACCTTTTGGTCTATGTTGACCATTTGACATATGTTGATCTCAAAAATAGTTGGTGGTTGAAATTCCGTTTGCTGATATGAAAATGCTATTCAAATTTCAAGTTAATTGGATGAAAATTGAGGATTTTAGTAATTTTAAAAGGTTGTTGACCGTTGGGCTGTTGACCTTTTGGCCTATGTTGACCTTTTGACATATGTTGATCTCAAAAATAGTTGGTGGTTGAATTCAGTTTGCTGATATGAAAATGCTATTCAAATTTCAAGTTAATTGGATGAAAATTGAGGATTTTTGTAATTTGAAAAGGTTGTTGACCGTTGGGCTATGTTGACCTTTTGACCGTTTGACCTCAAAAAAATATAGGATTTTGTCGGACCACGAACTCTACCATTTGGTGAAGTTTCGTGAAGATCGGTTTCAAATTGTGACGTGTAGGAAAGTATAAGTGAGCGGACAGACAAACAAACACACAAACGGACTCAAATGCATTACCCTCTCCCCTGGCGAGGTTAATGAGCTGCATAACAAGAACAGTTGTTTTCCCATCGGCTGTGATTGCATCCACAATGTACGTACAGCATTTTAACACATCCTCTGGGGCTGGTTCAAGGGGCATGCAGTGTACCTCCATTTTATTGTTTGTAATAGTCGGGCCATGCTCGCTTGGAGTTGATGCATCGATCCGTTGCCGAAGAGACCGATGATGGATGGCTGCCTGGTGGCTGGTGATGATGGATGGCTGATGACGCAACGCAGCAGAGCATCTTTGGGTGGTGGAAGACTTCGTTCCTTGCAATCCTGAATGCAGAACATCGTGCAGCATGCATCGCTGACGTCTGCAACTTTGTGCCCGTACAGTTCACATACCCATTTCTCCAGAGAATATTGTATAAATGGACGACTCCTTGGTAGAAACACAAACACTTCTTATACCTTGTCAATGAAAAGTACTGGTGGTGCCAGTCAGTGACCATGTGGAACCATCACTGCTCTGCAAACTTTATTAACGCACAGGTTGTAAACCTGGTGCGTTATAGCGTTTGCCTGGGAATTTCGGGCGCTCAAAAGTGAAGCTAGTTTCTGTCGCTCATTTCTGTCGCTCATTTCTGTCGCTCATTTCTGTCGCTCATTTCTGTCGCTCATTTCTGTCGCTCAGATGTGTAAAGATGACGTCATCAAATCTATATTTATAGGATAGGTTATAGGAGATATATATGTTATAGGATAGGAATATAGGACCCAAATGACCCAGAGGACCCAAATGACCCAGAGGACCCAAATGACCCAGAGGACCCAAATGACCCAGAGGACCCAAATGACCCAGAGGACCCAAATGACCCAGAGGACCCAAATGACCCAGAGGACCCAAATGACCCAGAGGACCCAAATGACCCAGAGGACCCAAATGACCCAGAGGACCCAAATGACCCAGAGGACCCAAATGACCCAGAGGACCCAAATGACCCAGAGGACCCAGAGGACCCAGAGGACCCAAATGACCCAGAGGACCCAGAGGACCCAAATGACCCAGAGGACCCAAATGACCCAAATGACCCAGAAGACCCAAATGACCCAAATGACCCAGAGGACCCAAATGACCCAGAGGACCCAAATGACCCAGAGGACCCAAATGACCCAAATGACCCAAATGACCCAGAGGACCCAAATGACCCAGAGGACCCAAATGACCCAGAGGACCCAAATGACCCAGAGGACCCAAATGACCCAGAGGACCCAAATGACCCAGAGGACCCAAATGACCCAGAGGACCCAAATTCTATGTATGTTTCTATGATGATGTATGTTTTGGTGAAAGTACATAATGTGAATACTAGTAGCAATTTTACAAAAACCATGGCATAATTTCAAATCTTGACCCGAGATGATAAATTATGCTACATCATAATTTCCATGTGCCAACCTGGGCGGAATCCAAGTGGATTCACTTGTTTCCAATAGTTTTTTCTACTTTCCGGATATCGAGGATACGTGTGTTCTTTATTTTTTATTATTAAAATTTTTTTAAATACAAGATCGAGGCTCGTGTAAGAGATAACATTAATCACAAAAAGACAAACTGACACATAAAACATAAGATAAAGGGAGCGGGAGACAAGTTGGGAAGCGAGAGGGAAGCACACAAGTACAACATTTGAGAGCAGGGACATCGAGAGAAACGTGGGAGGGAGAGGGCTTGGGGGGAGGTGGGAGAGGTATAAAACATATGGACACTGCACGGACTTCCAGGAAAGAAGTTGGTATTTTAAAAAAGTGGATCTGGGGTGAATTAACGGGGGTAGAAAAGATCAAGGTTTTGGATGGGGGAAGATAAGAGATGGTGGTGAACAGCTGTTTTGAAGACCTGGAGGGAGGAGTGGGATTGAAGAGAGTGAGGGAGTTTGTTCCAGAGGCGGGAGAAAAGGGGAATGAAAGAGTGAAGGTAAGCAGAGAGCCGAGATTTTGGCAGTTTAACAATAAGAGGGTTGCAGGCAGATCTTGTGAGACCTGTAGGAATATTTGGGGGACAGAGCACAGACAGAGCTGGGGGAGAAAGGCCGGAGAGGAGTCGGTAGAAGACAGAAAGACCACCAACCTGCCTGCGGTGAGTGAGTGAGTGAAAAGTGAAGTGAAAGTGAAAAGTGAGACGTGAAGTTCGCGCCATTGTGCGTTTCCCGTGCGAGGACTCGGGGCCCGTTCGGTGGCCGGCAGATTTTGTGGCCCACTTGAGGAGACCAGAGCAGAGTAGCAGGCAAACGCACCACACACGTTTACTTTAGTTTATTAACGCACAGGTTGTAAACCTGGTGCGTTATAGCGTTTGCCTGGGAATTTCTGTCTCTCCAAAAGTGAAGCTCCGTTTCTGTCGCTCAGATGTGTAGCCAGTTTCTGTCGCTCAGATGTGTAAACATGACGTCATCAAATCTATATTTAGGCTAACCATGGGCTACCCCTTTGGCTGGTACGCGGCCGCTCGCTAGTACATAATATAGGATATATTTGTTATATGTTGTGTTATAGGATATATAGGATATATGTTATATGATATAGGATATATATAGGATAGGTTATAGGATATATATGTTATAGGATAGGAATATAGGACCCAAATGACCCAGAGGACCCAAATGACCCAGAGGACCCAAATGACCCAGAGGACCCAAATGAACCAGAGGACCCAAATGACCCAAATGACCCAAATGACCCAGAGGACCCAAATGACCCAGAGGACCCAAATGACCCAGAGGACCCAAATGACCCAGAGGACCCAAATGACCCAGAGGACCCAAATGACCCAGAGGACCCAAATGACCCAAATGACCCAGAGGACCCAAATGACCCAGAGGACCCAAATGACCCAGAGGACCCAAATGACCCAGAGGACCCAAATGACCCAGAGGACCCAAATGACCCAGAGGACCCAAATTACCCAGAGGACCCAAATGACCCAGAGGACCCAAATGACCCAGAGGACCCAAATGACCCAGAGGACCCAAATGACCCAGAGGACCCAAATGACCCAGAGGACCCAAATGACCCAGAGGACCCAAATGACCCAGAGGACCCAAATGACCCAGAGGACCCAAATGACCCAGAGGACCCAGAGGACCCAGAGGACCCAAATGACCCAGAGGACCCAGAGGACCCAAATGACCCAGAGGCCCCAAATGACCCAGAGGACCCAAATGACCCAGAGGACCCAAATGACCCAGAGGACCCAAATGACCCAGAGGACCCAAATGACCCAGAGGACCCAAATGACCCAGAGGACCCAAATGACCCAGAGGACCCAAATGACCCAAATGACCCAGAGGACCCAAATGACCCAAATGACCCAGAGGACCCAAATGACCCAGAGGACCCAAATGACCCAGAGGACCCAAATGACCCAGAGGACCCAAATGACCCAGAGGACCCAAATGACCCAGAGGACCCAAATGACCCAGAGGACCCAAATGACCCAGAGGACCCAAATGACCCAGAGGACCCAAATGACCCAGAGGACCCAAATGACCCAGAGGACCCAAATGACCCAGAGGACCCAAATGACCCAGAGGACCCAAATGACCCAAATGACCCAGAGGACCCAGAGGACCCAAATGACCCAGAGGACCCAGAGGACCCAGAGGACCCAGAGGACCCAAATGACCCAGAGGACCCAAATGACCCAGAGGACCCAAATGACCCAGAGGACCCAAATGACCCAGACGACCCAGAGGACCCAAATGACCCAGAGGACCCAAATGACCCAAATGACCCAGAGGACCCAAATGACCCAGAGGACCCAAATGACCCAGAGGACCCAAATGACCCAGAGGACCCAAATGACCCAGAGGACCCAAATGACCCAGAGGACCCAAATGACCCAGAGGACCCAAATGACCCAGAGGACCCAAATGACCCAGAGGACCCAAATTCTATGTATGTTTCTATGATGATGTATGTTTTGGTGAAAGTACATAATGTGAATACTAGTAGCAATTTTACAAAAACCATGGCATAATTTCAAATCTTGACCCGAGATGATAATTATGCTACATCATAATTTCCATGTGCCAACCTGGGCGGAATCCAAGTGGATTCACTTGACTTGTTTCTCCCTGTGTCTGTATTTGAGTCTGTTTTGTAACGGACTTTTTTGTAATGGAAATTTCTACGTTTTTCACACCAGTGTAAAAAAACAGCCATGATTGAAGTTGATCCATGAGAGACAGCAAAATGACCACTACATCTGAGTCTGGGCTCCTGATGATAACATTTTTTTTAATAAGGGAAATTACCCTGGGTGCCCACCTGGGAGAATAAAGCGGTATACTACACCGACTAAAGGTATTTTAAACAGTACCATGGTATTTTAAAACAATTTGAATGGTTGCTAGAAGACAGGGCAGCATGTAGAATCATACTAACATAATCATAAGACTTTAAACAAACAAACAAACAAAAAACTTATTTTGGGGAGTAATCCCTCCTCCATTTCCCCCCATAGAACCCCCAATACCCCGATTATTATTATTATAAATTTATAAAATTGATGATTTTAGAAGTTTGACCTTGAGTTGACCTTTGACCCTTTGAAATAAAAATAGTTGGTTTCCCAATTCAGTGATGCACCATGTAATTGTTGTTTAATTTTCAAGTTAATAGGATTTTTAATTTTAATTTTAATATTTAATTAATAATTTAATATTTATTAAAATATTATGTTATTATAAATATTAAAATTATTATATTAAATTAAATATTTATATTATTATAAATTATTATTTATTATTATTATTATTATAAATTTATATTGTATTATTATTACTAGTGAGATACCAGTGCTACACACGGGTGGGAGGCCGGAAGCAAACAGGCA
This sequence comes from Myxine glutinosa, assembly GCF_964187855.1. Lineage (NCBI taxonomy): Eukaryota > Metazoa > Chordata > Myxini > Myxiniformes > Myxinidae > Myxine > Myxine glutinosa. Next base: position 28,850,099 of record NC_136261.1, read on the forward strand.
ATGCAGATACGGCGAATGCTAAAGCATGAAACCAATAAATTCCACATTCCTGCAGCACCCTCAGTCGCACGTCAGACATGGACAGCAAGTTTGTGAAGGACTTGCATGAAAAACGTACCCGTTCGCAAACAAACGGGTACGTTCACGTATAGAAACATCGATCGTGGCGAATCTGCATATGGCGATCCGCGAAGTTCACGTTTAGAAGGAAGAAACCATCATGGCATGTCGTCATTTACTTTGTTTTTTTTTTTTTTTGTTTGTTTTTTTTGTATACAAGATCGAGGCTCGTGAAAGAGCTAACATTAATCACACAAAAAGACAAACCGACACACAAAACACAAAAAACAAGGGGAGCGGCAGACAAGATGGGGAGAGAGGGGGAAGGACACAAAAGAGAGGGGGAAGAGGGGGAAGGACACAAACACAACATTTGAGAGCAGGGACATCGGGAGGACTTGGGGGGAGGTGGGAGAGGATTAAAACATATGAACACTGCAAGGACTCTGGGGTGAATTACCGGGGGTAGAAAATATCAAGGTTTTCGATGGGGGAAGATAAGAGATGGTGGTGAACAGCTGTTTTAAAGACCTCGAGGGAGGAGTGGGATTGAAGGGAGTGGGGGAGTTTGTTCCAGAGGCGGGAGAAAAGGGGAATGAAAGAGTGAAGGTGAGCAGAGAGCCTAGACTTTGGCAGTTTAACCATAAGAGGGTTGCAGGCAGATCTTGTGCGACCTGAAGGAATATTGGGGGGACAGAGCACAGAGAGAGCTGGGGGAGCAAGGCCGGAGAGGAGTCGGTAGAAGACAGAAAGACCACCAACCTGCCTGCGGTGAGTGAGTGAAAGGCCCTCGGCGTTGACTACATCGCAGGAGATTTCAATGATTCTGAAAGCTTTGGCCTCAACAGCGTGAAGCCGAGCAAGGTGTGAGGCAGGAGCACCAGCCCAGAGGGGGGAACAGTATTCCATTGAGCTGCGGATGAAAGCCTTGTATGTGGTGAGGAGCTCAGGTGTGCAAAGGAAGGACTTCGCACGACGGAGGATGCCCAGTCGGCGACTGGCTTTGGAGGCCAGCTTGGAAATGTGGTTTTCCCAAGAAAGATCATGGCAGATAGTGAGACCCAAAAGCTTGAGCGACAGAACTTCTTGGAGAGGATTGTTGAGAAAGTAGATGGGAGGGTTGTCCAGTCGGTCCTTTCGGAGAGACATTGTAAGAGTGTGAGATTTGTCAGGATTGAAAGACATGTTCCACTTGTTTGACCAGTCTGTGATTTTGTCCAGGTCTGCAGAGAGTGAGGAGGCTGCAGACTGCCGATCTGAGGGATGAGGAATGGAGCGACAGAGAGTAGAGTCGTCAGCAAAGAGATAGAGAGGATTTTCAAGAGAGTCAGAGAGATCATTGATGAAGACCAGAAAAAGCACAGGGCCCAGAACACTACCTTGGGGAACTCCAGCCTGAACAGGAAGAGGAGATGAGAGAAACCCATTCAGGGCCACACGTTGACTACGACCAGAGAGGAAGTCCGCCAGCCATGCATGGAGATTTCCATGGATACCAAAGGAGGAGAGTTTGGAGAGCAGAGCAGGGTGCCAGACCGTATCGAAGGCACGTGAAATGTCAAGGGAGACAGCTCTAATTTCCTGTTTGGCATTGAGGACCTCCATCCATTGTTGAGAAAGCAGAAGCAGCATGTCCAGAGTAGAGTGACCAGGTCTGAAACCAAATTGATGATCAGAGATCAAGCCATTGGAGAAGAGGAAAGATTTCATATCTGAAGCAATGATGGATTCCATGACTTTGCTGATAATTGGGAGAAGGCTGATTGGTCTGTAGTTGCTGGGATCTGTTTTTGCACCTTTTTTGTGCAAAGCGGTGATGTTGGCTGATTTCCAAGCAGATGGCAGATGACCTTGAGCAAAAGAGAGGGTGAAGAGAACAGAAAGAGGGAGTGAAAGAGCAGAAGAACATGATTTTAGGACCCGTGGGCTGATGCCGTCAGGACCAGTTGCAGAATCATAGTCGAGGGTTGACAGAAACTTTTCCACCTTGTCAGGAGGAAAGGACACGGAGTCCAGGAGCAGCTGGGTACGACTGGGTACGGTGGGTACAGAGAGGGATGGGTTTGGGACACAAGATTTAGAGGCAAACACAGAGTTGAGGCATTCAGCTTTTTCACGTGCGGATTCAGCCGTTAAGCCGTTTGAGGTGAGGGAGGGGATGGAGGGGGAACAAACACCAGAAACAGATTTGACCAGACGCCACCAGGATTTGGAAGAGGGAGACAGATAAGAGAGTTCGGTCTTGAGAATGGTGAGATATTGTTTCCTGGCTCTCCTGAGGGTGGACACAAACTTGTTTCGGGCTTTGTGAAATGAAATGAGATTTCCTTCCGTTGGATTTGCTTTCCAGGAGATGAAAGCAAGTTGTTTCAGGGCAACAGCCTCACCACAAGATTCCGTGTACCATGGACGGGAGGAAGGGTATGACAACTGAAGACGAGATGGTATAAATCTGTGCATGAGAGAGAGCAATTTACTTTGAAAGAATTCCCAGGATGAGTTGATGTCAGAGGCGGTAGAGATGGGAGACCAGTCCAGATGATTGATGGCTGCTTGAAGACCGTGCCAGTTGGCCTGAGTGAAATGCCAGACTCGTCGACGCTGAGGAGGCTCTCTGAGAATGGTCAGAGAGATGTCCACTTTGACAAGCACATGATCAGATGAGCCGATTGGAGCAGAAGAAGAGCAGCAGACATTTTCAGGGAAGTTTGTCATAACCAAATCCAGAAGAGAAGATGCTCCGTTGACTGAGATCCGGGTCGGGAAATTGACAGATTGTGTCAGTCCCAGTGAGTCGCAGAAGTCCTTTGCTGAAGAGCCATGGCTGGTGAGAGAGGTACCCACACCCAGCCAACTGGCATGGTGACAATTGAAATCACCACATATGAGGAAGAGAGAGTTGGGATGGGTAGATAGAAGTTGGTCCATATTATCAGACAGTGAGATGTAGATGGAGTCTTTGCTGATTGGTGGACGGTACAACACACATATGAACAAAAGGTGGGAGCGAAGGGGAAGCCGTAGCCAAAGGTATTCCTGGGGGTGAGGTGGAGAGAGGGCAGTGGAGGGCGAGTGAGGAAGAGAGTTTTTTATAAAGATAGCAACCCCACCTCCAGGACGAGGCTCAGGTCTATCATACCGGAGGAGGGAGTAACCTGGGAGAGATACCAAGGCATCAGAGACATCATGAAGGAGGAAAGTTTCTGTTAAGCAGATCACATCTGGTTTGTCAGAGGCAACCTGTATGGAGAGGTCAGTCAAGTTTGAGCGAAGGCCCCGGATGTTTGAGTTCCATACCGTTAATGAAGAGGAAGGGGGAGCATCGGGTCCAGAACAGGGGGGGGAGGGGTAGGGTAAGATGTGGAAGAGGAGGAAGAGGTAGGGAGAGCTGTTGAAGGTGTGTCAGAGATTTCAGAATAGCTTGGAGAAAGGGAAGAATGGGGCAGACAAAAGGTTTGATGGAGATTGGGTGAGGCACAGTGAGGTGTTATTTGAGGAGGGGGAAGAGCAAGGCAGAAGGTTTGGGGAGATGAAGGTGAAAGTTGGAAGGAGGAAGAAGCAGGGAGGATGCTTTGAGGAGGAGGGGTGAGAGGGGAGTCTAGGAGGGGAGGAGCGAGGGAGAGTCTCGGAGGGGAGGGGTGTGGGTGGAGTTTAGGAGGGAGGGGAGGGAAGGGGCAAGGGGGGAGATTTGAAAGGGATGGGTGATGGGGAGAATTTGGAGGGGAGGGGTGAGATTGGATTTTGAAAAGTGTACGATTCATGGGAAACGAACATTTTTTGCAAAATGAGTTTGAGACCTTCGAGTCAAAAATACGTTTGAGGACACTGGAGGAGGGATGGAGTTCTGGATAGTTTAGGGAATGTAGAAAGGAGGAACTGTAAGAGATGGTATTATATATATTTTTTGGAATGAATAGATTTGGTGAGCAAGACACAAGCATCCTTTTGTAGGAAAAGAAGAAAAGGGTGTTATAATATATGAGAGAAAATAGTTGTTCAGGGGAGAGATTATACATTTCTAACCGCGTGATTGCGAACGAAGAACGAACGAACAAAAAGAACAACAAATAAACGAATAAGACCTGGGAAGGAAAAAAAATTTAGGGTTTTTTTTTTTTTTTTTTTTGTGAGTACAGATATTAAACAAGGAGGTACGGGGTGAACGACTGGTATGAAACAGAGAACGAAAATAATTTCAGCGCATTCGACGAATCGCTGAGAGGAAAACAAACCACAAGGTCGGAGACGATACGGTAGTCTAAGCCTACGAGTACTAGGCCGCAGAATACTCGATACCATTAACTGACGATTGTGTATACATGTACGAAAAATTAGCACCGAAAATTTTCCAAAAGATACGCTATAGGTACTTTCACCGAAAGATAGATACAGTCTCGACAAAAACACAATTGAGAAATATCCCTTAGCTTCGAAAGCGTGAGCGCATGGAGCAACTTCGAAAAGACGTGACCTCGCCGTGATCTCGTGAGACTACTTGAACTCAATATCTCTTTTTTCATTCCAAACACCATAACTCCAATCACAAATTAATCACAAAATAAACTTTTAACAACATTGTTAATGTTTCCTTCATTGTAAAAACTACCAAGTCAACAGTTAAAAGGATTTTGAGCCGATAGGTGTTACGGCCTTGGCAGGATCGATGGAGACAGCGATCTGTTAGCTTATACACCGCCCAAATAGCTATGTGGAATTCTCTCATGTAGAGATTAATCCCACGTCGTTTGAACTTTGGCCGAGGTCATTATTTACTTTTAATGATGTTTATATACGAATCAAAAAGAAGATAATTGGTTTTGGGTCGTCCTTTCCGCATATCTCGTAGGATTGTGAGTTGGAGAGACGACCGTGATGGCGGGGAGGGGGTTGGCATTCTCTCAAGCAGGGATTCAAACCATGTCCTTATAAAAGGTCTTTGTCCGAGGTCACCGAGTCCGATCGGTGCAGCTATCGGTGCAGCCGTTAATGCGGCACCCGGGAAAATAACGTTATGCGGGAGTCAAAACCTGAAAATGCTGGAGACCAAAGCTGAAATTGGAAAAACAATATACCCCTATTTTACTCCAGGAGATCCCAGGATTACCCACCCAAAATATCGTTGCGATCGGTTCAGCCGTTTTTGCGGTACCTTCGAACGACGGACAGACAGACAGACGGATGGACATTTGGTGAATTATAGTAAGATTATTTATATTTATATTATATTGTTGCGGATGTCGAGCTCGTCGGCATACTGATAGTCAGGTTCACTATGTTTTTTCGTTCAAAATTTTGGTAGATTAGCAAAACTATACATTTTTGGAATATTCAGAGCATGAGGAATCCAAAAATTAATGTTTACATTTGCGTAGACACCTTTGCGAAAATGACACTCAGGACAGTGATGAAGATCTGTAAAAGCATATTCCTGGACGGTATAGACCTCGTAGATCCTGTGTATAGGACTTATAGTTCAATCTGATACTATCTATAACTTCCTATAACAACCTATAACTTCAAAGGACTTGCAATATCATGTATTATGTAATACAGTTATATCACAAATATAAAGACAATGGTTTTCAATTACCTTTGTTTGTTGCTTTTCTATAATCCTGAGCACTATTTTGAGGCCTTTATTGGATTCCTTGACCCAGAAAACATAGGATTAGCATATTTAATTAAGTCTCTAGGTTGACTAGAAGCCGAGATCGCGCAAAATATGTATTTTATGGCGGCCATTTTCAAAATCCAAAATGGCGGCCATGCAGGTATCTGTGCAAATGCCAACATTGATTTTCAGATTCTCCATGCTCTGAAGATTCCAAAAATGTACAGGTTTGCTAATCCCAAAATTTTGAAAGAAATTGTATTTGTTAACATAGTGAACCTGACTATGAGGGGGGGGGGGGGGGGGAGGTTAAGCCCTGCTCCCCCTTGAGCTTCGAGTCCACGAGGCCGCCCCCACACTATACTCGTGGTGGACGGATTGCTGGGCAATTCCAGCCGCCGAGCCTGCAGCGAACGCGTGGAAGGGTTAACGGTCACGAACCGAGTACCTTCTACACACGCAGCCGTGAGAACAGGGGCTGAACCTCACACGAGTCACGCTGGTCTTTAACGCCCGAGCGGTTGTGCGTCGCGTAACTCGTGCCGTTAACACTATGAACCCGATCGAGCGGTTTTAACTCATGCAATGCTAGGCCAATGGTGAAAGGACGAAGACGGCCAGGTTGGAAACAAACCACAGGATTTATTCACAAATGTACAATAGTTATAGAAAAGGGACACAGTGGAGAACCTTAACGGCATTACTTATGTTCCCGGACAAGGGCCCTCAGACTCGTTTGGGGAAGGGGAGGAAGAGGCGAATGCGCCCAAAGTGCGGCCGCTTGGTGCAGTTCGCCTGGACGGCTCGTTTGGCGGATCCCCCCCAAGGATGTTCGCGGCAGGGACGTCGATCACAGTCGTGCACCTAACGGGAATCCGAGGAGCGTATCCCAAAGTCAGCGAGGCAAAGCGCACGTGCAGGGAGTCCAGGCGGAGGTCGTCAGGGCAGAGAGCGCGTTCAGAGTCCCGGGCCAGAGAGAGAGCCAGCCTGCCAGAGAGAGAGAGAACGGGGTCCGGGCCGGGTTTTATAGCCCCCCCCCCCCCCGAATCCCACTCGAATGTTCCACGGGCCTCCACTGGCCGCCGGGGGTCACATGTCGTGACAGCCCCTTATTAATCACTCCCTTTAGCTCTCATTGGCCTTCGTTATTGGCCTCTCCCTTTAGCTCCCATTGGCTGTTATTTACTGGCCACTCCCTTTAGCTCCCATTGGCTGTTCGCTGCTTACCAGCCACGCCCTCCAGCTCCTCCCTCGGGCCTGCTAGACTTGTCCTAGGCCCATGACATGGCATTCCAGGCTTCAATGAGGCCTACCCTTACTCTACCTGCCTCAACGCATACTAACACTGGGAAGGAGACTATACTTCACATTTAATAAGAAATAACTAACAAAGCGAGGCTACATGTTGTGGTGTAACTAACTATAGGGGGGTTGCCTTTATTTACAAAACCGCAACAATATTATATTAAATATTATTAAATATTTATTAATATTATATTAAAATATTAAAATATTATTTTAATAATAAAATATAAATAATTTTATAAATATTTAATATTTATTATGTTTTTTAATTTAGTTTAGAAAAGTGATTTTTCAGATGAAAATTGATGATTTTAGAAGTTTGACCATGTGTTGACCTTTTAACCTTAAAAAATAGTTGGTTTCCCAATTCAGTGATGCAGCATATAATTGCTGTTGAATTCTCAAGTCAATTGGATGAAAATTGACGATTTTTCAAATGAAAATTGATGTTAGAAGTTTGACCTTGAGTTGACCGTTTGACCTTAAAAATAGTTGGTTTCCTAGTTCAATGAGGCACTTTGCAAATGCCGTTTAATTTTCAAGTCAATCGGATGAAAATTGACGATTTCCAGATGAAAATTGATGTTAGACGTTTTTTTTTTTTTTTTTGTATACTGAATCGAGGCTCGTGGAAGAGCTAACATTTATTTCACAAACAAATCAACCAGACAAACAAAATATACAAAAAGAGGGAGCGGAAGACAAGATGGGGAGAGAAGGGGAAGCACACAACCACAACATTTGAGAGCAGGGAGAAGTGTGGGAGGGAGACGGCTTGGGGGGAGGAGGCGTGGGAAGGGGGGGTGGGGGGGGAGAGGTATAAAACACAAGGGGACCGAAATTAGCGGGGGTAGAAAAGATCAAGGTTTTGGATGGGGGAGGATAAGAGATGGTGGTGAACAGCTGTTTTAAAGACCTGGCGGGTGGAGTGGGATTGAAGAGAGTGAGGGAGTTTGTTCCAGAGGCGGGAGAAAAGAGGAATGAAGGAGTGAAGGTGAGCAGAAAGTCTTGATTTTGGCAGTTTAACCATAAGAGGGTTGCAGGCAGATCTTGTGCGACCTGTAGGAATATTTGGGGGACAGAGCCCAGAGAGAGCTGGGGGGGCAAGGCCGGAGAGGAGTCGGTAGAAGACGGAAAGACCACCAACCTGCCTGCGGTGAGTGAGTGAAACGCCCTTGGAGTTAGCTTCATCGCGGGAGATTCCACCCACCCTCAGTTTTACCTTTAGTTGACCTTTGACCTAAAAAATAGTGGGTTTTCCCATTCAGTGATGCACCATGTAATTGCTGTTTAATTCACAGGTAAATAGGATGAAAAGTGATGATTTTTCAGATGAAAATTGATGATTTTAGAAGTTTGACCTTGAGTTGACCTTTTGACCTTAAAATAGTTGGTTTCCCAGTTCAATGAGGCACTTTGCAATTGCTGCTTAATTCATAAGTCAATCGAATGAAAATTGACGATTTTTCAGATGAAAATTTATGATTTCAGAAGTTTGACCTTGATTTGACCTTTGACATCTTGACTTCAAAAATAGTTGGTTTCCCAATTTACTGACTCAATATGCAAATGCTGTTAACTTTCAAGTGAATCAGATGAAAAATGACAATTTTATAAATTCGACCTCAAGATGACCTTTGACCTTTGAGCTCAAAATCAATAGGCATCTTACTTGTGACCAACTCTACCGTTTGGTGAAGTTTGGTGGAGTTTGGTGAAGATCGGTTTAAAATTATGACCTGTAGGTGATTGACAAACAGGCAGACAGAATAACGCACAAGACCAATCAATATGCTTGAAAGATCTTTAATTTTGCAAGTAACAAGAAAGAAAACAAACGGAGTGAAAACTGAGTACTTTCTTTTGGCGAGCGTCATCGCCTAGAGAAAGAATAGGGAGGGAGGCACAGAACAAAGACTTGCATGAAAGAACTGGCTGACACAGCATTGCCCTTGAAATCAAGTGTTGCTGCCTCCGACGGCTTGCCAATGTGCTGAGAATGTCCCCAGACCAGGCAAGAGGAAACCAGGCAGGCCAAGAACAACTTGGCGGAGGACTGTGGTGATGAGTTGGGCGAGATTTGTGTATCATGGTGTGAGGCACAAAATATACAGTCATGTGAAAAAGTAAGTTCACCCCATGTAAAGTTTTGACTTTTTCAACATATTTCAACATACAGCTATTTGATCTTCATTTCAACAATATTGATAGATAAAGGTGATATAATACAACAAATATCATGAAACATTTTCATTTTGTAGTCCATTGTATAATTTAAATAAACATGAATGCATATTTGCATGTGGAAAAAGTAAGTACACCCTTGGCTCTCATAGGTGGTATTGCCCCCTTTGGCAGAAACAACCTCAAGTAGGCGTTTCTTATAACTGCCTACCAGTCTCTGACATCGACTGCAATAAATTTTTGCCCACTCCTCCATGCAGAATTATTTCAGCTGTGCGATGTTTGAGGGGTTTCTTGCATGCACAGCTCGTTTCAAATCCCCCCACAACATCTCGATGGGATTTAGATCCGGGCTTTGACTTGGCCATTCCAGAACCTCCATTTCTTTCCTTTCAGCCATTCCTTGGTGGATTACTGGTATGTTTAGGGTCATTGTCATGTTGCAAGATCCACCTTCGGTTGAGCTTCAACTTTCGGACAGATGGCCACACATTATCCTCAAGCACCCTCTGGTACAATGAAGAATTCATAGTGGATTCTATGATGGTGAGCTGCCCAGGCCCGGATGCAGCAAAGCTGCCCCAAACCATAATATTTCCACCACCATGCTTTACAGTTGGTATCAGGTTCTTGTGGTCAAATGCTGTCTTTGGTTTTCGCCAAACACGTCTTCTGGAACTGTGGCCAAATAGCTCTACCTTTGACTCATCTGTCCAGAGCACATTATTCCAGAAGTGCTGGTCTTTGCCTCGGTGTTCATTGGCAAACTTTAGTCTTGCCCTGATGTTCTTTCTGGCCAGCAAAGGTTTCCTCCTGGCACACCTCCCATGTATATCAAATTTGTGCAGCCTCTTTCTAATGGTAGACTCGTGCACTTTGACATCAACAGTGGCAAGAGCTACCTGTAGGTCCCGTGATGACATTCTGGGGTTCTTAGAGACTTATTTCAGCATCTTGCAATCTGCTCTCGGGCTGAACTTGCTGGGGCGGCCTGGCCTGAACAAGTTGGCAGTTGTTTGGAATCTTCTCCACTTGTAGATGATCTTCCGGACAGTCGAATGATTGATTTCAAATTGTTTGGAGATCTTTTTAAATCCATTCCCAGACTCGAAGGCATCTATAACCTTCTTTCTGAAGGCCTCAGAGAGCTCTTTTGATCTAGGCATGGTGATGCCGCACACTTCAACAACAAAGAGCAAACCAAACGAAATGTCTGAGGTTTAAATAAGACAGGTTCCTCCAAGATCCTCTCTAACGATGTTCTAATCATTTGCACCTGAGCTGGTGCACCTGATTCTCATTTTAGGTATTTGAAGTAGTGATAAATGTAGGGGTGTACTTACTTTTTCCACATGCGAAATTTGCATTTATGTTTATTTAAATTATACAATGGACTACAAAATGTAAATGTTTCATGATATTTGTTGTATTATTTCACCTTTATCCATCAATATTGTTGAAATGAAGATCAAATAGCTGTATGTTGAAATATGTTGAAAAAGTCAAAACTTTACATGGGGTGAATTTACTTTTTCACGTGACTGTAGCCAAGGACAGATAAAGGGATCTTTTGGACCCTTTAAGACTCCAAGGAATAAAGACCCCCAAGAACCTTTAGACACTTATGCAATAATCAATAAGACCTACAACTAAGACCTAAGACCTACTTAATAAGACCTACTTATAATTCAATAAGACCCTTTACGAATCAATAAGAACTACATATAATTACTTAGACAAGACAAGAAGACCCTTTAGAACACTTGAGACGGCCGAAGACCCTGTAGTTGTGAATTCAGAAGTTCTGATTTTTTTTTGATTTTTTTTTACAACTGCTCCGATATCCATGGCATCCTTAATAAGTTTCTGTAGATGTTCACAGTTTTGTATATTTTTAGGAAGGGCCTTTTGACACCTTTTGTTCTCATCTATCTATAATTCCAGTAATCTCTGTACGTTTGTACGTCTGTACGTCTGTACGTCTGTACGTTTGTCTGTGACCGCTGTTTCTCGACAACTACCGGTCCGATATACTTGAAACTTGCCAGGTATATTGCTGGGGACCCGAGGATGTGCCTTTTCAAGGTTTGAAATTAATCGGACAAGTACTTACCGAGCTATGGCGATTTAGCCGTTCGCCGTTCGCTTTGCCGTTGCGAATGGACCAAACCATTCATGTAAATAGAGGGGGGGGGGGTTCTGTGGTCGTTCGCTTTGGCTTTGCGAATGGACCAAACCATTCATGTAAATAGAGGGGGGGGGTTCTGTGGTCGTTCGCTTTGGCTTTGCGAATGGACCAAACCATTCATGTAAATAGAGGGGGGGGTTCTGTGGTCGTTGCGAATGGACCAAACTATTGTTTTTTTTTTGCAGTTTTTTTTTTTTTTGCAGTTTTTTTTTTTTTGCAAGGAACGGGCACCCACGTACGGGCACGTCCTAGCTTATATATAGTACGGGCATGCCCTAGTTAAACTAATGTTTGCAACTTCCTTCGTTTGCTGCCATGTTTCATCGTTGAACATCTTTCCTCCTTTTCTTGTGAGTTGCAACATGTAAAATGCGAGCACCTTTTGTTTTCTTCACACCAGGTTTCGGTTGAGCTTCCGTACTTTGGTCTTCTGATATTTTTCTGTATTAATCATTACCCAAAACAAATGTGACACAAGAGTTGTTAATCCAGAGAAAGCAAGTTAAGAGGGGCTAAAGTTCCAGAAGCCAAATATATGGTATCTGATCCATGGTCATTCTGATCTGGCACAATAAAGTACAAATCTAAATTTTATTTTTAAAAGTATATATATATATATATATATATGCTCCTGTAAGGTAAGTTTTGAGAGGATCTGGATCTGGATCCTGATCCTAACCAAAATCTAATAATTTAGTCCTTGACCCACAAACAACATTTCCACCAAGTTTCGTGCATAACATAAGACTTGACATAATATGTCGTGCATAACATGCTAATGGCGGAATCCAAATAAACAATAGTTGCCAGGGAAACAGCATTTTGGTAATTTTTTTAACTTTGCCCTATCAAGTGTTTTATATGGTTGAATGTTATGCATCACAAACTTGGTTGATACATTTTCTAATTGCGACCTAATAGGTGTTTTAAATGTTTCTGATGGCATTAACCTTGACCTTTGACTACGTTTGACCAAATGCACCTCACAGATACTACACATACGTACAAATAAGCTGCGTAAGTTTCAATTTTAGATCTTGAAAAAATACTGAGGTTTGGTAATAATACATTCACAAAAGGCCCATGTGACTATAATGGAGTGAAACTGTTGTCATGGAAACCACTGACCTTGTCAAAAAGGCCAAAGCAATCGTTCTGATTTTTGGTGGCCCAGGTCTGTGACCCAATATGCAAATCCTGTTCAAATTTCAAATTAATAGGATGAAAATTTATGATTTTATATGACCATGAGTTTTAGCCTTTCGACCTCAAAGAATAGCCTTCAGTGACCTGAAACGCAAAACCTGTTCAAATTTTAAGTAAATCGGATGAAAATTGAGGATTTTAGAAATTGGACTAAATTGTTGACCTTTTGACCTCAAAATCAATAGGCTTCTTGCTTTTGACCACTTCCACCATTTGGTGAAGTTTCGTTAAGATTTGTTTAAAATTGTGACCTGTAGGCGATCAACATACCGACAGACAGAATAACACACGTGATTGTTTCAGCTGTTGTGGGCCCTTCAGGCCAGATTAACTCTTTGGTGACGCACCCACCGTGACCTTCAGCTTTTGGCCCAGCCTTCGCCTCATCATCGCCCGAGCATTCCGGCCAAAACCCGCTACGAGTCCGTGCTGCAAACACCACCATTCCCAGGCGTGCGGAAAGAGATGCACAGAGCGTTCAGCAACGCACAGAGCAGTGCCAAGGTGGAGCGAGGAGGACCACGGAACAGGACAGACAATTTTGCCAGAGTTGCTGGGCAGAGTTAGCACAACCGAGTTAGTGTATTAAGGTGTGAAGGGGCTCAGTTCATCCCCATCTTTATCTCCTTCTTCCTCTTCTCAAATCTCTCTCTTCCATTGTCAGATGCAAGATTGGCGCCATTATTGTAAAGGTTATAAAATAAATGACTGTCTAAGGCATCCAATGGCGCGAATGAGACGGAGGGAACAAGGGAATGTATATGTGCTCTTTGTAAATACGTGCTTTTGCTGAATACAACTTATAAATAAATAGGTGCGCTGCAAAAAAAAACCTGCTTGCTGTACTGCCACACCATATAACGTCATGGTGACTAAGAACAGATCAAATCTTAGGCTTGGTTGGAGGCTCGGAGTGGGTTCTTTGCTTAATGTGTGAAAAATCTATACAAGGAAATTTTAACTACAACTGCTCTCCGTATATTCACGAACAGACACAGTATGAAGGGGAACTGTTTCCGATTGATTGAAGAGTTTGACGAATCATGAATATGCATGACAATCCATCCCTGGAGTTCCTGAACGAATTCAGATACGTCATATGATGTAATTGCTACAATAAACAGGTTTTGTTTCAGAGTACATTACAAAAGGAATGAGAGTAAGTGGTGTCACTTTAATCAAAAGTGGTGTAAGCCAGACCCCATGCATTCATGGCTTCTCAATCGCAGCATCTGGGTGAGTATGCACCCTGTTCCCTTAATTTCTGGACACCGACCCCCTTCAAAAATCCTCGATCCGTCCCTTGAGTAAATGATACATATATATATATATATATATATATATATATATATATATATATATATATATATATATATATGTGTGTACATATATATATATACATACATATATATATATATATATATATATATATATATATATATATATTCCTTTCTGGCATTACTCCACGGACCGGTAGCTCTCCCGTGGTACCTTCGGTGGTGGAGGTAACAACTATGCAAACACAACATTGCCCTGGCCGGTAAGGAATCCTGACTTGAAACTACCAGAGCATGTTTAGGATGTTCGTGGGTAGAAATTTGAAAAAATGGAGTCTCACGTGCAGACTCTGGCACAGTTTGAGGCTGTTTTGCACCAGGAATGGCAACAACTCCCTTTTGATTGATTCTCCCTGTTGGCCTCTTCAGGGAATGAGAAAGAGGGTGACAGAAGTCATTCGCTCTCATGGTGCTTACACACATTATCGACCTTTTGAGACATTCATTTAATCATCACATTATTGGACATCATTATTGACTGGGTCTTGAGCCCTGCATCACACCACATGTTACCAGCAGGCCAATTCTAAAGTCATCGACATTTTTGGTGCAATACAGCGCCATTACAGACACTCATTTTGTGATTTAAAAATTAACAAAACCCCTTAATTTATCTCGTCACATGTCAAACATGCACACTTCACCAATATATGATTTTACTTTTGATAAACGTTAGTTTCTGAATAATTTTCTTGCTTAATCTAATGCTCTGATGCAGAAAAACACAGCCCCTGCTAAGCTTTCTTTCCATGTCTATTAATTACTACCATTGATACAATTATGCACTTTTGGATAAAATTAGACGGTTGAGGAGAAAATCAAACAAACAAATTGAAAGCAAAATAACTTGGAGTTGAAGAAACATCATCCATCCCTCCACACTCTACGATGCCCTTACCTCTTGCACTGCTCCTTTTATGTCACACTCCCCTGCCATCCATTAAGCTCCTCCATGTTTATCCATTACATTCATCATTTGGAGATCACGCGAAATCTTTGTCGGCGAGGTCATGTCTTTTCGAAGCTGTCCATGCGCTCACGCTTTCGAAGTTAAGTAATTTTTCACAATTGTGTTTTTGTCGAAACTGTATCTATCTTTCGGTGTGTGTCCCTATAGTGTGTCTTTAGTAAGATTCTCAGTGTTAATTTTACATACATGTATACAAAATCGTCGGTTAATTCGTGTTGCGTATTTTGAGGCCTAGTAGGCTACCGTGTCCTACCTTGAGGCTTTGTTTTTCTCTCAGCGGTCCGTCGATTGTGCTGCAATTACTTTCGTTCTCTGTTTTTGTCCCAGTCTTTCACCCCATACTTCCTTGTCTAAAATCTCAACAACAACAAAAAAAAACAGAAAAAAAAATATTTCCTTCTCTGTTCTTATTCGTTATTCGTATTCGTTTATTCGTTGTTCTTATTTGTTCGTTCGTTCTTCGATCACATGTTTCACCCCCATTTACATTTTACATTTCCCCAGATAGTTTTCACTGCTCCATTTAAAAATGTTTAAACTTTCCCCTGAAGAACTGTATTCTGTCGTATATTATAACACCTTTTTCTTCTTCTTCTAGAAAAGGATGCTTTCGACTTGCTCACCAAATCAATTCATTCCAAAAAAAAATTCCATCTCTTACAGTTCTTCTTTTCTACATTCCCGAAACTCTCCTGCACTCCACTCCTCCTTCAGCATCCTCAAACGTATTTTTGACTCGAAGGTCACAAGAAACTCATTTTGCAATAAATGTTCGTTTCCCATTAATCGTACACATTCTAAAATCCAATCTCACCCCTCCCCTCCAAATCTTCCCCATCACCCCTTCCCTCCAAAACTTCCCCATCACCCCTCCCCTCCAAAACTTCCCCATCACCCCTCCCCTCCAAATCTACCCTCTTGCCCCTTCCCTCCAAATCTTCCCCATCACCCATCTCTTTCAAATCTTCCCCCTTGCCCCTCTCCTCCAAATCTTCCCCATCACCCATCCCTTTCAAATCTTCCCCCTTGCCCCTCCACTCCAAATCTTCCCCATCACCCCTTCCCTCCAAAACTTCCCCATCACCCCTCCCCTACTAAACTTCCCCATCACCCCTCCCCTCCAAATCTACCCCCTTACCCCTCCCCTCCAAATCTTCCCCATCACCAATCTCTTTCAAATCTTCCCCCTTGCCCCTCCCCTCCAAATCTTCACCATCACCCATCCCTTTCAAATCTCCCCCCTTGCCCCTTCCCTCCTAAACTCCCCCCACACCCCTCCCCTCTGAGACTCTCCCTCGCTCCTCCCCTCCTAGACTCCCCTCTCACCCCTCCTCCTCAAAGCATCCTCCCCGCTTCTTCCCCCTTCCAACTTTCACCTTCATCTCCCCCCACCTTCTGCATCGATCTTCCCCCTCCTCAAATAACACCTCACTGTGCCTCACCCAATCACCATCAAACCTTTTGTCCACCCCATTCTTCCCTTTATCCAAGCTATTCTGATATCTCTCACACACCTTCAACAGCTCTCCCTACCACTTCCTCCTCTTACACATCTTACCCTACCCTTCCCCCCCCCCCCCCTGTTCTGTATCTGATGCTCCCCCTTCCTCTTAATTAACGGTATGGACCTCAAACATCCGGGGCCTTCGCTCAAACTTGACTGATCTCTCCATACAGGTTGCTTCTGACAAACCAGACGTGATCTGCTTAACAGAAACTTTCTTCCTTCATGATGTCACTGATTCCTTGGTATCTCTCCCAGGTTACTCCCTCCTCCGGTATGACAGACCTGAGCCTCGTCCTGGAGGTGGGGTTGCTATCTTTATAAAAAAAACTCTTCCTCACTCGCCCTGCACTGCCCTCTCTCCACCTCACCGCCAGGAATACCTTTGGTTACGGCTTGCCCTTCGCTCCCAACTTTTGTTCATATGTGTGTTATACCATCCACCAAACAGTGATGACTCCATCTACATCTCGCTGTCTGATAATATGGACCAACTTCTTTCTACCCATCCCAACTCTCTCTTCCTCATATGTGGTGATTTAAATTGTCACCATGCCAGTTGGCTGGGTGTGGGTACCTCTCTCACCAGCCATGGCTCCTCAGCAAAGGACTTCTGCGACTCACTGGGACTGACACAATCTGTCAATTTCCCGACCCGGATCTCAGTCAACGGAGCATCTTCTCTTCTGGACTTGGTTATGACTAACGTCCCTGAAAATGT
Source organism: Myxine glutinosa (assembly GCF_964187855.1). Taxonomy (NCBI): domain Eukaryota; kingdom Metazoa; phylum Chordata; class Myxini; order Myxiniformes; family Myxinidae; genus Myxine; species Myxine glutinosa. The sequence continues at coordinate 28,867,185 of NC_136261.1, forward strand.
CTGCTGCTCTTCTTCTGCTCCAATCGGCTCATCTGATCATGTGCTTGTTAAAGTGGACATCTCTCTGACCATTCTCAGAGAGCCTCCTCAGCGTCGACGAGTTTGGCATTTCACTCAGGCCAACTGGCACGGTCTTCAAGCAGCCATAAATCATCTGGACTGGTCTCCCATCTCTACCGCCTCTGACAACTCATCCTGGGAATTCTTCCAAAGTAAATTGCTCTCTCTCATGCACAGATTTATCCCATCTCGTCTTCAGTTGTCATACCCTTCCTCCCGTCCATGGTACACGGAATCTTGTGGTGAGGCCGTTGCCCAGAAACAACTTGCTTTCGTCTCCTGGAAAACAAATCCAACGGAAGTAATCTCATTTCCTTTCACAAAGCCCAAAACAAGTGTGTGTCCACCCTCAGGAGAGCCAGGAAACAATATCTCTCCGTTCTCAAGACCAAACTCTCTTATTTGTCTCCCTCTTCCAAATCCTGGTGGCGTCTGGTCAAATCTGTTTCTGGTGTTTGTTCCCCCTCCATCCCTTCCCTCACCTCAAACGGCTACACGGCTGACTCCGCACGTGAAAAAGCTGAATGCCTCAACTCTGTGTTTGCCTCTAAATCTTGTGTCCCAAACCCCTCCCTCTCTGTACCCACCGTACCCAGTCACACCCAGCTGCTCCTGGACTCTGTGTCCTTTCCTCCTGACAAGGTGGAAAAGTTTCTGTCAACCCTCGACTCTGATTCTGCAACTGGACCTGACGGCATCAGCCCACGGGTCCTAAAATCCTGTTCTTCCGCTCTTTCATTCCCTCTCACTGTTCTCTTCACCCTCTCTTTTGATCAAGGTCATCTGCCATCTGCTTGGAAATCAGCCAACCTCACCGCTTTGCACAAAAAACGTGCAAAAACAGATCCTAGCAACTACAGACCAATCAGCCTTCTCCCAATTATCAGCAAAGTCATGGAATCCATCATTGCTTCGGATATGAAATCTTTCCTCTTCTCCAATGGCTTGATCTGTGATCATCGATTTGGTTTCAGACCTGGTCACTCTAATCTGGACATGCTGCTTCTGCTTTCTCAACAATGGATGGAGGACCTCAATGCCAAACAGGAAAGTAGAGCTGTCTCCCTTGACATATCACGTGCCTTCGATACGGTCTGGCACCCCGCTCTGCTCACCAAACTCTCCTCCTTTGGTATCCATGGAAATCTCCACGCATGGCTGGCGGACTTCCTCTCTAGTCGTCGTCAACGTGTGGCCCTGAATGGGTTTCTCTCATCTCCTCTTCCTGTTCAGGCTGGAGTTCCCCAAGGCAGTGTTCTGGGCCCCGTGCTTTTTCTGGTCTTCATCAATGATCTCTCTGACTCTCTTGAAAATCCTCTCTATCTCTTTGCTGATGACTCTACTCTCTGTCGCTCCATTCCTCATCCCTCAGATCGGCAGTCTGCAGCCTCCTCACTCTCTGCAGACCTGGACAAAATCACAGACTGGGAAAACAAGTGGAACATGTCTTTCAATCCTGACAAACCTCACACTCTTACGATGTCTTTCCGAAAAGACCGACTGGACAACCCTCCCATCCACTTTCTGAATAATCCTCTCCAAGAAGTTCTGTCACTCAAGCTTTTGGGTCTCACTATCTGCCATGATCTTTCCTGGGAAAACCACATTTCAAATCTGGCCTCCAAAGCCAGTCGCCGACTGGGCAACCTCCGTCGTGCGAAGTCCTTCCTTGGCACACCTGAGCTCCTCACCACATACAAGGCTTTCATCCGCAGCTCAATGGAATACTGCTCTCCCCTCTGGGCTGGTGCTCCTGCCTCACACCTAGCTCGTCTTCACGCTGTTGAAACCAAAGCGTTCAGAATCATTGGAATCTCCCGTGATGAAGCTAACTCCAAGGGCCTTTCACTCACTCACCGCAGGCAGGTTGGTGGTCTTTCCGTCTTCTACCGCCGACTCCTCTCTGGCCTTGCTCCGCCAGCTCTCTCTGGGCTCTGTCCCCCAAATATTCCTACAGGTCGCACAAGATCTGCCTGCAACCCTCTTATGGTTAAACTGCCAAAATCAAAACTCTCTGCTCACCTTCACTCCTCTTTTCTCCCACCTCTGGAACAAACTCCCTCACTCTCTTCAATCCCACTCCTCCCTCCAGGTCTTTAAAACCGCTGTTCACCACCATCTCTTATCTTCCCCCATCCAAAACCTTGATCTTTTCTACCCCCGCTAATTTCACCCCAAATCCACTTTTTTGAAATACCAACTTCTGTCCTGGAAGTCCTTGGTGTCCTTGTGTTTTATACTTCGAACACCCCCTTCCCACGCCTCCTCCCCCCAAGCCCTCTCCCTCCCACACATCTCCCGATGTCCCTGCTCTCAAATATTGTGTTTGTGTACTTCCCCTTCTCTCCCAATCTTGTCTACCACTCCCTCTTTTTATATATTTTGTTTGTATGTTTGATGTTTGTGTGATAAATGTTAGCTCTTTCACGAGCCTCGATTCAGTATACAAAAAAAAAAAAAAAAAAAAACATTATTGCATTATTACTTATCATCATATGTTACGTATTTCCTGTACGTATTATGTGAATAGGGTGGCCATTTGGATTCTGGGTTATCCATGATACCTCATTCTCTGATGATCAGGGTTTGTTTGTTTTTAACGCAGGTCTACAACAGATTTGCGTTGCTGTTGTTGTTGGGGGTCGATTTTTGAAAAGTGCACCCATTTGTCGGGAAGCTGCCAGAAACACACCCACATCTGTCGGTTCACCCCAACCACCATAGTACCAAGCTGAAATGAAATGGCCACCATCTTGGTTTTCTGGTGAGCCTAACACATTAGGCCTGTGGGCCTCTGCTCATTACACACTGACCGGGTTTTTTTGGTCAGATGTCCAGTCTTTGTTTGGGTCGAGTGTTGTTCACGATGAGGGATCCCCAAAAAATGTAATCATATGTCAAATAATAGTGAGGTTCAATCAAGCCCGTCAGGACACACTACGCCAGAATCCACGGTAATTAAGCATTACGGACGTAACCAAACGTTTCGTTGAGCAAATCACTAAAAAAAAAAGTGTTGCATAATTTTTAATGCTCCCATATTGGGGTTAAGCAATCTGTGACAGTGTGACGAATCAGCTCGTTCTGATATAACCGTGGGGAGGGTGATATGGATAAGAGGTGTCGAGTTAATCTTTTAATAGCACATTAAATGTGTGTTTCCCAATCGCACTGCTCATCTTTTAAAAGTGCTTTAAAGGCCCATTACCAGATTTTGTCACAGGTTGTGAACACAACACAAGCCATTATTCTTCTTTGTATACAAAGTCGAGGCTCATAGAGGAGCTGTAACAAAGAATGGTGCAAGATGTAACAGAAAAAAAAAACAGTAGACAGAAGGGGTAAACACCAACATCAGGAATGAAGGACAAAATAGAGGAAACTTGTACAAATTGATCGGTGTGGGAAGGAATGAGGTGTAGGGGAGGATGCATGGGATGGATAAGAAGGATACAGCAGGAATCTCTCAGGAAGGAAAAACTGGAAATGTGGAAGGAGGTGTGTTTTGGAGTGGGGAGGTGGGAGAGGGAGGGGGGTCAACAGGGGGAGAAAATATCATGGTTTTGGATGAGGAGGGGATCTGATGTGCTGGTGAACAGCTGTCGTGAAGACCTTTTTGGGAAAAATGAGGTTGAAGAGATTGTGGAAGTTGATTCCACAGCTGGGCAAAAAGAGGAACAAGTGAGTGGAGGTGAGCAGTGATCCTGGTTTTAGGTAGTTTCACCAGAAGGGGGTTGATGGTGGACTGTGTGGCCCTGCAGAAACCTTGGGGGTGGATGGGGGAAGGAAGCAAGGAAACAGCAGAGGGTGCAAGACCAGATAGAAATTTCGGTAGAATTTCAGTAGAAATCTCCGAGACCACCGACCTGTCTGCGATGGGAAACTCACCGACCTATGTTTACTCTAGGACATTGAAAAGTCCACAAATGCATACCCCAGAGTAGATTCCAGACTAGACCATGGTATTGCTAAAAGGAGGACATGTTCAGATTTTGCAGCAGCTTTAGTTGTTTTGCAGCAGATGACCTGGCTGTGTTAGTCCTGAGTTTTTTTGTTGTTTTTTTGGATACGAAGGCAAGGCTCGTGGAAGAGCTAGACAATAGACGAAATCAGGATGCAACAGAATAAAAAGTACAGTAGAAAGAGGGGGAGAAACACGCCAACAGGTACAAATTCGAGGGAGACTTGGAGAAATAAGGCTTTTTTTAAATATACAAAATCGAGGCGCGTGTAAGAGCTAACACATGAAACATGAAAACATGCACGGACATATAAAACTTCCAGTAAAGGGAGGGGAAGACACAAGCACAACAACAGTAGAGAATAGGGATGTCGGTAGATCTGTGGAAGGAAGAGGGCTGGGGGGAGGGGGTACAAAGCAGGTATAAACAAGGTATAAAACAAACTGACACAACGAGGAATTTCAGGAAAGAAGTCGGAGATTGAAAGAGGTGGATTTCAGTTGGAATTGAATTCAGTTGGAGATTGAAAGAGGCGGACACGTTGACTGCGACCAGAGAGGAAGTCGGCGAACCATGTGTGGTGGTTACCATGGACACCACAGGAGGAGAGTTTGGTGAGCAGAGCAGGGTGCCAGACCATATTGTAGGCACGTGATGTGTCAAGGAAGACAGCTCTGCTTTCCTGTTTGGCATTGAGGACCTCCATCCATTGTTGAGACAGCAAAAGCAGCATGTCCAGAGTAGAATGACCTGGTCTGAATCCAAATTGATGATCCGAGATCAAGCCATTGGAGAAGAGGAAGGATTTAATATCAGAAGCGATGATGGATTCCATGACTTTGCTGATTATTGAGAGCAGGCTGATTGGTCTGTAGTTGCTAGGATCTGTTTTTGCACCTTTTTGTGTAAAGCAGTAATGTTGGCTGATTTCCAAACAGATGGCAGATGACCTTGAGCAAAAGAGAGGATGAAGAGAACAGAGAGAGGGTGAGATCGAGCGGCAGAGCAGGATTTTAGGACCCGTGGGCTGATGCCGTCTGCTCAGTTGCAGAATCAGAATCGAGGTTTGACAGAAACTTCTCCATCTTGTCAGGAGAGAAGGACACAGAGTATAGGAGCCGCTGGGTTCGACTAGGTATGGTGGGTACAAAGAGAGATGGGTTTGGGACACAAGATTTTGAGGCAAACGCACAGTTGAGGCATTCCGCCTGTTCACATGCAGTGTCAGTTGTGTAGCCGTTTGAGGTAAGGCAGGGGATGGAGGGGGAACAAACACAAGAAACAGATTTGACCAGATGCCACCAGGATTTGGAGGAGGGAGACAGATTTGAGAATTCAGTCTTGAGAGTGGAGAGATAGTGCTTCCTAGCACTCATGAGGGTAGACACACACTTGTTCCGAGCTTTGTGAAAGGAACTGAGATTGCCTTCCATTGGATTTGCCTTCCATGAGGCAAAGGCAAGTTGTTTCAGGGCAACTGCCTCACCACAAGATTCCGTGTACCATGGACGGGAGGAAGGGCAAGACAACTGAAGACGGGATGGGATAAATCTGTGCATGAGAGAGAGCAGTGTACTTTGGAAGTATTCCCAGGAAGAATTGATGTCAGAGGCAGTCAAGATGGGAGACCAGCCCAGATGATTGATGGCTGCCTGAAGACCATGCCAGTTGGCCTGAGTGAAATGCCAGACTTGTCGACGCTGAGGAGGCTCTCTGAGAATGGTCAGAGAGATGTCCACTTTAACAAGCAAATTATCAGAAGAACCGATTGGAGCAGAAGAAGAGCAGCAGACATTTGCAGGGAAGTTGGTCGTAACTAAGTCGAGAAGAGTAGATGTACCGTTGACTGAGTTGCGGGTCAGGAAATTGACAGATTGTGTCAGTCCCAGTGAGTCGCAGAAGTCCTTTGATGAGGTGCCATGGCTGGTGTGAGAGGTACCCACACCCAGCTATCTGGCATGATGACAGTTGAAGTCGCCACATATGAGGAAGAGAGAGTTGGGATGAATGGATAGAAGTTGGTCCATGTTGGCAGACAGCGAGATGCAAATGGAGTCATCACTGCTTGGTGGACGGTACAACACACATGAACAAGAGGAGGGAGTGGAGGGGAAGCCGTAGCCAGAGAACTCCTGGGGGTGAGGTGGAGAGCAGTGCAGGATGAGTGAGGAAGAGAGTTTTTGATAAAGATAGCCACCTCACCACCAGGACAAAGCTCAGGTCTATCATACCGGAGGAGGGAGTAACCAGGAAAAAATATTAAGGAATCAGAGACATCTTTAAGGAGGAAATTTTCTGTAAAGCAGATTAAGTCTGGTTTGTTGGGAGCAAGCTGTATGGAGAAATCAATCGGGTTTGAGCGAAGGCCCCGGATGTTTGAGGTCCATACCGTTAAGGAAGAGGGAGGGGGGGGGGCATCGGGTACAGTGCAGGCGAGTGGAGGGGTAAGGTAAGATGGGCGTGGGGGGGAGAGGATGAGGTATGGCGAGCTGTTGATAGTGTGTCAGAGATTGCAGAAGAGGTAGGAGAAAGGGAAGGATGAGGACAAAAGGTTTGATGGTGATAGGATGACGTACAGTCAGGTGTTGTTTGAGGGGGGCAGAGCGAGGAAGACAGTTGGAGGAGGTGGAGGTATGAGTTGGAAGGGAGAGGAAGCGGGGAGGAGGCAGCTTTGAGGAGAATTGGAGAAAAATGGTAGGGGAGGAGGTTTGAAGGGGTGGGGTGAGGAGGGAGTTTTGAAGGGGAGGAGTGAGGGGAGAGTTTTGAAGGGGAGGGGTGAGGAGGAGAGTTGAAGGGGAGGGTGGAGATTAGAAGTGGGGGAGTGAGTGGGGAGATTAGGAGGGGAGGGGTGAGGGGGGAGATTAGGAGGGGGAGCAAGGGGGAGTTTAGGAGGAGAGGGGTGAGGGGGTAGTTTAGGAGGGGAGGGGTGAGAGGGGAGTTTCGAAAGTGTTGGACAATTAATGAAAAACGAACATTTATTACAAACGGTTTATTGTGATTTTCAAGTCAGTGATCCGTTTGAAAACGTTGGAGGAGGAGTGGAGTTTATGTGAGTTTAGAGAATGTAGAAAGGAAGAACAGTAAGAGCATGAATTTTTTGTTGAAATGCAATGATTTGATGAGGAAATTGAAGAAAGCCTTTTAAGTAGGAAGACGAACAGCGTGTTGTAATATACCACTTAATACAACACTGCAGGGGAAAGTTTAAACAATTTTTAAACAAAACCGTGAAAACTATCTGGGAAAATTCCCTGAAGTGAGGGCGTGGATCTGAGAAAGAAGGAGAAAGGGTTGAATGAGTATGGTGGGAACTAGAATGGGAAAGAAGAGTATCGGCTGGAGAGGTAGAATAAAAATGCAGATAAAGGGGGCAAGGTGAGACAACACGAGTTGGAATTGGAGAAAGGGGATGGAGGTGTGGGAAGAAAGTATGGATGAGTTTTACTGCTAAGATAGAATAATTTGCTTTCAACCATTTCCCCCAATCTCTTTTTGCTCATTAGATAAAGAGATAATGGGGGAAAAATAGGTTGAAGGAATGCTTCTGGAAGTTAGGGGTTTCAGCGCTTGTGTCCTTGTTGGCGCTGCTGGCAGCCGTTAATTTACAGGTCATACGCAACTGCCATGGACATTTGCCTAGCATTTTAATTCAGTTTCTATACATCGTAACAAGCGATACTTTCATCACAATTACAAGTTTGAAACATCTTCACACAAATGTCTAAAAAGGAGCCAATTTATTGTTCACACTTGTATACCATACAGTATTCGTTCAACATTTCACTCGCAGCGAAGAGAGATATAAAAAATATATAAAGCAGGAAGTTTTGGGACAGCACCATTCAAAAAGGTCTTCACTTTATTACATACCGAGAGGTTGGTCAGATGGTAGCACTGTGAGGAAATGCATTTGCAGAAGAAGATGTTTTTTAACGTGATGGAACCTTTTGCAAATATGAACTTTTAAACAGACATCAGTCCAAAAATAATAAATAATAAAAACTTTTGACAATTTGATGGTAAAAGACTGATGAAGGCATCTTATGAACATGGCGTTGTTGTTTTAAATTGGCTCAAAGTTTTAAAAAGCTGTCGGAACAAACACATTCAGCCAAAGTTACACTCTTGGGGCTCCATTCGAGCTGATGTAAGGAATGGTGGAAATCAAAGTTCCAGTCTATGAAGTATAAACAGACGTCAGAGGAAGTCCATACTGTTCCGTCACTTCAGTAGGACCGCTCCTGCTTTAGGTAGAGGCCTTATCCATAGTCGGTCTGGGATGACAATGTTTACGAATGAACTGCAAAGCACACAGAAAATATGAAGAGATCGTGGATTACGTGGAGCAAGAAAAGCTACCTCCACAATCATAACCACCAGAGCATATAAAAAGGGTAAACAAGAACGACATTTAATGCTACCTGAACAGGATCTGGGATAACCATGCGTACATTATCACAGCAGCACTGAATGGAACTTTTAAAGTTTGACAACTTCTTCCGATAGGCCTCATCAAGGCAATGTGTGGAGGATTGTGCACCTTCCCAAATGCCAAAAGGTCCAATGCTCTAGGGCCTCCAAGATTTAAAAAAAAATCCATGTATGAGTAATTACTGCACTGTTGGCCAGATATAATGGCTCGCTGAACCTGAAGGCATGCCATCTTGACCTGCATTTTATTTAAACCCCTCTTCCTCCCCTCCAATATTCACCCCCAACACACCGGAAGTGCCTCATATGCATGAGCTCCCAGACAGCAGAAGGAAAAAAAAACTAATTAGGTTCAAAAACCCAGGCGACACCAAATATCATACTAATTAATGTATTCGCTGCATGCCATTGCAATGACTGCCCACTTTATTGTTTCATCGCATCCAAGTTCCAGTTGGAATGTTCGTGTCGTTTTGTTCGGAATACATGTCATGATGCTACACAGCGCGAGATACTTTTCACCGTCAGAACTAATTAAAGCAATGCGGTCAGAAACTGGTTCACAGAAGTTTCAGAAGAGCATTTGCAAAATTGCCAAAATGGCCATCTACTGCTACTACAGAACATGTCATTCAAGGGAGTTTGCCACTACACAAGGCTGCAGCATCTATTCCAAGGCTGAGCTCTCACAATGGCGTCTTCTGAAAAGAGCTTCACGATCTGCAATATTCATGTATCTGATCTTTCCAAAGGGTACGCAGTGGGCAGCGGGGTGTTTTCCAAGTGTGTGGAAGCTTGGTGTTTAGTGCCGATGTGTATTCAGTGTCAGAAAGTATTCACACCCCTTGACGTTTTTCACATTTTTTGTTACAGCCTGAATTAAAAATGGATTAAATTGAGATTTGTTTTGTCACTGATCTACACATAATACTCCATAATGTCAAAGTGGAATTTTTTTTTCGAATTTCTTTATATAAATTAAAAATGAAAAGCTGCGATGTTTCGAGTCCATAAGTATTCAACCCCTTTGCTATGACATTCCAAATTGAGCTCAGGTGCATCCAATTTCCTTTGATCATCCTGGAGATTTCTCTACAACTTGATTGGAGTCCATCTGTGGCCAATTCAATTGATTGGACACGATTTAGAAAGAAACACATTTCTATACAAGGTCCCACAGTTGACAGAGCATGTCAGAGCAGAAAACTCTGCCATGAAGTCCAAGGAATTGTATGTAGAACTCAAATAAATAATTGTGAGGAGGTATAGATCTGGGAAATTGTTTAAAACAATTTCCAGAGTGTTGAAAGTACCCAAGTCAACAGTGAGCTCCATCATTTGGAAATTGAAAAAATATGTAACTACCCAGACTCTTCGTAGAGCTGGCCGTCCGACCAAACTGAGCAACTGGGCGAGAAGGACCTTAGTCAGGGAGGTGACCAAGAACCCAATGACCACTCTGACAGAGCTACAGAGGTCATTGGCTGAGATGGGAGAAGTTGCCGGAAGGACAACAGTCTCGACAGCATTTCACAAATCTAGGTTTTATGGGAGAATAGCCAGACGGAAGCCACTCCCGAGAAAAAGGCACATGACAGCATGCCTGGAGTTTACAAAAAAAAGGCACGTGAAAGACTGAGAGCATAACGCAAAATATTCTGTGGTCTGATGAGATGAAAATTCAACTCTTTGGCCTGAATGCAAAACACTACATCTGGCAGAAACCGAGCACAGCTTATCACCCATCTAACACCATCCCCACCGTGAGGCATGGATGGTGGCAGCATCATGCTATGGGGATGCTTTTCAGTGGTAGGGACTGGAAGACTGTACATATAGAAGGACGAATGAATGGAGCCAAATACAAGCAAATCCTTGAGTAGAACCTGCTTCAGAGTGCGCAAGACCTCAGACTTGTTAGGGATAGGGTTAGGGTTACCCTAACACTGCAGGGGAAAGTGGGGTTAGGGTTAGGGTTAGGTGTAGTGTGTCGGTGTATTTGGATATTTGGATAATATCCAAATACAACCCCATCTGGAGGCGGGGAACATTTACATCCCAACAGGACAATGACATCAAGCATACAGCCAAAGCAACACTGGAATGGCTTCAGAACAAGAACGCAAAAGTCCTTGAGTGGCACAGCCAGCCGAAGCCCAGACTTGAATCCCATTGAGAATCGGTGGAAAGACTTGAAGATTGCTGTTCACTGACACTCCTCAACCAACTTGACCGAGCTTGAGCAAATCTTCAAGGAAGAATGGGAGAAACCCCCCAAATCCAGATGTGCAAAGCTGATTTAGTCATATCCATGAAGACTCGAAGCTGTAATCACTACCAATGTAGGCACTTCTATGAAGTATTGACTCAAGGGGCTGAATACTTATGTAAAATAGATATTTCTGTATTTCATTTTCAATAAATTTGTAAAAAATTCTAATAACATGTTTTCTCTTTGTCATTGCCAGAAGTGTGGCTGTGCAGCGATCACAGTTCCCCTGCATATTCCAATTCTACCTGCACTTTCACCGAGTTATCTTTTTAACCCCTGCCCACTCGCTCTTCCACGAGCCTCAATTATGCATACAGAAATTTAAAAAAATATATCAAAATCCACGATCTTTTCTACATCACCTTCCTCAACCGACTTACTTATAGAATAGAAAACTAGTCTTGATTGTGAAGGATAGTACCTTAATCATGAAAACCTCTTTTGCTCCGGTGGGCTAACTCCCAAAACATCAGCTGCTCTGTGCTTCCCACAGCCGTTGGCATACTTTAATCAATGTTGTGTTCATTCCATGCATTCCTCTTACTTCCAGATTACTGTTTTCTTCCCACCCCACGTATTACTTGCAAAATCGAAGATTTTTCAAGTAGTTTGGTCGGTTGCATTTGTTATTCTGTCTGTCTGCCTGTCTGTTTGTTTCTCACTCACCTACAGGTCACAATTCTAAACGGATCATCAAGAAACTTCACCAAGTTGTAGAGGTTGTCACAATTGAGAAGCCTGTTGATTTTGAGGGCAAAGGTCAAAGGTCATCTGGAGGTCAAAGGTCATCTGGAGGTCAAATTTCCAAAATCATCTATTTTCATCTGAAAAACCGTCAATTTTCATCCGATTGACTTGGGAATTGAACAGCATTTGCACATTGGGTCACTAAATAGGGAAACCAACTATTTTCGACGTCAAAAGTCAACTCAAGGTCAAACCTCTAAAATCATGAATTTTCATTGAAACATAGGGGTAATACCCCTGGCACTCACCTGGTAGAATAAACCTAATGGTATTTTAAACCAATTTCAATGGTTGCTAGAAGACAGGGCAGCATATAGAATCATACTAACATAATCATAAGACTTTAAATAAACAAACAAACAAAATATTTGGGGGGGGGGGGCATCTCCCCCACCCCCCAACCCCATATACCTCCTAAGACCCAAATTTTTCTATTGCCTTGAACGAACATTGGTACACATACGTGATTAAAGTTGTGGTGAAGTTTCATCGAAATTGCATGTGTAGTTTCAGAGAAAAAAGGAAATTGCTATTTTTAGGGGGGGGGGGGGGGGGGGGAGAGGTCAAATCTGGATGCACTTTGACCCCCGGTAGACCAGTAATGGGGCAGATTTTTTTTAATGCCGTGAACAAACTTTGGTACATCGTGGGTGAGGAAGGTTGTGGTCAAGTTTCATCGAAATATTGTGTGTCGTTTCAGACTAGAAAGCAAATTTCTATTTTGGGGGGGGGGGGAGCAGAGGGGAGGGGTGGGGGCGTCAAACCTGGATCCACTTTGACCCCCAGTAGACCAGTAAAGGGGCAGATTTTTTTTAATGCCGTGAACAAACTTTGGTACATCACGGGTGAGGAAGGTTGTGGTCAAGTTTCATCGAAATATTGTGTGTAGTTTCAGACAAGAAAGCAAATTTCTATTTTGGGGGGGGGGGTGCGGGGGGGGGGGGGGGGTGGGGGCGTCGAACCTGGATCCACCTTGACCCCCGGTAGACCCCCTTAGACCCAGATTTTTTTAAATGCCGTGAACAAACTTTAGTCACAACACATCAAATATAATTTGTGCCAAATTGGTTGCAATCCCATCAGCGGTTTTGGAGACGTTTCAAGTGTTCACGGACGGACGGACGGACGACGCGCCATCGCATAAGCTCCCCTGAACTTCGTTCCAGGTGAGCTAAAAATCATAAACACATCCCAAACTCTGAAATAAAAATCATAAACCCATCCCAACCCTCAAAATAAAATTTATAAACCGATCCCAACCTCTACAAAAAACATAGGGGCAATACCCCTGGCGCTCACCTGGTCGAATAAACGGTGTACTGCACCGACTAAAGGTATTTTAAACCAATTTCAATGGTTGCTAGAAGACAGGGCAGCAAGTAGAATCATAATAACATAATCATAAGACTTTAAACAAACAAAAAAATACCTATTTCGTGGGGCAAACTCCCCCCCCCCCCCCACCCCCACCCCGTGTACCTCCTCAGACCCCAATTTTTCCAATGCCTTGAACAAACATTAGTACATCATAGATGATGAAGGTTGTGGTGAAGTTTCATCAAAATTCTGTGTGCAGGTTCTGAGAAAAAAGCAAATACCTATTTTGGGGGGCAAGCCCCCCTCATAGACCACCTTAGACCCGGACTTTTAAAATGCTGGGAACAAACTTTGGTACAACACGGGTGATTAAGGTTGTGGTCAAGTTTCATTGAAAGCATGTGTGTCGGTTCAGAGGAAAAAGCAAATTCCTATTTTGGGGGTCAAACCTAGATCCAATTTGACCCTGGTAAACCTCCTTAGACCCTGATTTTTTTTTTTAATTCCGTGAACAAACTTTAGTCACAACACAACAAATATCATTTGTGCCAAATTTGGTCGCAATCCCATCAAGTTTCAAGAAGTTTCAAGTGTTTACGGACGACGCGCCATCGCATAAGCTCCCCTAAATCTCGTTCCAGGTGAGCTAAAAATCATCACTTTTCATCCTATTGACCCGAGCTTTGATCAAGATAGTCAATTTTAATCTTGAAGAAATGGACAATTTGATGGATCAATGGCAACCTTTTTGTGGGGGGGGGGGGGGGGGGGGGAGGGTGGATTTTGCCAGTATCGTGCTCTGCATGACGTCTTCTTGTTTTGTTTGTTCATTTAATTGCTTGTTACATCCACCTGTTGCTGCCCATCCCACTGTCAGTGCATTGTCTCCCACCCACCCCTACCCATCACCTCGCTCTTCCATAAGGCCAGCTAGATCATGTATTCAAAATGAAACTTTAAAAATCCAGGATCACTGGTCACTTTCAGTCCTTTGTTCCTCTTTTCTTCAGCTTGTGAAACCTTCTTTCTCAGTCTATTCAACCCCACTCTTCTCTCACCATTATCTCTCTTCACGCAAACTGTCCGACTCCTCCATTGCAGCTTTCTCTGTCTCCTTCCCTATTCTCTCTATGAATGCTGCTCGTTCATTCCTCGTTGCATCATGGTGTCATTCAGCCCTATTGTCAATGCATTGCCTTCTATCTTTTGTCATCCTACTTTTCCATAAGTCTCGACTATATACCAAAATACAAAGAAACTACAGAGTTCACACAATACCTTACCCTGCATAGTCTTGTGAAAAAGGACTTGGGTGGGATCTGCAAGCAGCAAATTTGATTGGTCGTAATGACGTGAAATGCCGGAATATTTTGTCCAAGTACTGTACTGCTAAACAAAAGGGGTTTGAAAGTGCCAAAAGGCGATTTCTGTTCCAGTGTTCAAGTACAGGGTCCGTCAGGGAGGTGTGACGATTTTCAGAAAACTCGTACACAGTTATTTTTTAGTCGAATTTCAATTTTTATTTTTTTTAAAGACTACATATATAAGGCCATGTAATACACTGTAACAAAGACATTTTAAAAATGTAATTCATGTTTGAAAAATGACATCATCTAAATAGCGGCCGTTCTTGTCCAAGCATTCTTGCAGACGCGCGGAAAAGTTCCAGCATTTCTCAGCACAGCAGCATCCCTCAGCAGTTCCAGCATTCTTTCTGCAAACGTAAACCACCGTACGAAATCATTCTGCTGCAGTTCTTGAACCACCATGATTTTGTACGCATGATAATGAAGGTCCAAGTGCAAAATTCGACGAACTGATCTGTCTGACATCCGTAGAGCGCGAGCGTGCCGTACCGCTGACCGAAGAGGGCTGGCCTCCACAGCTTGTCGAACCCTTTCGATGTTTTCCGGGGTCCTAACGGTTCGATCACCTCCCCGAGCTGCTCCCGGCCTCACAGATCCAGTTGTCCTGAAGTTTTTTACCCACTTCAATATTGTGTTTCGAGACGGAACGGCGCCACGTCGACCAACATTGAAGTGAGTACGAAATCTGCGCTGTGTAAGCACCACCGAACTACCCGTTTGAATAAACGTCTCAACAACAAAGACGCGATGTTCAATCGTCCACAGCTCCATGGCTACTGAAATGGCGCCTAACAATGAGTAACCAACAGCCATCACGGATGCGCTAGACCCCCCACTTGCATTGTTATACCCAATTCAAACATGAATTACATTTTTTAAATGTCTTTGTTACAGTGTATTAAATGGCATTATTTATATATGTAGTCTTTAAAAAAAAAAAAATTGAAATTCGACTAAAAATAACTGTGTACAAGTTTTCTGAAAATCGTCACACCTCCCAGCCGGACCCTGTATATACTGTAATAAAATAAAATAAAGATTTTAAAGGTTGTAGAAAATTCAAAAACAATATTTTTGAAATTTCACCGCTGTTGATGCAGTCTTTTACACCACCTTATTGAACATGTTATGCTAATTCTTTGTGCCCGTTGTTTGCGACATCGTGAAAAACAGAAAACTTCCAGTTCGCAATTTGTGCCAAATGAATGAATTTGTGCCAAATGTGGAATTATTTTTTTCTTGACTGCCAGAGAGGCAGACAGTTAAAAACTTATGTCACTCTGTGCATGTCATTTTCAGATTCATGTTCCGATATGTGTTCGAAATAAAACATTCAACTGAAATCAAGTTGTTCCCCGATCATAAACTGACGTTTGTAGACAGAAAAACAAACAAAGTGAACCAATATTGCTTAACCCTGCTTTATGCTGGAGGGAGGGGAAGGTTAAAATGCCATATTATACCATCAGTTTACAATCATTCAGTTATGATATGGCCAGCTTGAATTAATTTGTGGTTTGAGGTTCAATGCCAATTGTCGGGTCAACTGTAGCAATGGTTGTGTGATCGATGATTACTTGAGAGGGGTCTATGCTTATAGTGCAAAGGAGTTGCTGGCTGTACTCATGCCAGTAGGCCAATTGGTCATTGTAAACGGATCATAATTGGCTGAGGATACAAGGCCATTAAAATGTAGAGTCTATGAAGACTTCTTGATAATTACACAAGTAGTCTGTATATCTTTGATCTTTGCCCCCAACATCTTAGGTTCTACTGCTTGGTCCTGTAAGTATTTTTCTTTGTCACGTTTGCTTTTTTTCCTCTTGTTTAGGAGGATCTGATTATGGTGGAGCTGACACTGATCCACCAAGGTCGCCTTAGATATCCATTCAGCACGTTTGTCGTGGTGTGCTCTGAGGATCTGCCATGATGATGAAACAGAAATCAAAATATTGCATTTGGAGTCATCAGAAGGAACGCAAAAAGAAAAATTAAGTAAAGAGCAAAGATGGATAAGATAAGATTGGGGTTTCAGCCGCTGCTCCTCAACCCTCAAACCCATCCAAGCAGAGCCAGGTGAACCTTCCAGAAAAAAAAATATTCTGCGAGAATTCACTTCTCCGAAGACAGTTAAGGAAAGAGAGGAATAAAGAAGAAGCAAGAATTAGAATGAATAAAGAGAAATATGAAAAAGTAGAAAGAAATGTGAATGAGAAAAGAAAAGTAGAAAAGAAAAGTAGGAAAGAGGAAAGAAAAGCAAAGTAGAAAAAAATAAAAGAAAAACTAATATAAAAGAAAAGTAGAAAGAAATTAATGACTCATTGATCACTTGTTTTAAACATGGTGCAATTGGTGTTAATGTTCACTGTCGGTTCATCCAAAGCCTGTAATCTATTAAATAGCTCAAAAGTGGATTATATACTGTGACCTCCCTCGACATTCAAGTTTGTCAACAGCGTAATGTTTGGTGATTGAATCCACCATTGATCCGGCCATTGATCAGAAGGACAGACGAGGTGATCGTTAAAAACAATTTCAAATTTTACCTTCACATTGATTACCAGTTGGCTGTGATCTGTATTTGGTAAATCCATGCGCATTGGTCAACGCATACCTGCACCTGGTGGAAATAAGTCTTAACAAGGGGAAGAAAAAGTTGTAAAAACGTATGCACTCGCCATTGCCCTTTCTTTAGCATCAACCACTTGTTCCATGACATTTCTGAGGTCAGTGTGTTCCATCCCAATTTCTGCATTACACTCGCAAACAAGACCGAGCATTACACAATGCAGAGCCTCGCCGGGGTATTTGGCTAGGCAGCTCCTTGAACACAGGCCAATGAATGCAACCTCCTTATAGATCAAAACATTTGGAATTTTACATATATATATTTGAAATACAAAATTTATAACCCTACTTTCATTGCAGTGCAAAGCTGCTTTCATATGATGTGCAATTTTTAAAGTGCCATATAATTAACAATAGAGAGTGTGTGTGTATGTGTGTGTGTGTGTGTGTGTGTGTGTGTGTGTGTGTGTGTGTGTGTGTGTGTGTGTGTTTCTTGATTTCAAAATTTCAATTTCAATTTTCTAATTTCAATTTCTTGATTTCAAAACAGGAATTTCAAAAACCTACAAAATAAGTAACGATAACAAAATAGACTTGATACAACACCATATAAATCACTCAAAGATGAGAAGACTGTTAGTTCGGGATAAACACCATAAATTACCAAACATTTAGTGGATCCCAAAAATGCACAAACACCCTTGCAAGATGAGGTTCATCATCGCAAGTAAAGAATGTTGTTTGAAACCTTTGTCGGGTAGTATAACAGCGGCGATTAAACGAATCTATAAATGCTTAAAAAACTACCAAGAAAAAGTGAAGTTTTATTCTGGTATTAAGATATTCTGGATCATTGACAATTCCAAACCAGTAATCGACAGTGTCCACAACATTAATAACAAGGGTAAGGCAAAATGTCTTTCAACTTTTGATTTTTCCATGTTGTACACAAACATTCCACATGACAAGCCCGTAACCGCATTGGACAGAGCAGTAGATAAATCGTTTGCAGGAGGTAATAAAGTATACATTAATGTATATCAAAAAAGAGCACATTGGTGCATGTGTGTAGTGTGTAGTGTGTAGACTGTAGATGATGCTCAAGAAATTTCATCTTGATCGGATGACGTTTTGTACTTGTCGAATTATGACATCAAAATGGAAGCACCTATGACATCATCATTAATATATGTTATTCCACATGGAGAACAATGAGCCATGTCTCAATTTTTTCTATGTAGCACTTTCGGAGATATAGAGGTGCAAAGGTTTTCGGTTTTTCCAAGATGGCACCTATACTACGTGACCTATGACGTCATAATTATAATTTAAAAATTCTACAGGTGGAGTTGCACCTATGGTGAAAATTTCCTGTCAATCGGACCAACGGTTGCAGAGAAAATCATTTATTCTGTGCGGACAAACAGACAAACAAACGGACTCAAATGCAATACCCTCTCCTCTGGCGAGGGTAATAATTAGGACTGTGAGAGCAACCACACACAGCTCTGACCTTGTCAATAAATTACAACAACTAGTCAGACGTATGTTAGCACAAGGAACTACAGTTGGCAGATTAAAAGAAGTTTTCTTTAATATCATAAAACGACACCAAATCAAATTAGTAAAATACAATACGAATAGTAAAAATATTATTCATGAGATCTTTATGTAAATACAGTACAATATAAGAATTAAATATACTACAAATCAATGTTGCTAGGAATCAGTGGTTGCTGGGATATGGCAGCGTGCAAAAAACCGTTATAGGTGACAGTTTCAACATTCGAAATACAGTTTGATCCAGAGGTAGGTGGTGTGGTCATGCTGGTTGGGTGTACATGGTTTATTTAAGGTAAGATGTGCATGATTTAATGTATTATCATATCATAGAGTGTGAAAGGAAAGTTATAAATATATGATAATGATAATACATTAAATCCTCTAGCGAGTAAAGTTTGAATAAGTGAATGTGGAATTCAAAGATCATTGATGGGTTGACTGACTGCCTGGATGCAACTGAGGTTGTGGATCTACTGATGTACCATCTATTGATGTGGATCCATGATCGAGGTTGTGGATCCGCCGTTTGGAGAGGTCCTGGGCTGAAAGGTTTGAAACCTCGAGGAAGAACGGTGCCCAGCTGATGATCCATGCAGTCGGGAACTCGTCAATTGCTTACAGGTTAAGGCTCTTGCTTTAGGTAGAGGAACTATGTTTTGAGGTTTACAATTTAAATAAAGTTGACTATGGGATGTTGTGAAATTAACATCATTTACAGAAATCCTTTAAATTATTTATATTTAAGTTTAGGAACAACCGATACTGTACAATTAATTAAATGCATTTTAAAATAAGAATTGAAATAGAGAAATAAGAATTGAAAATCATAAGAGATAGAATTGTGAGAAATCAAAAAAAAAAAGGAAAAAAGATGTGTGTGTGTGTGTGTGTGTGTGTATATATGTGCATATATATGTGTATGTGTTGTGTGTGTAGTGTGTGTAGTGTGTGTAGTGTGTGTAGTGTGTGTAGTGTGTGTAGTGTGTGTATGTGTGGTTGTATGTATGTGCATAAATATGTGTGTGTATATGTGTATACGTGTGTGTACGTGTGTGTGTACGTGTGTGTGTGTGTGTGTGTGTGTGTGTGTGTGTGTGTGTGTGTGTGTGTGTGTGTGTGTGTGTGTGTGTGTGAGATAGAATTGTGAGGAACAGAAAATGAAAAAAATGAGGTGTGCGCTGACCTTTATTTGAAACGTGCCAACTCCCTAGTCAATTTGCTTGTCGTGCAGAGGCCGCTAAGCATACAGCAACGGCGCTCTAATATTCGAGCCTGGCAGCAGCGTAACCCAGTGTCAAGGAACCTCAAAAAGATTATACCGAAATGTTATATCTGCAGTCCAGGTGGGAATTTGTAATTTCTTTAGGGTGCTGTCGATAACCCACCTAATCTTCACGACAGGACAGTGCGATCTTTAATGTCCACCAACAACCTGTGTGGGCAGACGTGTGCTCCAGGTTAACGTAACGTCCGTCCAATGGATGGCGCACACTTCTATGCTTCGTCCTGCATGCAAAACACCAGGGTGAAATTTTATAGCTGGGTCGACATTCAAACTCGGATCGACACTCTCATATATCCTGCCAGGCCAACCAGCAATTTTTCCCGCAAAAGGGTTAAAGCCAAATAATGTGCAAGGCTTTCTAAATGAAAACATGCACTCCGAAAAAGAGTGTGCCCCCAATACAAAAACAGCTGTCGCATCCTTTAAACCCCCAAGTTGTTTATAAATCTTCCACGAGCCGAGACTTGGAATACAAAAATTACTTTCCTGCCAGTTTCCCCCAAACACGTTGTTTTTCTCCCCCACAATCCTTATAGCGGTATAGCGGACATTACAGTTACAATGTCCAATTTATTCCACTCAGCCAGGAGATTTGCTAATCTGGCAATCACGCTGTGGAATGTGTTTGCAGTTTGTACTCAACGTTCACACACATGTTGTGCAGAATTCCCTAAATTATTTGTGACCGATGGCAAAAAATTAAGTGGGCACAACCTTCTGGGATCCTCAGAAATCGTGAGTCTAAAGGAGATGGACATCCAAAGACAGCAACTGGAACATCGTTATTGGAATTTTGAATCTCGATGTTTGATTATATACAAACCTAACCCTAACAACCCTAACCCTAACAACCCTAACCCTAACAACTAACCCTAACAACTAACACTAACAACTAACCCTAACCCTAACGGACAAATATATACAACAGGCCCTTGATAAAATGCATCACGCCTGCGCAATGTTAGAATGGGTCTTCAACATCGGGTAAATTAAAAACGAGAAAATATTCTAACTCGAGTGAAGTCGATAGAGCGTCGTCGCAAATCACCACGCTTCCTACCTGAAGCAAAGTTTAAATTTGGCAACAGGTTCCACCAGGAATTCGACCCAATATCAGATTTTGAGTCGAATACAAAACACCCAAAAATACTGCTCCGAGACGGTCTGCCCTTTTTGATAAAAATCGGACTGTCGAGGGAATAAAATGAAACGCAAGCAAAGGAGCTTGGAGTTGAAGAAACATCCACCGCACACCCAACCCCAACCACTCACGAAATATAATTTATTGACATAGTGAACCTGACTATATACCACATTCTCCTTGCACGTCCATCCATATGCATCCATTATTGTGGTTTTATTGAGTCTGGTGTTGGCTTAGCCTGGTCCGAGGTCCGCAAATTGAGTACCAGTTAACTGGTAATTCCCTGTGTGTCACAAGAGGTGACTAACAGGGTTGGCGGCAGGAAGAGCATCTGGCCATGAAACGCTGCTTCAAAAAAAGGGGACCACGGTGCCTGAAAAAGGCCAATCCCTGCTCTGCAGGGGGGATAAATGGCCTCCAAAGGTTGTCTCTCATTGTGGTTTTATTGGTCATAATTACACTGGAGCTAGAGAGCTTGGAGTCAACAAATGCGACACACACTCAATCTCTCTCTTTCTCCTACTCCCCCATTTCTCCTCTCTCTCTAAACCCTGAATACAATGGTCGACAAAATACCAATCTATATCTATATAATTATAAAATTGAAATCTTGCGTGTTTGTATGTAACATTCGATCGGTCCGGGGGCGTGGCTTACCCCTTTGAGAGAGTAGTAATATCCACCATTTTATTAACTCGCATAGCTTTGAGGCCTGTTTTGTAGGCCCGTGGTGTCTTGCTCTCTCTCTCAGTTTTATTTCAAATCAAATTCGATATATCATTTCATTTTTCACAGTCGCTAACATAGTTTTAGACTCGGTTGAAAAAAAACGGGAAGAAAATCCGATGAAAGTTTCCGTTTATAGAACGAAATGAATTCTGAAAGGCTTGTATCTTCAAGGCCATTGAGTCTGTTTCACGCCTTTATCTTCAATGTAAGTCGCCATCTGATTTCATTTTTATCGATGGTTTTAGACTCGGTAAAAGAAATAATTGAGAACATTCACGCACACACGGGAAATTGCAGAGATATATTTTAAAAATCGCGCCACGTTTATATACGAAAATACACCGCCTAAAATAACAGGCATACAGTATATATCTTCGTCACTTCATTCAACATTATTACCCGGAAGTAAAATATGTTCAGGAAATTACCGAGAGATATTTCTTCGATTTTTTTTATTATTTATATGCGCATACACTTTAAATAGGTTTATTTGAAATCTTTAATTTTCACAATGTAATTTATTTGTCATTTGATTATCGGCAAAACGATAGCACAAACACAATACTATTTGCAGGAAGAATGTCGTATCAACCCTCCGACGGCGCTACGGACGCGGACAACGAATCACACCTCACGTCTATGGACGAGAATAGCAACATCCGCACGAATCAGTCATCAATGATTTTCATTGACGCGCCTGGAAGTGGAGGCACAGGGAAGACGTTTCTTATTAACCTGATTCTCTCTAAAGTGAGAGCGAGTGGAGAAGTTGCCCCCTGCGGTGGCCTCATCTGGCATAGCTGCTACCCTCGTGCCTGGTGGAAGAACAGCGCACTCAAGGTTCCAAATCCCTCTGACACCGAGGGAAGATGGCGTATGCAACATCGATAAAAATTCCACTATCGCAGACCTCTTTCAAAGTACAAAACCCATCGTGTGGGATGAGTGTCCTATGATCAGGAGAGAGAGTTTCGAGGCTGTGGATCGCACGTTGCGTGATGTATGTGACAAAGACGAGCCTTTTGGAGGGATCTTGACGATATGCTGTGGTGATTTCCGTCAACGTGATCGAGATAAGGGCCGAAATCACGTGTCACAGGTAAGTGATTTAGAACGCTGGAGAGGTGAGCCTTATGGCTTGCTGGCCCAAATAATCTCCCTGATGATGTCCAGCGTTCGCTTTAGTTCTATTCTCATATCTATTCAAACTGGCATTGACCCAACGGGTCATGGGTCGTCTAGGGGTAGCATCATCATCATCATTGGCTGAGGGGTAGCATCATTGGCTGAGGCGTAGCATCATTGGCTGAGGGGTAGCATCATTGGCTGAGGGGTAGCATCATTGGCTGAGGGGTAGCATCATTGGCTGAGGTGTAGCATCATTGGCTGAGGTGTAGCATCATTGGCTGAGGGGTCGCATCATTGGCTGAGGGGTAGCATCATTGGCTGAGGGGTGGCATCATTGGCTGAGGGGTAGCATCATTGGCTGGGGGGTGACATCATTGGCTGAGGGGTAGCATCATTGGCTGAGGGGCGACATCATTGGCTGAGGTGTAGCATCATTGGCTGAGGGGTAGCATCATTGGCTGAGGGGTAGCATCATTGGCTGAGGGGTCGCATCATTGGCTGAGGGGTAGCATCATTGGCTGAGGGGTGGCATCATTGGCTGAGGGGTAGCATCATTGGCTGAGGGGTGACATCATTGGTTGAGGTGTAGCATCATTGGCTGAGGGGCGACATCATTGGCTGAGGTGTAGCATCATTGGCTGAGGGGTAGCATCATTGGCTGAGGGGTAGCATCATTGGCTGAGGGGTAGCATCATTGGCTGAGGGGTAGCATCATTGGCTGAGGGGTAGCATCATTGGCTGAGGGGTAGCATCATTGGCTGAGGGGTAGCATCATTGGCTGAGGGGTAGCATCATTGGCTGAGGTGTGACATCATTGGCTGAGGGGCGACATCATTAGCTGGGGGGTGGCATCATTGGCTGAGGGGCGACATCATTGGCTGAGGGGTGGCATCATTGGCTGAGGGGCGACATCATTGGCTGAGGGGTGACATCATTGGCTGAGGGGTGACATCATTGGCTGAGGGGCGACATCATTGGCTGAGGGGCGACATCATTGGCTGAGGGGCGGCATCATTGGCTGAGGGGTGACATCATTGGCTGAGGGGCGACATCATTGGCTGAGGGGCGACATCATTGGCTGAGGGGCGACATCATTGGCTGAGGGGCGGCATCATTGGCTGAGGGGCGGCATCATTGGCTGAGGGGCGACATCATTGGCTGAGGGGCGGCATCATTGGCTGAAGGGCGGCATCATTGGCTGAGGGGCGACATCATTGGCTGAGGGGCGACATCATTGGCTGAGGGGTGGCATCATTGGCTGAGGGGCGACATCATTGGCTGAGGGGTGGCATCATTGGATGCGGGGTGGCATCATTGGATGCGGGGCGGCATCATTGGCTGAGGGGCGACATCATTGGCTGAGGGGCGACATCATTGGCTGAGGGGCGGCATCATTGGCTGAGGGGCGACATCATTGGCTGAGGGGCGACATCATTGGCTGAGGGGCGGCATCATTGGCTGAGGGGTGGCATCATTGGCTGAGGGGTCTTCTCCTCACTGCTCATTACTAAAAACTGCTCTTCTATGTGAGGATTGATAAATAAAAGCAATTAGAACCAGTAAATTTAGTTTTATATGGCATTTTGCCTCTCTATTAGAAAGTGTGAGAAAATTATATATCTTCACCATAGGTTGACCTTTGACCCCCACTGTAACCATGGTAGCCCCTTAATTATATATAATAACATTGACCCAACGGGTCATGGGTCGTCTAGTATAAAAACAAAAATTTGACGTTCCTCATTCCATTGTGCACAATATCTCCTCTTTACATGTGGAACTCATAGAATGGACAACGAATGTGCTTTTCGGCGCCTGCAATAAGATACAATATTGAAATGAAATAAAAAGGAACGCGTATGAAAGCAAGTTAAGCCAACACGGCGACAGGTGAAAAATATGATTAAACATAGCTTGGGGTACTGCTGCCACCGCGGAATTAATATCGTAATAATAAGATTTGCAAAAGCAAGCGAAAACGTTCATAATCATAATAACGAGACTGGAAAAGGTGAGCGGAGTGTACAAGAGAACAAGAAAAGAAAAACAAGGACAAACGAGTTCATGGTAAAAAGAAACGTCCCTAAAGCAGGAACCAATATGCCTAGGGAATGGAACTGTCAAGTACACTCCAAAAAAACATAAATTATCATTTTTATCCTTTTATTTTTTCATGCGCCAACTCTCGTCCGACAATGGACGGCACCAGTCTTCTTTCAACTTCTTTCTTTCCTTCATTTCAACAATGGACAACTTCTTTCCTGGAAGTCCTTGCAGTGTCCTTGTGTTTTATACTTCTCCCACCCCGCCCCCTTCCCACGCCTCCTCCCCTCAAGCCCTCTCCCTCCCACAGATCTCCCGATGTTGTGTTTGTGTGCTTCCCTTTCTCTCCCCATCTTGTCTACCGCTCCCCTTATTATATGTTTTGTGTGCTTGTTTGATTTTTTTTGTGTGATAAATGTTAGGTCTTTCATGAGCCTCGATCCTGTATACAAATTTTTTTTTTTAAACAGTTCCCAATCCTGCTGGAAGAGGTTATCCAAAATGTCGAAGGGCAATGTCAATTGGCATCACGTGTCGTTTTCCCCCACACTTTTTTCATTAAAAAAAAATAAAATAACAGTGGGATATTGTGATCGGCTCTGTATGGCTGTCCGTCACGCTAGCTCCTCCAAATCGGTTGTGCGGAAATTCACCAAACTTGGTAGTTATGAATGAGGATCACCACATGGCACGAAGGTTCGAGAGCAGTATAATTTCTGGCCTCACACCTGGGGCCTGGAGCGAGTACAAAAGGTCAAATGCCATATCTTACTATAATTCACCAAATGTCTGTCTGTTCCCAGGTACCGCAAAAACGGCTGAACCGATCACAACGAAATTTTGGGTGGGTAATCCTGGGACCCCCTGGAGTAAAGTAGGCTATATTGTTTTTCCATTTTTTCCAAGTTTTCCAATTTCCAGTTTTTCCAAACACGATGGAATAATATTTACCGATATGAACAGTGATGTGGCTTTTATTGAAATTCTACAAATACTGTTTAGATTTTGATGATTTGCGTGTGATGTGATTTAACGGATGTTTATATGACTCGTTTAAAATTAAAAAAAGCCTTCAATTTCTGATATTTTGCCTTTTCATTTGGGCCTCCCAATTGAAGCCCCGCCCGTAGGGCCGGTACCTTTGCTAGTAAAGGTAATCAAGAAAGACTCATGAAAACTCATAACGAGAACAAATGTGATCGGATAGCTTATACTCTATTGAATGGTACCAGGATTCAGTTACAGATTCTACTGATGCGCGACCGTGCCACGGTGAGGAATTTGGAATTGGGCCGAGGCATCGGCACACAAATGCCCACTCTTGAAAAGGCACCGGGAGATAACGTACTCGTACGCAACACACTGCCTGCCAATCACCAGGATACGTTTAAAGTCAGAATGGGAAATGAATAGACCAAACAGCTCAAAAGTGAGAATTCTACTGGGGAAAGATTCTTATTGTGTCGGATCTTAAATCTACGCTGCGGAATTCCCAACTTCACCTGTGGAATTGTGATTCTGTGGAATCTAAAGCTCTCAATATCATTGAAATCTCCTGAGATGTGGCAAAAGCACAAAGTCTGTTGCTTTCACCTCACAGGGAGATTGCGCGGTGGACTCCGATCTTCTTTTCTTTTTTTCTCCACCTTTCCTCTGGTTTAGAACCATAAGCTCTCTCATGCCTCTGAACAAGCTCCCTGGCAAATTCATGATGTTGATTCATCGTGATTCAACTCGCTCTCCAAGTTGAACTCCCAATAATCAAACTGATTGGATATCTCATTTATTATCATGTCCATTGAACCACCTTCCCAAGGCTGTTCTCTCCCACTCTAACCTACAGAGCTTCAAGCAGGAAGTGCACCAGCAGTCCAGCACCACCATGTCATGTAATAGAGTCCCATTTTATTCCCCACCACACTCATCTTCTTCTTCTTATTCTTTAATGACCACCATTATCCCACCTTTAGTGTGTGATCGGTCGGGGGAAGCTTGGCCCGAGTCTTCTTGAACCGGCTGACCAGGCCTGACGTTCAACTAGTTAGGGCAGGAATTTGGAATCTGGCCATGGTGCCATGAATATCTCACCAACTCATTTTATTTCCCCATCCTTACCCCATAATCATTTTTACCCCCATTAACCCTTCGTAAAAAACCCTCTTACTTTCAGGTTAATATGTTTCCTCCCCTCATCTCTCTTTTTCCGTTCTTTAATTTCTTGCTTATTGTGTCACACTGTTGCCCTACTTCCCCAATTCTGTTCATATCCTCCATAATGCCTCGATCTTCCGTGATCTTCAATATTATTTAAGGTTGGGAGGGGGGCGGGGGGATTTTATGTATTATATATACATATACTGTGCATTCAGAAAGTATTCAGACCCCTTCTCTTTTTTCACATTTCGTTATGTTGCAGCCTTATGCTGAAATCGTTTAAATTCATGTTTTCCCTCATCAATCGACACTCAATACCCCGTAATGACAAAGAGAAAACAGGATTTTAGAAAGGTTTGCAAATTTATTAAAAAGAAAAAACTGAAATATCACATTGACATAAGTATTCAGACCCTTTGCTATGACACTTGAAATTTAGCTCAGGTGCCTCCCATTTCTCTTGATCATCTTTGAGATGTTTCCACACCTTGATTGGAGTCCACCTGTGGTAAATTCAATTGATTGGACATGATTTGGAAAGGCACACACCTGGCTATATAAGGTCTCACAGCTGACAATGCATATCAAAACAAAAACCAAGCCATGAGGTCGAAGGAACTGCCTGCAGAGCTCAGAGACAGGATTGTGTCGAGGCACAGATCTGGGGGAGCCTCCAAAAATATTCTGCTGCATTGAAGGTTTCCAAGAGCACAGTGGCCTCCATAATTCTTAAATGGAAGAAGTTTGGAACAACCAGGACTCTTCCTCGAGCTGGCCGCCCGGCCAAACTGAGCAATCGGGGGAGAAGGGCCTTGGTAACAGAGGTGACCAAAAACCCGATGGTTTTTGCGGCCATCTCTCGGAAGAGTCCTGGTTGTTCCAAACTTCTTCCATTTAAGAATTATGGAGGCACTGTGCTCTTGGGAACCTTCAATGCAGCAGAAAATTTTGTTGTAGGCTTCCCCAAATCTGTGCCTCGACACAATCCTGTTTCTAAGCTCTGCAGGCAGTTCCTTCGACCTCATGGCTTGGTTTTTGCTCTGATATGCATTGCCAGCTGTGAGACCTTATATAGACAGGTGTGCGCCTTTCCAAATCATGTCCAATCAATTGAATTTACCACAGGTGGACTCAAATCAAGTTGTAGAAACATCTCAAAGATGATCAAGAGAAATGGGAGGCACCTGAGCTAAATTTCAAGTGTCATAGCAAAGGGTATGAATACTTATGTCAATGTGATATTTCAGTTTTTTCTTTTTAATAAATTTGCAAAACTTTCTAAAATCCTGTTTTCTCTTTGTCATTATGGGGTATTGAGTGTAGATTGATGAGGGAAAAATGAATTTAAACGATTTCAGCATAAGGCTGCAACATAACAAAATGTGAAAAAAGTGAAGGGGTTTGAATACTTTCTGAATGCACTGTAGGTATTGTAAAGCAAAAAAGTCAAAAATATATTCTGCCATCTTTTCTTTTCAATTAGATCTTCATTACTTTGCAAATTACACCAGAAACTAGAACGCCACTCAGTAGAGCGCGTACTCCCGCCGTGGGTTTAGTTGGAATAATACGTTTTGTTTAACATCCCCTCTCCCCAAAACAATAAATGAAAAAGAAAGTCAGCTCTAATTGCCAGAGAAGTAATTTTGATATATCTCGGAATTAGAGGAGAAAAACATCATTTAAGAATAAGAATAAAACCTTTAATGCAGTAAAACATAAAAAATCTTTCCCAAAAAATTTTCCCAAAAAAATTCCTGGATCCGGAATAATATCCTGAGCTTCACAAAAACGAAACAATTCTTCCTTATCCAAAGGGCAATCATCCCAACAACTTTCATCCAAATCCGTTCAGAACTTTTCCAGATATCTTGTTCACAAACACACGAACACACACGGACGGACACGATCGAATGCGTTACTCCCTGGCAGGAGTAATAAACCTGAAATTCGCAGAGCCAGAACTAGATTTATTTATTTGGTCTGGGAAGCCCATGTGAGGTTTCTTCTTCTTCAGCCTCTCACAACCCTGGGTGAATATGCGATCTTTTTTAAAAAAAGTTGGAATTTTGCCAAATCTGTTTTATTCGTTTGTTAATATACCTCAGCCATTGACAAATCTGGAACTAAGTCTTTATAAGTTCATCGAATACTGACACCGCGAATGACATTCGCTGAGCTAAATGTAGATATCTCTTCCGAGGTAAAAACAAACAAACAAAAAAAAACAGTTTTAAAGCATTATACGTATCAAACGATACATTTTATGAAACGGGGAAACCTAATAGACACTTTGGTGGTTTTAAAATGACAGAATATGTCTTTATTAGAAAAAAAAAATGAACATTGAAGACGACGCTGCTAAAAAAATATACACCGCTCTAACGCATAACCACAAGTTTAAACTACATTTACAACAAATATGAAAACTATTTTCATATCACAATGTTAAATATAGAATATATAGAAGATAATGTTAAAAAAACATGAGCCCTATCTTCCAATGGTAAAAAAATCCTTCAAAAAATTCCTGGATCGGTAATAATATCCTGAGCTTCACCAAAAACTAATCAATTCTTCCTTATCCCAAGAGCAATCATCCCACCAACTTTCATCCAAATCCATTCAGAATATTTCCAGATATCTTGTTCACAAACACACGAACACACACACACACACGGACGGACACGATCAAATGCGTTACTCCCTAGCGGGAGTAATAAACCTGAAAATCGCAGAGCCAGAACCAGAATTATTTATTTGGTCTGGGAAGCCCATGCGAGGTGTCTTCTTCTTCAGCCTCTCACAACCCTGGGTGATTATGCGATCTTTTTTTAAAAAAAGTTGGAATTTTGCCAAATCTGTTTTATTCGTTTGTTAATATACCTCAGCCATTGACAAATCTGGAACTAAGTCTTTATAAGTTCATCAAATACTGACACCGCGAATGACATTCGCTGAGCTAAATGTAGATATCTCTTCCGAGGTAAAAACAAACAAACAAACAAAAAACAGTTTTAAAGCATGAAACGTATCAAACGATACATTTTATGAAACGGGGAAACCTAATAGACACTTTGGTGGTTTTAAAATGACAGAATATGTCTTTATTAGACCAAAAAAATGAACATTGAAGACGACGCTGCTAAAAAAAATACACCGCTCTAACGCATAACCACAAGTTTAAACTACATTTACAACAAATATGAAAACTATTTTCATATCACAATGTTAAATATAGAATATATAGAAGATAATGTTAAAAAAACATGAGCCCTATCTTCCAATGGTAAAAAAATCCTTCAAAAAATTCCTGGATCGGTAATAATATCCTGAGCTTCACCAAAAACTAATCAATTCTTCCTTATCCCAAGGGCAATCATCCCACCAACTTTCATCCAAATCCGTTCAGAACATTTCCAGATATCTTGTTCACAAACACACGAACACACACACACACACACACACACACACACACACACGGACGGACACGATCGAATGCGTTACTCCCTGGCGGGAGTAATAAACCTGAAAATCGCAGAGCCAGAACCAGAATTATTTATTTGGTCTGTGAAGCCCATGCGAGGTTTCTTCTTCTTCATCCTCTCACAACCCTGGGTGAATATGCGATCTTTACAAAAAAAAGTTGGAATTTTGCCAAATCTGTTTTATTCGTTTGTTAATATACCTTAGCCATTGATAAATCTGGAACTAAGTCTTTATAAGTTCATCAAATACTGACACCACGAATGACATTCGCTGAGCTAAATGTTGATATCTCTTCTGAGGTTCAAAAAAAAAACAAAAAAAAAAAACAGTTTTAAAGCATCATACGTATCAAACGATACATTTTATGAAACGGGGAAACCTAATAGACACTTTGGTGGTTTTAAAATGACAGAATATGTCTTTATTAGAAAAAAAAATGAACATTGAAGACGACGCTGCTAAAAAAATACACCGCTCTAACGCATAACCACATGTTTAAACTACATTTACAACAAATATGAAAACTATTTTCATATCACAATGTTAAATATAGAATATATAGAAGATAATGTTAAAAAAACATGAGCCTTATCTTCCAATAGTAAAAAAATCCTTCAAAAAATTCCTGGATCGGTAATAATATCCTGAGCTTCACCAAAAACTAAGCAATTCTTCCTTATCCCAAGGGCAATCATCCCACCAACTTTCATCCAAATCCGTTCAGAACTTTTCCAGATATCTTGTTCACAAACACACGAACACACACACACACACGAATGCATTACTCCCTGGCGGGAGTAACTAGAACAGCACTCGCTAGAGCACATAACTCACCAGGCTGAACAGTTTATGTTTTGTATCCCACCGATAGGCCAGATCTGGATTCGGATCAGGATCTTCACCAAAACAAAAACCAATTCCTCCTTGTCACAAACCCAACCTGTCCACCAAGTTGTCTGAATCCACCCATATCTGTTTGAAATATTACGCTATATACACAAGTATTCAAACCCTTTGCCTAATTAACGCTAAATCGCTTAAGAAGCAATTTTTTTTTTTAGAAGGTTACAAAATAATTGCAATATGTTTCACCTGTATGTAATCAGTGGTTTAACTTAAAGATTAAGCTCCCCCACTTATTGAAAGGGTTTTAAGGTGCAACTCACCTGGTCAACCAACAAGGCAAACATGAAGACCAAGGAACTTTCCAAAGAGGTCAAACATAAAGTGGTGAAGAAGCACCGTTCAGGAGCGGGTTATACGAAGATATCAGCGTTACTCATCATCCCTTTGAGTACGGTGAAATATATCATTACGAAATGGAAAACATATCATACCACTCAGACTCTACCCAGATCAGGTCACCCATCCCAACGCAGCAGCTGGGCAAGCAAGAAATTAATTTGTGATGTCACAGTAAATTCAACAATGACTGAAATATCTGCAAGGGTCTATGTCTGAGATGGGGGTCAGTGTTCATCAATCAACAATATCCCATTCCCTTCACAAAGCTGGTCTCTATGGACAGGTGGCAAGAAAGAAGCCATTACTGAAAAGGACGCATCTAAAAGCTCGTATGGAGTTTGCGAAAAAGCATCTCAATGATACTGTGGACATGTGGAGAAACGTTTTATGGTCAGACGAGACAAAAATTGAAATGTTTGGTCTAAATTCAAAGTGTTACGTCTGGTGCAAGCCTAACACTGCACATCACCCAGGCAACACCATCCCCACCGTCAAGCATTGTGGTGTTAGCATCATGTTATGGGGCTGCTTTTCATCAACAGGGACTGGCAACCTTGTCAGAATAGAAGGGACAATGGATGGTACAAATTACAGGAAAATCCTTGATGAAAACCTTCTCGAGTCAGCCATGAATCTGAAACTGGGTAGGAAATTCACATTTCAGCAGGATAATGATCCAAAGCACAAAGTACAAAAGCCACACTGGAGTGGCTGAGTAAGAAGAAAATAAATGTTCTCGAGTAGCCCAAAGTCCTGACTTGAACCCAATTTAACATTGATGGCGAGACTTGAAGGTTGCAGCGTCCATTGATGATCCCCATCAAACTTGGCTGAACTCGAGCAATTTTCAAGTGAATAATGGGCAAATATTTCATCATCTCACTGTGTAAAGAAGGTGGAGACCAACTACCCAAAAAGACTCGTAGCATAAAAGCACTACAAAAAACACTAGTAGCGTAGAACTAAAAAGACTAGTAGCATCTAGCCCTTAAACAAGCATCGATCTTGTATACAACAAAAAAAAAAAAAAAAACTCGTTGCTGTAAAAGGTGCTTCTATCAAGTACTGAACTGAAGGGCTGAATACTTTTTCAACCAGTGAATATTGATTTGTACATGTTTTTTGCAGATATTCCTGAAATGTAACCCCCTTAAACTATAACAGTGTTTAGTTTGATCTCCTCAGTTATGAATAAAAAAGTTAATTTCGAAAAATTGTTTGTACAGAATTTGTAATTCATTGAAATGTGGCATTATTGTTAGGGGGTGAATACTTTTGCAGGCCACTATCGTTTTTGACCTCATCTGTCAATTGAACTCATTCTTATTTAAATGTGAAGAATCATTTTAAAAACTAAAAACTTATTGTATCCGGACATGGATTTTCAACAAAACGTAATCAATTTGTCCTTGTCACTCACCCAACTAGTCCACCAAATTTAGTCCGAATCTGTCCTTAACGTTGCGAGATATCCTGCTCACAGACAGACAAACAAACAGCCAAGCAGACAGACAAACAGGGATGAAAACATAACTGTTTGGTGGCGGAAATAATGCCAGAATGAAATAGAAGTGCATATTCAGTGATGAGGACATTGGATTGGCACCCCAAAGCTTATCGATTCGGAGCCGGCTAAAGGCGGCAAGATTAAGGATTTAAATTTAAGCTTCTGAAACTCTAACCTGTCTCAAGAGAGTTCATAAATCAAAGGTTTTTGACAAGCCCCACACACCATCTGAGAATGGTGGTGGCCGCAAACAAGCTTGAAGACTGAGATGATCCAAAGAAGTCTGATTAAAAATTTTTTGCAAAGCTTCTTGCATTCATCTTGCAAAGAAAGTGTGAAAGCATCAATGAAGTCACCTAAAAATAAAATATATACAAATATAAAGGATCTGCATGATCATACCGATGGTTTGACTTGGGGGTGCCCACGAAATAAATAATCAAAATTCAAACATTACTATTAAGGGCATAATGGTGTATTACCATAACGGGAGTCTCAGCTGATGGTACTGGGTGCAGAATGACATCAAAGGTACTCTCAGCCACCAAAATATCAATCCCTTTATCCCTCCGATTCGGCATAGCTTACCTTCAAAGGAAACAGTTGCAACCCCAGTTTTGGCTTAACGAACAGACAAAGGCCCCAATGAAGCCCCTCCGGTTACTTGCCATCACCTTCCCTAAACCCCAAGAGTTTTAAGGTGCACCTCACCGATATAATCGATACCGATAACCAACTCTCTTCTCTGTCAGGAAATTGAATTTTGTTGTCTTTTTTTTCATGCAGGCATGTAACCTGATGCATGCATTCGATCGGTAGTTGCAGAGCGCATCCAATGTACAAGACACCATGTCGCTATCAGATTCATAAAACCCCATCTGGTTCAGTAATGGCACATAGGGAGGGGATTTGCTGTCTGCCATATCCAGTATATATTCAGTGCAAATCCACACTTTGTGGTTGACATCATGCCTTTTGGGAAACTGTGGATGCACAAAAGCATTCGACACTGCACAATTTCAGACAAGCCCTGATCTTTTCGTTTTTAATCTTACTATAATTCACCAAATGTCTGTCTGTCCGTTCGAAGGTACCGTAAAAACTGCTGAACCGATCGCAAACATATTTTGGGTGGGTAATCCTGGGATCTCCAGGAGTAAAATAGGCTATTTAGTTTTCCCAATTTCAGCTTTGGTCTCCAGCATTCTCAGGTTTGGACTCCCGCATAACATTCGCGTTCGCATAACGTTCATTGTGACGATGTTCTCATTGTGACGATGTATGTGTTCACGGTAGTGTTTGACGTGACGGTGTGAACGTAATTTCGTAATGTTTTTCGTTTCGTAATCCTTTGATGAACGTTTAATGTTTAATGAATGTTTAATGCCCTTCGATGTCCGGGGCCGCATGCGCGCTACACTGGACGGGCCAGCGTGTACCTTGCCCTTCACCGTCATGCTCGGGTAAACCGCTGAGCCCCATCCGTGATGGGGACTGTGGCTTGAGACAGTGTCCCTCGAACGAGGAATTCCCAGTAAGCGCGAGTCATCAGCTCGCGTTGATTAAGTCCCTGCCCTTTGTACACACCGCCCGTCGCCGCACAAACATCACAATGAAACACAATCACAATTGACATATTCGTGCAATTCGAGAAATGGAACTTTTATCAGCAATGTCGTCTATCCTGAAGTTCTAAGCTGAAGAAGAGGTACAAAATCATTCAATTCTCTTCCCTAAAGAAAAGCGTACAGTTGATATCACGATTTGAAACACGATGGAATAATATTTACCGATATGAACAGTGATGTGGCTTTTATTGAAATTCTAAAGATACTGTTTTGATTTTGATGATTTACGTGTGATATGATTTGACGGATGTTTATATGAATCGTTTAAAATAAAAAATTTCTGCCTTCAATTTCTGATATTTTGCCTTTTCATTTCGGCTTCCCAATTGAAGCCCCGCCCCTAGGGCGGGTACCGTTGATAGTCTATAAAATTCTCAAAAGTTTTCAAAAATGTCAAAAACTTTCAAAAGTTTTTTAAATTCTCAAAGAGGTACCGTTTTCTAAAGTCGTATGGCAATTAAGTGGGCCGAGACAAGTCAGGAACTTGCTAACCAGACCAC